>NC_139623.1:111058096-111420596 GCF_964638095.1 Poromitra crassiceps
GAATAGGCAATTAATTCACAGCAAGTCTCCATGAAATATGGACCATGCACATGGCCATTGTTGTTGGCGATTGTGTAATACAGTATACATCTCTCGCCCTCTCTCTCTCTCTCTCTCTCTCTCTCTCTCTCTCTCTCTCTCTCTCTCTGTTTGACGGACAGTCCCATAGTGCTGTACATGGTCCATTCTCCTTTAGCCAGAAGGTCCCAGCTGGGTGACTCTGGGGACTGTGGAGTGGGTGAGGGATGTAGGGCCCCCTGCATTGTGTAGGGTCTGAAAGAGATGTCACTGATTTGGGCTAATTATATTACACCCTACTCAAGGCTAGTTATGTCTGCATTAATGTGTGTGTGTGTGTGTGTGTGTGTGTGTGTGTGTGTGTGTGTGTGTGTGTGTGTGTGTGTGTGTGTGTGTGAGTGAGAGAGAGAGAGAGAGAGAGGAAGAGAAAGTGTGTGAGGGAGAGAGGGGGAGAAAGAAAGAGATACAGTACAGTATAGAAAGATAGGTTGCAGATATGAGTTTCACACAGACACACACACTCTCTCTCACACACACACGCACACACGCGCGCGTGTGCACGTGCGCATACACACACACACACACACACTCTCTCTCACACACACACACACACACTCTCTCTCACACACGCACACTCTCTCTCTCACACACACACACAGATGTGCACACGCACGTACACACGCACACAAGTAACATGTACTCGAACGACAGCTTGACGAGGGGTCGCAGGGGAGTCCCCAGCAAAATGAGTAAATTGTGTGATTTCACTAAGATTTCAATGACTAGAAGTTAGCCCAAGGAGAGAATGTAGTGGCAGGCTTGCGGGCGTCGACACTGTAGCATGTTTTCTGTTTAACCCTCCATCAAACAGACAGAGCCATCGTGTTACTGACAGACTTAACAGGTTAGTGGTAGGGGGCTAGGGGCCAGCGCTAACACGTAGCCAAAACGGCTAAGTTAACGCATAGTCGTTATGTGTCTTTTTTCCTTGAAGCTAATCCCCAGCTGATGGTCGGCCGGCCCGAGCCGCTGCTGCTGCTGCCTCTATCTGGGCTTCATGTGTCTCCACACGCGCATGCGCACGCACGCACACGCACGCACGCACACGCACGCACGCACACACACACGCACACACACGCACACGCACGCACGCGCACGCACGCACGCACGCGCACGCACGCACGCACGCACACACACACACACACACACACACACACACACACACACACACACACACACACACACACACACACACACACACAGCAGCGTGGCCAGCCGGTGGAGCGGGCGGTCATGTGACTGTGTGTAATCATATGGAAGAGATGATCACAGGACAGGAAATCGCAGCGCGGGGCCCAAAGGAAACAATCTCTCTGCACTGGCTTAAGCCAATCATGTCCTCTCTCTCAACTCACCGCTTGGCCCTGAGCCTGGCTTAAGCCAATCATGTCCTCTCTCTCAACTCACCTCTTTGGCCCTGAGTTTGCCCTCTGTCTCTCTCTCTCTCTTTCTTTCTTGCTCATTTCTTCTTCTGCTGCTTTGTGTGGTGTGGTTGCAGTCCTTCATGTCACATTTGGCTGAACTTAAAACTTATGACAAATTATTCAGTGGTTCAGTTCATTTCTAACACCATTTCTGATTCATTTCTAACAAGTCAATTTACTTTGACTTGCTCCTTCTCATGTTACATCATAAAACTAAGTGCAAGAGAAAATCTTTCATTTATTCATGTCATGTCATGTAAAAGTGGATAACAGGAAAGCGGTGTCGAGTAAGAGTAAGCTTTGTCAGCATGGCACAGAGAACCTTGACATGACACAGTTTGTATTTGCTGTGATTCGTCTAAAGTCCAGCAATAGTTCTTGAAATTCAATACCAATTCTGTTCAGGATCGGCCTAGTCATTATGCTCAATATCTCGTATTTGATCGTGTCTATAGGGATTGACGGGGACTTTGGACCCATAACATGAGAACAGAAAATAATGAAAGGCTGTCATCAGGAAGAGATCGAGGTGGTCAACTCACCCAGCCTTCTTGTCCGTTCCAGCTCACTCGTCGACGTAGCGTTAGCTTCCCTCGGTGAGCTCTGGTGGGCTATGGTCCAGGGGACGCTCTGGCTTCTCTCGGCCAGCTCAAGCCGGCTGTGTTGATAGTTGAGTTCTGTGCTGATGCACGCACTGCCAACGTTCAGGTGGACGCTAGACAGGACACACAGTAACACACAAATCAAAAAGAAAAGAACACCTCCTCAGCAAAGTCACACGACAGGAGCTTGAACCCCAATGACAACATGAAACATGAAAAATGACAACCCGTTTCACACGGACATAACACGCGACGGACCGTCGGACGCTATCAGAGATCTTTCATATTAGATAGAGATACACCACTGCACACCCCGCCAATGATAAGAAATGCTACTCTGCCGGTCTGCTAAATGGTCATGTGGTCACCTCTCCGCTGAAGTGCTGTGAGAGAGAGAGCTTGGTGACGCGGGGTTAGTGCTGACCTAGCAAGCTAACTTGAGCTAGAGATTGTGAGTTCCCAAACTACACACACACACACACACACACACACACACACACACACACACACACACACACACACACACACACACACACACACACACACACACACACACACACACACAACCAACCACATATGAACACAAAGCTGCCCCTTGTTAGCTCAATCTAGTTGTAACTAAGATATTTGATTCAAAAAATAGTTTTTCCAACCACAGATTTAGCTACTACATCTACGAACTTCACATGTAGCTTTAGCTAATCGCTCCCTGCTAACTCCTGTTGAGCTCCTGTTGCCAAATCTCGCGAGAGTGTGTTGCCGAGACAGAGACAGAGAGGTCATGAACAGATTGAATCTTCTCCTGATCTGTCTGCCTGAAAAATGGCATTTTACTGTCAGAATGTTCAGAAGATATGTGGCTTGCGGAAAATGGGTCCAATATTTACTTTGAAGACTATGGGGGCGAAAGAATCTGTCATCATCTGTGATCATGTTCACTTGACTCCCATTGACTCCAATAGACTCAGGACCTGCCGCAAGTCTCCCAAGTGGGCGTGGCCGTGGTGAGACCTGCCAGGCACAGATACAGGAAGTGACAGGAAGATGGTCACGCTCTGATATCCAAGACCCGTTATAGCAGACTGAGCCTCTGACCCCTGACCCCTCAGAGAACATATAGATATTATTGATATTTGAAAGTTCAATCCAATCCAAATGTGATCTGTCACTACTATAACAAGGCGAGGGGTTCAAATGTGATCTGTCACTACTATAACAAGGCGAGGGGTTCAAATGTGATCTGTCACTACTATAACAAGGCGAGGGGTTCAAATGTGATCTGTCACTACTATAACAAGGCGAGGGGTTCAAATGTGATCTGTCACTACTATAACAAGGCGAGGGGTTCAAATGTGATCTGTCACTACTATAACAAGGCGAGGGGTTCAAATGTGATCTCTCACTACTATAACAAGGCGAGGGGTTCAAATGTGATCTGTCACTACTATAACAAGGCGAGGGGTTCAAATGTGATCTGTCACTACTATAACAAGGCGAGGGGTTCAAATGTGATCTGTCACTACTATAACGAGGCGAGGGGTTCAAATGTGATCTGTCACTACTATAACGAGGCGAGGGGTTCAAATGTGATCTGTCACTACTATAACAAGGCGAGGGGTTCAAATGTGATCTCTCACTACTATAACGAGGCGAGGGGTTCAAATGTGATCTGTCACTACTATAACGAGGCGAGGGGTTCAAATGTGATCTCTCACTACTATAACAAGGCGAGGGGTTCAAATGTGATCTGTCACTACTATAACAAGGCGAGGGGTTCAAATGTGATCTGTCACTACTATAACAAGGCGAGGGGTTCAAATGTGATCTGTCACTACTATAACGAGGCGAGGGGTTCAAATGTGATCTGTCACTACTATAACGAGGCGAGGGGTTCAAATGTGATCTCTCACTACTATAACAAGGCGAGGGGTTCAAATGTGATCTGTCACTACTATAACAAGGCGAGGGGTTCAAATGTGATCTGTCACTACTATAACGAGGCGAGGGGTTCAAATGTGATCTGTCACTACTATAACAAGGCGAGGGGTTCAAATGTGATCTGTCACTACTATAACGAGGCGAGGGGTTCAAATGTGATCTGTCACTACTCTAACAAGGCGAGGGGTTCCGCTCACAATTGCTCAACAAGCTGCACACCACACAAAGTCTGTGAGGCACGGGCGCATGGGCGGAGCTTGCGAGCTGCTCTTGCGCGTGAAGTGTGTGAGGCACGCAAGAAATGAGCACATGAAGCGCTTGCTATTTCTAGTTCGAGTGAATTCAGATCAAGAGCTTCCCATAGACACCCAGTATGGTATTGACCAATTATGTAATCAAACTACGACATCATACCCATCTTATCTGAGGCGGGTGACATGACTGGCTGATATGCTCTGATTAAAAAGACAGCATTGGCCTCAGCAAGGCCAGATATCGGTCTGACCCTAGTTTCAACCTTCAGACAGCAGCTTGAACCCCGGACGCTGACATCGTGCTGATCTCAGATCTGTTCCTGTATGAAACAGTGGACGGTAGGCACTGATGTGTATCAGGCTGGGCAGCTGACAGAGGCTCAGTGTGTTTATCTGTCCATCGGCCCAAGCCAGGGGCAGGTGAGCCCAGCTAAAGCTTTGTCCCAGGAGGAGAGGGATTCACCCGCTGGAGGTCAAGGCGCACCGGTAATCCAGCCAGCTGTGTTAGCAGGATTAAGACGAGGCCGAGGGGCATCGCGCCGTACACCTAAAACAGGTGTTGCCACGACGACGACCTGGGGGAAAAAAACTGTGCACCTGCTGAGGGTTCAAGAGAGACGGTGCTGGATGAAAACATTGGGACATGAGAATACAATAACATTGGAATAATTGATGGGTTTTGATATCACACTGCATGTGCATGTAGGACTATGGGTATAATTTAAACAATTACAATTACCAATAGTATCTTTAAAGTGACCGATACCAATAGAGCACTTTTATTTTATGTTTTGCTGCTAGTGACTTCTCTGGTCGGTCAGGGCGCCTGTTCGGGGGGAGGGAAACTGGGGGGAATAGCGTGATCTCCCACGCGCTACTCCTTTTGCTGTCAGGTGTAAAGATGTGGCTAGCGACATGTATCAGAAAGCTCAATCTAATTTTTACCCTAAATAAAAGGCCTAACCCTCAAAGAAGTGACTAAAATATCCTCAAACTGGATCTCAAGGACAGAAGTACAAGAACACACGCACGCACGCACGCACGCACGCACACACACACTCTCTTTCTCTCTCTCTCTCTCTCTCTCTCTCTCTCTCTCTCTCACACACACACACACACACACACACACACACACACACACACACACACACACACACACACACACACTCATACATACAGAGCCTGATGGCGACTGCCACTCTTGCCCCTGGCCCCTGGATAGCGCTAATTGAATTGGTTTCCAGAGAATACTAATGGGCCTTAATGTTGAGATAACTGATACTCAAACAATGAGTGATCATTGACAGCATGTGTTTCTGGCCAGTAATAAACATGTCACAGCAACAGAGGGAGGTGGTCGGGCCCTAATTAATTCCACATCCCCACCCCCCCCTTCCCGTGCCCCACACACACACACACACACACACACACACACACACACACACACACACACACACACACACACACACACACACACACACACACACACACACGCACACACACACATGCGTGCCGCACACACATATGCACACACACATCACAACAAAAGAACAATATATAGCAATTTTGTAATAACTATAAATACTGTATTGTGAATGTCAAGCTTGAGGAAAACTCACACAGGCTCCAACACACACAGCGCTCTGCCCACTGTCCCGTGGTGACTTTAGCAGCGTAGGGTCCCGTTGTCCCGTGGTGACTTTAGCAGAGTGGGGTCCCGTAGTGACTTTAGCAGCATGGGGTCCCATGGTGACTTTAGCAGCGTGGGGTCCCATTGTCCCGTGGTGACTTTAGCAGCGTGGGGTCCCGTGGTGACTTTAGCAGCGTGGGGTCCCATGGTGACTTTAGCAGCGTGGGGTCCCATTGTCCCGTGGTGACTTTAGCAGCGTGGGGTCCCGTTGTCCCGTGGTGACTTTAGCAGCGTGGGGTCCCGTGGTGACTTTAGCAGCGTGGGGTCCCATGGTGACTTTAGCAGCGTGGGGTCCCATTGTCCCGTGGTGACTTTAGCAGCGTGGGGTCCCGTAGTGACTTTAGCAGCGTGGGGTCCGTTGTCCCGTGGTGACTTTAGCAGCGTGGGGTCCGTTGTCCCGTGGTGACTTTAGCAGCGTGGAGTCCCGTGGTGACTTTAGCAGCGTGGGGTCCTGTGGTGACTTTAGCAGCGTGGGGTCCGTTGTCCCGTGGTGACTTTAGCAGCGTGGAGTCCCGTGGTGACTTTAGCAGCGTGGGGTCCTGTGGTGACTTTAGCAGCGTGGGGTCCCGTGGTGACTTTAGCAGCTTGGGGTCCCGTAGTGACTTTAGCAGCGTGGGGTCCCGTTGTCCCATGGTGACTTTAGCAGCGTGGGGTCCTGTGGTGACTTTAGCAGCTTGGGGTCCCGTGGTGACTTTAGCAGCGTGGGGTTAGCAGCGTGGGGTCCCGTAGTGACTTTAGCAGCGTGGGGTCCCGTAGTGACTTTAGCAGCGTGGGGTCCCGTAGTGACTTTAGCAGCGTGGGGTCCCGTTGTCCCGTGGTGACTTTAGCAGCGTGGGGTCCCGTGGTGAATTTAGCAGCGTGGGGTCCCGTGGTGACTTTAGCAGCGTGGGGTCCCGTAGTGACTTTAGCAGCGTGGGGTCCCGTTGTCCCGTGGTGACTTTAGCAGCGTGGGGTCCCGTGGTGACTTTAGCAGCGTGGGGTCCCGTAGTGACTTTAGCAGCTTGGGGTCCCGTGGTGACTTTAGCAGCGTGGGGTCCCGTGGTGAATTTAGCAGCGTGGGGTCCCGTGGTGACTTTAGCAGCGTGGGGTCCCGTGGTGACTTTAGCAGCGTGGGGTCCTGTGGTGACTTTAGCAGCGTGGGGTCCCGTGGTGACTTTAGCAGCGTGGGGTCCGATAGTGACTTTAGCAGCGTGGGGTCCCGTAGTGACTTTAGCAGCGTGGGGTACCGTAGTGACTTTAGCAGCGTGGGGTCCCATAGTGACTTTAGCAGCGTGGGGTCCCGTGGTGACTTTAGCAGCGTGGGGTCCTGTTGTCCCGTGGTGACTTTAGCAGCGTGGGGTCCCGTGGTGACTTTAGCAGCGTGGGGTCCCGTGGTGACTTTAGCAGTGTGGGGTCCCATGGTGACTTTAGCAGCGTGGGGTCCCGTGGTGACTTTAGCAGCGTGGGGTCCCGTGGTGACTTTAGCAGCGTGGGGTCCCGTGGTGACTTTAGCAGCGTGGGGTCCCATGGTGACTTTAGCAGCGTGGGGTCCCGTGGTGACTTTAGCAGCGTGGGGTCCCGTGGTGACTTTAGCAGTGTGGGGTCCTGTGGTGACTTTAGCAGTGTGGGGTCCCGTAGTGACTTTAGCAGCGTGGGGTCCTGTGGTGACTTTAGCAGCGTGGGGTCCCGTGGTGACTTTAGCAGCGTGGGGTCCCGTGGTGACTTTAGCAGCGTGGGGTCCCATAGTGACTTTAGCAGCGTGGGGTCCCGTAGTGACTTTAGCAGCGTGGGGTCCTGTGGTGACTTTAGCAGCGTGGGGTCCCATAGTGACTTTAGCAGCGTGGGGTCCCATAGTGACTTTAGCAGCGTGGGGTCCCATAGTGACTTTAGCAGCGTGGGGTCCCATAGTGACTTTAGCAGCGTGGGGTCCCGTGGTGACTTTAGCAGCGTGGGGTCCCATAGTGACTTTAGCAGCGTGGGGTCCCGTGGTGACTTTAGCAGCGTGGGGTACCGTAGTGACTTTAGCAGCGTGGGGTCCCGTGGTGACTTTAGCAGCGTGGGGTCCCATAGTGACTTTAGCAGCGTGGGGTCCCGTGGTGACTTTAGCAGCGTGGGGTCCCATAGTGACTTTAGCAGCGTGGGGTCCCGTGGTGACTTTAGCAGCGTGGGGTACCGTAGTGACTTTAGCAGCGTGGGGTCCCATAGTGACTTTAGCAGCGTGGGGTACCGTAGTGACTTTAGCAGCGTGGGGTACCGTAGTGACTTTAGCAGCGTGGGGTCCCGTGGTGACTTTAGCAGCGTGGGGTACCGTAGTGACTTTAGCAGCGTGGGGTCCCATAGTGACTTTAGCAGCGTGGGGTCCCGTGGTGACTTTAGCAGCGTGGGGTCCCGTGGTGACTTTAGCAGCGTGGGGTCCCGTGGTGACTTTAGCAGCGTGGGGTCCTGTGGTGACTTTAGCAGCGTGGGGTCCCGTGGTGACTTTAGCAGCGTGGGGTCCCATGGTGACTTTAGCAGCGTGGGGTACCGTAGTGACTTTAGCAGCGTGGGGTACCGTAGTGACTTTAGCAGCGTGGGGTCCTGTGGTGACTTTAGCAGCGTGGGGTCCCATAGTGACTTTAGCAGCGTGGGGTCCCGTGGTGACTTTAGCAGCGTGGGGTACCGTAGTGACTTTAGCAGCGTGGGGTCCCATAGTGACTTTAGCAGCGTGGGGTCCCGTGGTGACTTTAGCAGCTTAGCACATTAAATATATATATATAAATATATATATATAGAGAGAGAGATATTTACACAACAGTTTTTACATACACATTAACCCTGAGGAGTGTGTGCTGTGTTAGAGCAGCACTCCCTCTATAATTAAGCAATATAGCATGAGAGCAAGTGTGTTGTGGCGAATATATCCCGCTGATAAGCTGTTATCCCACTCGGCCGATAACAGCTTATCAGCGGGATATATTCCACAACACCACGCAGCTCGAGTGCTATATTGCTTTTATAAAACGGTTTCCAAGTATAATAATATAATAATAATAATACTATAAGTCCGACTGGCATGGTATTCTGATAGAGTCAGTTGAAACACTACTGTAAGGTGGGACCTCTAGCAAGAAGATAGACGTGCGGGTGATTTGATTGGATCGTTCTGGAGACTGAAGTTGACATTGGCCAATCCTGGCGCTTGCTGAGAAGCTGAGCGCTTTCTGGAAACCCCGACAGGCAGCTCGAGCGCAGCGTTGCATTCTCAGCGCTTGCTGAGAAGCTGAGTGCTTTCTGCAAAGCCCGACACCAACTAACGTTACGGGGTTAAATGCGGGGTTAACAGCCTTTTTTTTTGCAAAGAAGACATTAGCCCGCATCTATTCTTGTACAAAACATAATTTTCTGCGAAGTATTAGTAAAGTTATAAGCGAAGATCGATTCACAAGGATCTGACAGCTGTCTCCGCCATTTGGTTTTTTTGAGGTAACCAAAGGCTTTTAGTAAGAGAGTTGCCATGGCAACCAATAACCCATGGCCATGGGTTATTGGACTCGGTTACTGGAATTATACAATGGCTGTGAACCAATCAGATTGCTTGATTTGAGAGAGCCGTTTTATAATAATACATAATAAACAACAAGTACAATACAACAACACATCACTTCCTCACAATAAGATCACAGGTAACAAGAGAGGCTCAGTTCCTCATTTAGTCCCTGTGGTTCCACTGTGTTCAGGGTGAAGATCCTGTGGTTCCACTGTGTTCAGGGTGAAGATCCTGTGGTTCCACTGTATTCAGGGTGAAGATCCTGTGGTTCCACTGTATCCAGGGTGAAGATCCAGTTGTTGTATTGTACTTGTTGTTTATTATGTATTATTATAGAGGGAGTGCTGCTCTAACACAGCACTGCCCCCCTTTTCTATTTTTTCTGTGAGTGCTCTCATCGTATAGGCTTATTGATTAACCACCTCCCACTCCATTGTAACCAATCAGAATCTACCACCTAGAATGGAGGCTCTCTTAAAGGAACACTCCGCCCATTTTCAACCAGCTTTGTATCATTAGAACATCAGTAGTATATCAGAAAACTGTAAACGGTTTTGAAGTCCGTCATTTAATTTGACAGTTATTGAGTGTTAAAGTGTGGACCAGTGACATCACTGGTCCACACTAACTCAAATTAATAACTCATTAACTCAAATCAACTCTCAATAACTGTCAAACTATTAATCATTCATCTAGTTTGACAGTTATTCAGAGTTGATTTGAGTTAACTCATTCATGGCCAGTTTAGGACTGCCAATATTTAGCACAGGCCAAAGATTTTCATAATTGTTGGTCATCTTTCAAGACCCACAGTAAATTATCTATTAGCACCAAAGTGATTTGCAATACCTCAAAATGAAGATGTACATCTCTGGGTTCACCAGGGGAAAAAAAGTGAGCTTTTAGCATGTTCTGTACTCTACTTATAGCCATTTATATACACCCTGTTTTCACCAAAAAGGTCTCTCTGAGAAAGAAATTGCAGAAAATGGCACAGCCAATCACCCCATGCTGCTTTCCTGGCTATTAAAAAAGTTATATATACTGTATATATATATATATATATATATATATATATATATATATATATATATATATATATATATATATATATATATATATATATATATATATATATATATATATATATATATATAGATTTAAAAAAATATATAAGTGGTAGGCTACTTTTGATGTAAAAAAATAAATAAAAGGGTATAAGATCCAAACATGCATTGGTGTAGTCAAAAGCCTCACTCTGCCCTCCTGGCTTCTGTCTTCTTCCAATCAGCAATCTTCTGTCAGCTTGGGGTAGCAGCAGGGGGCCTCTACAGCAACACTTGTGGTTTGAGTGTCTGCCCTGAGACTGGGAGGTTGTGAGTTCGACCCCCGGTCGAGTCATACCAAAGACTATAAGAATTTGCCTCCCTGCTTGGCACTCAGCATCAAAGGGTTGGAATTGGGGGGTTAGATCACCATATGATTCCCGAGCGCGGCTGCTGCTCCCCGCTCCCCCAGGGGATGGGTCAAATGCGGAGAACAAATTTCGCACACTCAGGTGTGTGACAATCAGTGGGACTTTACCTTTACCACTTCCCACTGAGGCTCCTGGACCCCCAGCCTACAAGACCCACTGAGCCAAAACACTTCTCTGTCTGTCTGTATGTCTGTCTTTGTGTCTCTTTATGTGTCTCTTTCTCTGTTTGTCTCTCTCTTTCTCTGTCTCTTTCTGTCTCTTTCTCTGGCTGTCTGACTGTCTGTCTGTCTGTCTCTCTCTCTCTGTCTCTCACCACGTCCTCCTCCTCAGACCAAGCCACAGCCTCTGCCACGCTGTTTGGTGTAAAAACAAATTCGCTCAGTGCAAGCTGAGCTAACAGTGAGGCCGTTTTCAATAGCTCGTCCTTTGCCGTCGTCCCCTCTGCCAATGCCTCTGACAGCCCTGACCGCCACTCAGCCTCAGTTATTGTATTCCGGCTGGGCCTGGCCGCCACGAATCAGCCGGGAGGTTGAGAAAACGCCGCCCCCGGCTGGGGTTGATGATGAGCGCTTTGGCACGCAAAGGAGGGTCTTTTCCCCCATGTGATGTCCACATGTGCTGCTGGTTTCAGGCGTGGCTTGGGACAGGCTAAATGGGGAAGAGAGCAGGGTGGGAGAGGGGCAGAGGGTGCTGCTGATGCACGAATGTGTGGTGCTCCAACATCAACTGCTACAGGGTGGTGTAACAATAAGCATCCTGTCATGTGTGGGTATGTGAAGGTCGTGTTAGAATAAGAGAGTGGGAGGAATACATGAGTGAAATATTACACACAGTGAGGAATCTGTATCCCATTTCAATATTACATTTAGCTATCAGTGGAATTATGGTAGCACATGAGCCAAATGTGACAGTTTGACCCAAGAGCAAGAATATTCCATTTTCATCACATTTTCTGCATTTATCTTGTGAGAGCAAAATGATTGATTGATTGCTTATTGATTGGGCCATAGATCATTATTGAACAGAGTCAATAATGATCTATGACCAATCAATAAGCAATCAATCAATAATTTTGCTCTCACAATCTCTTATCCAGAGTGACTTTTTCGAAAATAAGTAAAAACAATTGCAGATGCATTCTACCGAAAAGGCCCATAAATGTATGATTCTGTCACTTTTTTCTCCATATTTCTTTGTGAATTCAGTAGCTTATAGTGTTGTTATCATGGATGTATTGTGGGTAAACACTGTCAGATACTTGACAAGGCACAAGGCTTGATTGTCTCACTGTAATGTTGACACTTGTTTCAATAGGAGTGGAGGGACAGTTGTAATGTTTTGTAATGTTTTATGTATTTTTATATGGAAACTAAGAGTTAGCTGTTGCCTTGGTAACAACTAATGGGGATTCAAAAGAAATGACAATAATAAGCTGAAATGCCTAGATCAACATCATTGCAGCCAACAAATATTCCTCTGACTATCCAAAGACAGATGCAAGGCAGAAAAGGCTTTTTCAAACAACCACAAAGGTTAATCATCTTTCCCGAAACTTGTTTTGCAATGTAACAGTGGAACAAGCCTGGAGTTTATTGAACGACTGAGATTTATAACAGTAATATCCTGGAAAGGTGTTGCCCAGATTCTTCACCCACCCAGCCAGCAGCACCTGGCTGAATGTCTAGAGTCCAGACCTGAGAGTGGGCAGCTTTGACCCCGGGGTCCTGCTTCCTCCTCACCCACGCTTCCCACAGAAAACATGCAGCCCTTGGCTCCCAGCGCCGAGCTGGCGGAGAAAACAAACACACCGTCTCCTAAAAACCTCTCACCCACACTGCCCTCCCGCTCCCTGCCCACCACCGCTTCGCCCTGAGCGGGAAGTGGCCTGCACATTCCCCTGGGGAGTTTGTTTTGTGGAGATGGAGGGAAGCTGTCATGATGTCACCAGCAGAAAGGCAGTTTTCCCCTCATTCTCTCCCCAGCCCTCTCCAAGCTAAACACATGAGATCAACTCATCTTCCCTGATGTTCCCGTCTCTGTCGCCAGATATGATCATCTGCAAATGTGGCAACCGTGTTTTGGTCCTGAAGGACTCAGTGCCATAAGGCCAGTGGTTTTGAAACTTTTTCACATCAAGGACCCCTGCTAAACTCACACAAATTAGACCACGGACCCCCATTGGCCATTTGATAAGACTACGCACGCTCGATGCCTAGGCTTGGCCGCTGCGCGGCCTCACCCGTAGCTCGGCTGCTGCGTGGCTTCGCCTGCCCCATTGGTGGCGCGCACGAATGTGTGTGTGTGTGTGTGTGTGTGTGTGTTGCTCACTAAATGTTATTGCATCAGTGATGTCACAATGCCTCCTTGTGTGTGTGTGTGTGTGTGTGTGTGTCTGTGTGTGTGTGTGTGTGTGTGTGTGTGCCCCATTATATCACTGATGACATCATCAGTGTGTGTGTGTGTGTATGTGTGTGCCCTCCTATGACATCACTGATCAGTCTTGTCACAATGCTTCCTTGTGTGTGTGTGCGCGCGTGTGTGTGCGCCCTTATGACATCCCTTTTGACATCATCACTGATGACATCACATCATTAGCTAATTAGCCTAATTAAAAAATCCGGCTCCATCAGGTCACCCGCACAAGTGCCCTTTACACACCCTGAAGGTTTCAGCACGATTGCACGTAAAACGACATAGCCATGGCCGAACACAGAAGTCCACATACTCATAATTTTATAGATAGATAGATAGATAGATTACATCTCAGGGTCCCCCATCTGATAAGATTTTTGCTTTTAGATGTTTTATTATAGAAAGTGTATGAAGCCCGTGACCAAAAGTCCTACATTCTGTCATTGTGTTACTGTTTGATGGAATTATATTGAAAATTCAATGATTCCCCTTTTTGTTGGGGACCCCCTGAAACCACTTCAAGGACCCATGGGAATCCCTGGTGAGCAGTTTGAGAACCACTCACTAGGCTGAAGAAATAGCTCAGCATCACGTCTTACCATTTGCAAGTAAATACACAATGCAGCATCTCAATTTCTACTAAAGAGTAATTGGCAAATTATGAAAATATTATTTGGGATTATGAAGCACAGAATGATTTTTTTCACTGTCTTTGTTTTGTAAATTGGAGCTATAAACAAATCATTACAATAGCTATATGGGAATATGCAATGTTACAGTTATCTTAAAGCTCATACATGGCTCTTTAGTGACATCTACTGGTTTAAAATGGCTGGTCCCCATGTTTTCTTACAGGCTTATGATGCCCGCTTTGTGTTCTCATACCAGCCTGTGGAACAATGTGCATGTGCCTGAGCAGGAGGCAGCATCAGTTCCCAAAGGGGGGTCCACAGATCCCCAGGGGTACAAAGGGAGGCCACAGACCCTCAGTGGGCATCAGTTCCCAAAGGGAGGTCCGCAGACCCCCAGGGGTACTTCAGACCCTAACCCTAAAAAGCACAATGACAGAATGTGTATAGCCTAATCATGTCGGTTCTGCTCTTAGGTTTCACTCTCTCCACACAGACTTATTGTAGAACAACCAAATGCAGGCTGATATTTGATTTGATTTGATAATCTTTATTTTGAACTTGCAGATAAAACAAAAAAATAAAACCATATCAATGAAAGCCATGATATAAAAATTAAGCAACAAAAATAAAATAAAAATAACAATTAAAAAGAAAATGCAATCATTGATCAACCTCAACATGTTCAAAAAGGAGTAGGAAGAAGTAAAGACTTATATACTCCTACCCCCTTCTTATAACATCAATATCCATATTGATAATTACAAGTATAAATGTATATCATAATTTCTATGATTTCTTAAATATATCACTATCTGTATATAACATTATATAATCCATAAAATATAAATATATTTTCTATCTATCTACCTATCTACTATATATCTATAAATAATACTTATTAATAATACACTCATAACTATACCCATACAATACTGTGTATGAATTTGGCATCATATAGACAATCTACTCTGATCACTAAATTACTTGAATTATGAAAACATAATAAACAATACCATTAAACCCAGAATAGCCCACTCATCAAACCATAATTCAGTAATGTTGACTTATATTTTAATTCTGTGAATTGATATGCAGCTAAATTGTCTCTGGTTTTTAGCAATGTAAGAAACGCAATAAAGCAATTTGGATCTCAGTGAGAGAGAGAGAATGTTCAATATGGAAGATTTGTGATTTATCTGCCTGATGTATTTTTCATAGGTCTATTCCATACTTTATATTATTATATACATATTTTGCATACTGTATGTATCAAAATCACAATGGTGTAGGTTAGCCCAAGGGTTTAAATTGGTTTGTTTAGATTTTTGGGGTTTCCAACAGCCTTTTACTGGATCCAACGTGATTTCAGTATGTTGGGGATGTGTATGAAAAGATAGCAAGCCAGGTTTGCTAATGTAGTGGGTGAGACTTGGGATCTGCACTAGCTTGCTATTTGCTAACCTAACCTGGTGGGTACAGCAGTATTAACCCATGCATGGTGTCCAAGGAGCAACCTCCGGTTCTGAAAAAAGAAGTAACTTAAATCTGCATTCGTCCTAATGGCCAGTAGGAGGTGACTCCACTCACTGGCTGCAAAAAGTAGTCTGATTCTTTGGAAGTCAATGGGAAAATGATGAGCCTACTTCTAACTTGACATGACCGCAGTAAACAGCTTCCTAATGGAGCTTAATTAGCGTAAGTTCAGGAAAGAACATCTTTGTTTCTCACTCACTCATTCGCCTCTCTTCCTTTGACCTGTGTTGAGCCTGCCTCCTGGCAACCTACTTTGTCACTTTGTTTTATTTATGACTTGTATTTGCTGCATTGTACTGCACCTCGCTCTGTAGCAGTGTATTCTGTACTTGTCGTTTTCTTTTATATTCTAGTGTTTTATCTATGAAGCACTTTGGTCGGCTTTTGTCATTAGAAATGTGCTCAATAAATAAAGTTGACTTGACTTGACTCTTCCAGCTGCCCTGCATTCAATTTTAGCTGATTAGGGGGGCGTTAGCACTTTTGATTGCCCCTTTCGGAACTGCTAACATAGCTTACGCTACTAGCGTAAGCTATGTTAGCAGTTCCGAAAGGGGCAACACTTTTGATAAACCAATCACAGTTGGCCACATCTTCCCATTCAGCCAATCTCAGCTTTAGCGGCAACCTTTAAAGCCCCGTTTAGCAAATCCGCACGGAGTTACTTCCTTGTTTTCCCGAACACAACGCTTCCTCTGTACAGCACATGCACACATGCTGCCTCCGGGACGTAGGCAAACAAGGCCAGGTCGAAACCTGGCATAGGCCCGTGTGCTGCTAATTTGAGTGGGAAGAGGGAGAGGATTTGCTAGTGTGTGAGATTATGCGTAATGTATATGACTTTGACATTGGATTATTCCAAAATGCTGCAGTAAAACCACTTGAAAATCAACAGGTAGGTAGACTGGGGAGTACTGAGCAAGAATCTGGTGGAGTTTGCAGAAAATAAATTGATTTTATGTTTTCATGGACATTTTAATATCAGCCTATGTAAAGAGGGCTATTATAGCGCCACCATGAGGTCAGTCTGACATAGATCCGTACCTAAATTGAATGCCTTCTTCCTTTGTCCATGCTTCACCCTTCCACCAAGTAGACGCTCAATTAATTTTACGTGCAGATAGCGTGACTACGCTTCCCCAAAGTGCGGATGGCGTGACCGCAGTTAAAATGAAGTGCTTTAATTTAAGAGAAATAAGTTTCCCCTTTTCTTCACTCCATTTCACATTTACACTCTCAGCCGACAAACAACCTTTTCTCTTGAGAGAAGTGAGCTGTCTGTCTGTCTGTCTGTCTGTCGATCAATGCAATTGCAATGCAAACCTCGCATGCTGTTGCGTTGGGCAATGAATGTGCCCTGGTGTGTGTATGTGTTTGCTCATGTGTGGCGCTTCCATAGACAGGTCAGGATCGCACCGCACTTCACACGAGACATACGGGGTTTGATCTGCCCGTAAGAACAATGAATGGACATGTAAGAGTGGTTTCTTTTGAGCACACCATGTGAAATTACTATCTCTCGCCTCGCCTCCCCTCCGTCCGTGTGTCTCGCAGCACCACTGAGAACGAAGCAACAGAGAGAAACGATTCGCTTATTTGATTGGCCGAGTAGCATCACGTGTGATGATTTACAGCGCATGCATTGGTCTGTGAGCTTCCTGGCAGATAAACCAGTACCGTAAAGGCTAGAAAAGCATGTGCCGGTTAAAATAGAAACGCTCCGTGAAAATGTAACAATTCTCAATGATTTGTGTAATGTTTGATGTCACGGTCACAAACCTTTATGTTGAAAACCGGAACCGGATATGGCACGATATACTTGTGCTAACCTGACAATATACAAGATGGCGGTGATGACAATAAAGCCAGACATATGAAGCTCCTGAACTTGCGTGTGCCTAACTTATTAGTACAGTAGACAGACAGTCACAACATGGTGTCAGAGTGACCAGTAGTTAGACTACGAACTCACGTCACATTGAAGAAAAAGAGAAGAAGAGGAAAATGGAAGCTTTTGGTGTTCCTACCCCGCGGATGGACTGGGAGTCGTCCAACCTACCTGATGCGTGGCGGCGGTTCCAACAACATGTCGGACTCATGTTTACCGGCCCGCTCAAGGCAAAGTCCGAAGAAGAAAAATGCAGTTTTCTCCTGCTATGGATCGGGGACAAAGGAAGAGATATACGCAACACGTGGACAATAACTGCGGACAATGCAAAGCTGTTAAAAACGTACTATGACGGATTTTCAGCATACCTCACGCCAAAAGCCAATCCTATATTCGCTAGGTACAAGTTCCATGAGAAGACGCAGGGGAGCGGTGAGTCATTTGAGCATTTCGTGACGGAGCTCAAACTGCTCGTTAAAGACTGTGACTATGCAAATAGCGAGGAAATGGTCAGAGACCGTATCGTATTTGCAACCAACTCACCTAGAGTACGGGAAAAGTTGCTAAGTCAGGGACCGGGGCTAACGCTAGACAATGCAATTGATATAGCCCGCTCCTACGAGCTATCACAAGTGCAGCTAAAAGCTATGGCTAGTGACAGCCATGAAGTGCACGCTGTACATCGCACGTCCGGAAAACCAAGCATGGCTAGGAAGGCTAGCAGCAGGCCAAATGACAGCCAGAAGACATATGACAACAAAGTTTGCAGTGCGTGTGGGGGACACCATAACAGACAAACAGAATGCCCAGCAAAGGGGAAACAGTGCTTAAAATGCAGAAAATTCAATCACTTTGCAAGAGCATGTAAATCAAAATCCCATACTCCAAACAGAACAGGGTACAGAGAGGTACACACTGTTGAGGAAGAGGAGGGAGATTTAAGCTCACAGCTGTTTGTGGACATTGTCACAACAGAGAAAGATGATGAAGACAGTGCTTATGCAGATATAGTACTGGGGTCACAAAACACAAAGTTGACATTTAAATTGGATACTGGAGCACAAACAAGCGTGATACCGGCAAGAGACTTTGCTGAGCTCGTGCCCAGTATACCATTAACGACTGATAAGAGAAAGCTATTTGGCTATGGGGGGCACCAATTGAAAGTGATCGGTTACTGCAACCTGGTAGCCAGATACAAAGACAGGTCAACCACCCAGAAGTTCTATATTGTAGACTGCAACGGCCCACCCATCATAGGGTACAGAGGGTGTAAGAACCTAGGGCTAATTAAAGTGATATACGCAGTCAGCGAGGAAGAGTGTGGCACCCAGTCAGCTGACATACTGAGTGAGTACTCAGATGTTTTCAAAGGAATTGGTGAATTCCAGGGCGAGTGCAGTTTCAGGATAGATCCTGAAATACCACCAGCGGTTTGCCCACCACGCAGGGTACCATTTGCCCTGAGAGACCGTTTAAAGATAGAGTTAGACAACATGGAAAGAGATAACATAATAGTTAAGGTGACTGAGCCTACCCAGTGGGTAAACGCCCTAGTAGTGTGTGAGAAACCAAAGACAGGCAAGCTCAGGGTATGCCTGGACCCACGGCCCTTAAACAAGGCGATACTCAGGCCCTACTACCCCCTACCTACACTAGAGGATGTGACATCCAAATTAGCAGGGGCAAAATACTTCAGCATCCTAGATGCAAGATCGGGCTACTGGGCCATCAAGCTGAGTGAGGAGTCATCGCTACTCACTACATTCAACACCACATTTGGCAGATACCGTTTTCTCCGGCTCCCTTTCGGCATCGTGTCCGCCCAGGATGAATTCCAAAGGAGGGTAGACGAGACATACGAGGGCCTCAGGGGCGTAACTGGCATAGTCGATGATATTGTCGTGTTCGGCAAGACAAAGGAGGAGCATGACCGCAACCTCAGAGCCATGCTCAGCCGAACCAGAGAGAGAGGGGTGAGACTAAACCCAGAGAAATGCCGCATCGGTCTCTCTGAGGTGAGCTACTTTGGACACAGGCTCACAGCCAATGGCCTGAAACCAGATCCCCTCAAGGTGAAAGCCATCAACGACATGCAGCCGCCAGAAAACGAGGCAGAGCTAGAGACAATCCTTGGTATGGTGAACTACCTCGCCAGATTTGCACCCAACCTGGCTGAGGTGAGCGCACCACTCAGACATCTACTAAGACAAGACACAGAGTTCAACTGGGATGCCACACACGACATGGCATTTCAGCAGATGAAAGAGACTATCACAGCCGAACCAGGTCCAGTGTTGGCCTATTTTGATCCAAAAAAAGAGGTGACACTACAGGTGGATGCTTCAAAGAATGGCTTGGGCGCAACGATCATGCAGGAAGGCAGACCAGTTGCATACGCGTCAAAACTGCTCAACAGCACAGAGCAGAATTATGCCCAAATCGAGAAGGAGCTTTACGCAGTCCTATACGGATGTAAGAGATTCCATGAATACCTGTATGGGCGACGCGTAACTGTGGAATCAGACCACAAGCCACTAGAGTCAATACTCCGCAAGCCACTAGCCGTCGCACCACCACGTCTACAGCGCATGCTGCTCGCGCTACAGAGATACAGCATCACGCTCATCCACAAACCGGGAAAAGAGATCCCGGTGGCCGATACGCTGTCAAGAAAATCAATGAGTGATGAGGACAACTCACTGGCTGAGGCTATGGAGACGCAGGTACACACTGTCATCAGTACAGCTCCAGTGAGTGCAGACAGGCTGGATGACATCAAGGCTGCTACAGCACAGGACGAGCAGCTGTCCAAACTCAAGCAGGTCATACGGTCAGGCTGGCCGGAGATGAGAAAGCAATGTCACCCACTCATCAGTGAATACTGGAACCACCGTGATGAAATCACAGAGGCTGACGGAATCCTTCTAAAAGGTGAGAAGATAATCATTCCACACAAGCTCAGACCGCACATGCTACAGTGCATACACACGGGTCATTTCGGTGTGGAGAAGAGCAAACATAGGGCCAGGGACATAATGTTTTGGCCAGGCATGTGTCAGCAGATCGAGGAGATAGTGATGAACTGTGACATATGCCAAACACATCGTCATGCCAACACAAAGGAGCCCATGCTCTCACAGGCGATTCCCGAAAACCCATGGCAGTCTGTAGCAACAGATCTGTTCTCTTGGAACTCTGAGAACTATATCGTCATATGTGACTACCTCAGCAGGTACTTTGAAATCGAGCACCTGCGCAACATCACCACAGCTGCTGTCATCCACAAAATGAAAGCAGTGTTTGCAAGACACGGCATACCAAGAAAAGTAGTCAGCGATAACGGGCCATGCTACAACTCTCGTGAATTTGAACAGTTTGCAGAGTCATGGGGTTTCCAGCATGTTACCTCAAGCCCGCATTATCCACAGAGCAACGGTCTGGCCGAGAAGACCGTACAGACCGCGAAGCGAATCCTCACAAAGGCCAAAGAGGACAAGAAAGACCCATACCTCAGCCTGCTGGAGTACAGGAACACGCCGGTCGATGGTCTCAAATCGCCAGCACAGATCCTGATGAGCCGCAGATTGCGCTCTATACTACCAACAACAACACTGCAGCTGCGACCTCAGATAACCCCTCAACATACAGTGCGAGCAAGGAGAGAGACGTGCCAGCGGCGCCAGAAGCAGCACTACAACAAGGCTGCTAGACCTCTGTCAACACTGCACGCCGGAGCACCCATCCGCTTCCAGCAGGAAGATGGCAGGTGGAAACCAGCGACAGTCATCCAACCTGCAGAGACTCCGCGCAGCTACCACATCGAAACCAGCGATGGACGGACCTTCAGGCGCAACCGACGACACCTTCTCAACACCCGAGACGACACACACGTACCAAAAACACCGCAACCTGAGATCAGCGAGGACAATCTGACCACCGGACAGAGAGAACCAGGGGAACAGCAAACCCACCCTGATCCAGTGTACGAGCCAGAGCACACTGAGCCTTGTCCCCGCACAAGATATGGTCGTGCTATTAAGCCAAGGCAAGTCCTTGACTTGTAAGGGTGTACGCCGAACGCTGCCCGACGAAAAAAAAAAAAAAAAAAAAAGAGACTGCAACAAAGAAAAAAAAAAAAAAAGAAAAAAAAAAAAAAAAAGAGAAATATGTAAAGAAAAAAAATGGAAATACAACACTTACCTGTTCACCTACCTGTTTACAACCTATAATGGTTAATGGTTACTGAGTGATTTATGTACTTACCTGCATGGTCATGGTCACTAGTTTGCTACTGTTAGTACTGGAAAGAAAAAAAGGGGGGAAAGAAAAGTCAACCTTTTGATAGGATTCTATGCACTTGATACAGTTGTCTTGAAGTAAGAAGTTCTGAAAGAAAAGGTTTATTTGCACTAAGGAAAGTTTGCACTGAAAAAAAAAAGGGACTACTGTTCTATTTCTATATGACCTAAGCTAAATCACCTATGTGCCTTTGTATAATTGTTGCCATTGCCCTGCAGAGTCACTTTTATGTGAAGGGGGATGTAATGTTTGATGTCACGGTCACAAACCTTTATGTTGAAAACCGGAACCGGATATGGCACGATATACTTGTGCTAACCTGACAATATACAAGATGGCGGTGATGACAATAAAGCCAGACATATGAAGCTCCTGAACTTGCGTGTGCCTAACTTATTAGTACAGTAGACAGACAGTCACAACAATTTGTAGGTTATAGCGCTCGGTCCGGACAGGACGGCGTCTGGGTCCGGATGCTGGACCGGAGTCCGGACTTTGAGGATCGCTGGCCTACACCATTCAGGATCGCTGGCCTACACAGAGGGGGTCCTAGGCATCTGGAGGCTCCAGGCCAAGCCACGAAGGAGGCCCCTACCGGCGGCGCCTCGGGGCGCCGCCGGCGGGGTCCCGAAAAAATTTTGACCTTTTTTGGACGTATTTTTGCCATATTTAGAGGCTGTTTGAAGTTACATCCCCCCTCAGATTCAATGGGCATGAATGGGGATATCCTATTGTACTCATGGCTTCACTACCCCCTTCATAATCACAGGGGGATATCCTATTGTACTCATGGCTTCACTACCCCCTTCATAATCACAGGGGGATATCCTATTGTACTCATGGCTTCACTATCCCCTTCATAATCACAGGGGGATATCCTATTGTACTCATGGCTTCACTATCCCCTTCATAATCACAGGGGGATATCCTATTGTACTCATGGCTTCACTATCCCCTTCATAATCACAGGGGGATATCCTATTGTACTCATGGCTTCACTATCCCCTTCATAATCACAGGGGGATATCCTATTGTACTCATGGCTTCACTATCCCCTTCATAATCACAGGGGGATATCCTATTGTACTCATGGCTTCACTATCCCCTTCATAATCACAGGGGGATATCCTATTGTACTCATGGCTTCACTATCCCCTTCATAATCACAGGGGGATATCCTATTGTACTCATGGCTTCACTATCCCCTTCATAATCACAGGGGGATATCCTATTGTACTCATGGCTTCACTATCCCCTTCATAATCACAGGGGGATATCCTATTGTACTCATGGCTTCACTATCCCCTTCATAATCACAGGGGGATATCCTATTGTACTCATGGCTTCACTATCCCCTTCATAATCACAGGGGGATATCCTATTGTACTCATGGCTTCACTATCCCCTTCATAATCACAGGGGGATATCCTATTGTACTCATGGCTTCACTATCCCCTTCATAATCACAGGGGGATATCCTATTGTACTCATGGCTTCACTATCCCCTTCATAATCACAGGGGGATATCCTATTGTACTCATGGCTTCACTACCCCCTTCATAATCACAGGGGGATATCCTATTGTACTCATGGCTTCACTATCCCCTTCATAATCACAGGCGGATATCCTATTGTACTCATGGCTTCACTATCCCCTTCATAATCACAGGCGGATATCCTATTGTACTCATGGCTTCACTATCCCCTTCATAATCACAGGGGGATATCCTATTGTACTCATGGCTTCACTATCCCCTTCATAATCACCATGATGTGACGTCTCAATGTCGTGAAGGAAAGGGAAAGTCCCACTGATTGTCACACAATGTGTGAAATTTGTTCTCCGCATTTGACCCATCCCCTGGGGGAGCGGTGGTGAGCGGCAGCGTGCGCCGCGCTCGGGAATCACATGGTGATCTAACCCCCCAATTCCAACCCTTTGATGCTGAGTGCCAAGCAGGGAGGCAAATGGGTCCCATTTTTATAGTCTTTGGTATGACTCGGCCGGGGATCCAACTCACGACCTCCCAGTCTCAGGGCGGACACTCAGACCACAAGGCCACTGAGCTGGTCTCAGTCTAATCGCCAAAGACTTTGAACATTTCATAATTATTGAACAACTCAGAATCATTGTTTATTCATAATCATTGTTCACATGTAAATAAACCATTGCTCATGTTAATAAATCATTGTTAACTAAATAGTAGTCTCCTGATTTAAAATGTGATTTAAATGTCTTCTCCACAGCCTGATGTTTCGTCGTGTAAATGATGGTCCCACTCAGAGTAAAATATATGAAAAATTAGGCCTATACTATGTTTTGGGGCATGATTGGTTGCCTGTCCAGTGATCATGCAGCTCGCCGATGGTGGACCAGTAGGCGGTGCGGCTGGGCCATTCTCGTCCAAATATGGTCACTGGCGACGGTGAAAATGCCAAACTCGAGGCTTCAAAATGGGAGTCCACAAACCAATGGGTGAGTGACGTCACAGTAGCTGCGCCCATATTTATTATACAGTCTATGGTGTCCACTGTCCACTATAGTGGATATTTGGAAGCCAATTTGAACCATTTAAGTTGTATCCATGTCCCAACCACCACGTGGTGGACCCCCAAAGCGTTGTACATTTGATTATCATCTTTGTATTCTCTTAACACCCTGACGTCACACAACCGGAACTGGAGGCAGACAGCAAGTCATAACAATGCACCCGGACGGGAAATCTGTGAACAAACAAGTATCAATGACACTGACGTGGTCTGAGCTTCGCTTTTTAATCCAAATATTAGAAGAGACCCCACTGATTCATAACAGGTCTAAAATCATGTTATAGCAGTCGGGGCGCACTTAGTGACAAGCATGCAAGGCAACAGTAAACTGACTGAGTTTTTTTGTATTGAGTTTGGCGTGACACATAGGAGAGCGACCAGGGCCGCTGCTGGCCATTTGGGTGCCCTAAGCGTAATTGTTTTGTGGTGCCCCCCCCCCCCCCCCCGCAAAACTTTCAATAACTGTCAAACGAAAGACTGCAAAATCATTAATTATGAACGATACTAGTGTATCTCACATTACATTACATGTGGCAAACAAACAATTGTTAGATTTACTGTACATGTCAGCAACAAGCGATTGTTAAACTGTACATGCAAGCAGGGGCGGACTGGGATCATAATTCAGGCCAGGCATTAGATACCAAGCAGGCCAGGCCAATACGGGCTGACGTGTGTGCCGGCGTCCGAAGGGCGGCGGCAAATTTTTTGGGCTGTTTGAAGCCCAATTTGGGCCATTTGAAGCCAGATTTGGGCTGTTTGAAGCCAGATTTGGGCCGTTTGAAGCCCGATTTGGGCCGTTTGAAGCCAGATTTGGGCCAGTTGAAGCCAGATTTGGGCCGGTTGAAGCCAGATTTGGGCCGACTCCAATTTTACAATGAGATGCACCCACTTTAACCCTGAATAAAGTAATAAAACCACTAGTAAACCAGTAGGCAGCGCCTGGCCTGCTGTTCAGTGAGTGGCCTGACTGAGGGCACCAAAAAAAAAAAAAAAAAAAAATTTTTTTTTTTTTTTTTTGGTGCCCTCAGTCACATGATGCCCTACGCAGTCTGCGTACTCTGCGTAATGGGGTGCGGCGGGCCTGAGAGCGACACTAGCGTGGGGCTCGTTGACTATAAGCAACAAGCTGGAAGTTGACCCTGAGAATTTCATTATCGTTGTCATTTTGAGATATTGCATCATAAATTCAAAATGGCAAGAAAAGATGCACCAAGTAACTTCACGTCACCAGGCTCTCTCTCAAAGGAGACAAGCCTGGTTTCCATTAGTGGCTGCCTTGGTCTTCCTCTCCCGCCCCAGATCCGGCGGTGTTTCTGCTTTGTGTGCTGCGGTATTTTCGTTCCCCCATAGAAAGGTGGTTTTATATGGTGTTAGTTTATTTTATGTTTGTAGCTACATAGCTAGATAACTCGCATCAGCTTTATTAGAATAGTTTTTTGGAGCACAGAAAAGTTCTGCATCCGCCAGATCTGCAAAGCTGTATTCGCCGGATCTGCTAGAAGCCAGGGTAAACACAGGTGCAAGCAAAACACTAATGAGGGTTTCCAAATTCCAATCATGGAAGTTGGAAATCCTCATTAGTGTTTTGCTTGCACCTGTGTTTACCCTGGCTTCTCGACACAAAATGGCCCCCGTGAGAAGGGTCTATGGGCTACATGCACAACTCCACTACTTCCTGAAATTAGTACAGCTTCTTTATTTCCTGTCATCACTATTGGATGAACTGATTAATGTCAGGTGTGCTGCAGTCACAACAATGATCAGGCACACCTGATTAAGCAGTTCATCCAATAGTGTAGAACAGGAAATAAAGAAGCTGTACTAATTTCAGGAAGTGAAGAAGTTGTGCATGTAGCCTATTGCGGCCTGCGGACCGATTTTAAGCGCCCTCGGCTTGTCTCTCAAAATATAATATATGTGGCCCTCCACACAGTATTGGTTAATCAAGCAAGTTCAATTCGCATCTTTTTTGTTCACCTAATGCAGTGGTTCTCAACCTGGGGGTCGGACCCAGGGGGTCGCGAGATTATTTTGAGGGTCACGGGATGATTGTCAAAAAAGAAAGAAAAAAATATATATTTTTGCTCCATTGATTATTAAATCTCCCATACCAATGATTTAATGTATAGGCTATAGCTAGGCTATAAAAACGACTTCAGTGAGTGAGTGAAATCTAGTGTGTGAATGCGTGTGCACTGTCATTGGGTTGAGTAGTGGCAGGAGGGGAGGTCGCGACCCCCAGCCTTAGGTTTTTTGGGGGTTACGGCTCAAAACGTTTGAGAACCACTGACCTAATGATGAGAGCACTATCATACAGTTTGTAGACAAGCACCAAGTAGGAACAACACAGGCAGAACTAATGTATTCAGATGGTAAACAAAATCCTTGGAGTACTTGTAGCCTATTGTTTGTGATTTTATGTTTTTTTTTATAACCCATATGATGCGAGAAGCAGCTCGCCCCCAGGTATTTTGACATGATCTAATCTGGGCCCCAAAAAGGTTTGGATACCATAAAACTAGATTATATATCTATGCATTTGGCCCCAGAGTAGCACCAATACCTCAGGAATAACCTTTTATTCATTTTATTCTGAGAAAACCAGACACGTAGATGTAAAGAATGCCGGCCCTCCCCCAAATAAATAAGATGTTAGAAAACACGTAGGCTACAAGAACAAATATTATTAAAATCTAAAAAAAGTATTTCTGTGACTGACATCTACTGTCCAGACGTTATGCGCCAAAGGGTAACGAATTAGGCTATGAAATGAGTTTCAAGACAGAATATGTATTTCTATTGTTGATGTTATTTAATGTTATTATAAATTTCCTACCATTTGCTTTTGGTAAAAAAAAAAAAAAAAAGCTTTGGAAAGATGTGTAAGTCCTTCAAAAAAGTTATTACTTTATGATGTAATAATTCATGAATGAAAGGGTTAATGGTACGGTCGTGACTGACCTACTCGTGAGGAGTAAAGGAGGAGTCTATCACTCATATAAAAGCCTCCTGTCTCCTTCCCTCGCTCCTTCGCTCCTCTCCTCCTGCAGACGCACACCATGGGTTTCGGTGACCTGAAGACTCCGTCCGGCCTGAAGCTGCTGGATGCCTTTCTGGCTGACAGAAGCTACATAGAGGGGTGAGACAGACAGGCCGATGATCACCGTCAGTATCTATAGGCGTTATGATTATGCTGCTGGTTACACATGGCTTCACATGGCCTGCCTTCTGCAGGGGAACAGCACGGCGGCGCCATCTTGGCTCCATGCTATGCTAACGGCTTGCAGCCTTTACCTACTGTTCTAGCGTGCTACGGCTACTTCAAGAAGCAACGCTAGCATTGTTAGCATAACGCTAGCTAGCATAACGGTAGCTACTGCTGCTACTACTACTTTAAAGACATTCAGTGGTTCTCAACGTGGAGTCCGGGGTCCTTAAGTGGTTTCCAGGGGGTCCCCAGCAACTTGATGAATATTTAAACTTCACAATTATTTGCTAGTGCGATTAGAGAATTTGGAAGAAATACTATTTTGGGCATAGTTTCACTTATCTTTTTCACTCATTCAGTTTCACAATACAGATGGTCATGGAGTTCTGGACAAAATCACAACGTTACTTACCTAACAAATAAATATTCCCAGATTTGGGTTTTGAGAGATTGAGAAACTCATGGGGTCCTCCTTGGTGTGAAAATGGGTTGAACTTCCAAGAAGCTAGCAGATCACGTTAGTTACTGCTGTTACTTCAAGAAGCTAGCAGATCACGTTAGTTACTGCTGTTACTTCAAGAAGCTAGCTAAAATGATTATTAATCCACATGCCTCTGGGGCGGGCTGTGGGGACAAAAAGTGAAGCTCAAGGGATTTGTGATGCAGAATGCATACTCCTTACTGATAGGTGGCCAATATAATGATTTTCCTGAGTTTGCATGAAAGTAGACGTTTTCTATGTCGATTGTGTACCGATTTGACTACAGTGGTTAAAGCAAAAAAAAAAAAAAAAAAATTGACTGTAAATTTTTCCAGGCCTATTTTAGCTATTTCGGGCTTTTTAGAGTGTCCGAACAACAACATTGTCAAACATATGTCCCAACTAAAGGAGGTTCTCTTCCACCAGTCACACAGCCCACGAGCCCAGCTCCACCCAACCCAAACTCTCACCCTTCCTGTCCCACTGAGCTGATGGTCTGATAGCCTACTGTTATGAAAACACCTAGCCTGCCTAGGCTAACCACCTAACGCTAGTGTTACAGTTCAGCATCAAGTGAAGAGGAAACATCCCACTGCACCCATTACAGCCAGTCATTTAGCCGGGGCGGTTAAAATGATACTGCTGCGTGAAACAACCGTTTTAAAAGCAGTCTTTCCACAGCCTGTGCTGAATTTACAGCAGTGTGTTTGATCTCACTATCATGGTGCACCTCTTGCAAGCAAACAACATTGCAGTCACACGGAGACGGCGGCACAGTGATCAAATCATCAAATCCAGTGCACCTGGGAAGCAAAACATGTCATGAAATACTCAAACTCCCAAGGTTCCTGTCGGCACTAGGAAGCTTCTCCTCTCCTATATACGACACAGGCTGTGGAAAGACTGCTTTTAAACGGTTGGTTCACGCAGCAGTATCATTTTAACCGCCCTGCTAAATTACTGGCTTCCCTAGGAGGACTACCATATCTTCGTATCTGCAATCGGACGTCGGAAACGGGTAGGAGAGTGTCTTGAACAGCCGTTCCCCCCCCATATTGCCTATTAAAACGCTATGTGACCCTAAATACTGCACGAGTGTGTGTGTATATATATATATGTATATATATATATATGTGTATATATATATATATATATATATATATATACATTAGGGCTGTGCCGATTCACTTATCTCCCGATTCGATACTATCACGATACTTTGGTGCCGATTCGATATATATTGCGATTCACGATTATTGCGATTCTACGATTATTGCGATTCGATATTACGATTTATTGCGATTTTTGTTTATTTTTTTCTTTTCTTTTTTCAGTTTGTTTGCTTTTTTACACTAGATTAGAACATGGGAAAAGTTGAATCATACACTAGAGACTGTATATTATATATCATGAGTAGGGCTGGGCGATATAGTTAAAAACAGGGGCGGACTGGGATCATAATTCAGGCCGGGCATTAGATACCAAGCAGGCCAGGCCGATATGGGCCAACGCGCGTGAAATTTGGGCCGTTTGAAGCCAGATTTGGGTCCAATTTTACAATGAGATGCACCCACTTTAACCCTGAAGTGTAATTATTACTTCAGACTAACTAATAAAGTAATAAAACCACTAGTAAACCAGTAGGCGGCGCCTGGCCTGCTGTTCAGTGAGTGGCCTGACTGCAAGCACCCAAAAAAAAAATTTTTTTTTTTTTTTTTTTTTTTTTTAAATTTGCGATTATCGATTCTGGAATAAAAGATCGATCCAAAAAATCGTGACATTAAAAATCGCGATACTTAGGTGAATCGATTTTTTCTCCCACCCCTAATATACATACACAGCAGGGCTTAAAATTCACTTTGCAAACTGTGGGGGAATTCCCCCCTTATGTTCTTCAGATAGATTTTGGGGGGGATCTATAGACTTTGGGGGGGGGGGGTTCAGCTGATACTATAACCGACAAATATCTGCTTCTCCTGTCTGATGAGCGATAATTTCACATTTTTGTATTTAAAAAAGGAAGTTCACCTGTAGTTTATGCACACCTGAGTCTAAATTACTATGGCTTTTGTCATTGTGTTTTATCTGCAGACTAAGCAGTCATAGGCTTATGACCACACAAATTTTGCATAATGGGTATCACCTATACTTGATAGTCTCTTCTCTTGATGCCTTATGAAACAAAAGTTTCCCATTAAATAAGGTTTCCCATTAAATAAAGAAGTATGCTATGAATCAACCATTTAAACCACATAGCTGTGCATCTCCTTTGTATTTGTTCTGCTGGTCTATTTCATTAAAATAGAGGTTCCTCGTGTTTTTATGTTCATTATGTTGGGTCTCGTAGTTCGATTACTACTTTAATGTTTATTGTAAAAAACAAACTTTATCATGCTCTTATTTTGAAGGCAAAACCAATAAACTGGAGGTGAAATTGTGACAATTGTTGCTAAATTCACGGAAATTAACGCGAGTTCCACTTTTAAAACGTTAAACTTTAAGGCAGTATGGATTACGGGACACGTGGCACGTATTACAACGATCTGGTAAGCCTTTGCTTGTTCCACAGCACTGTGTTGTCTGCTAGAACGGGTACAGCAAAATAGGCCAGTATCGGCTCCGAACAACTCTATTTTCTTTAATCATGCGGAAGCATTTATCAATCAAGGTGAAAGGACACATTATGGTTTATAGAGGGACTGACTTACCCTGCAATTTAACATTGGCTCCCGTTAGCCACTGTAACGTTAGCGGCTGTTTATGGAGCCACCGACCGACACAAAACCTGGACGTTTCATTTCGGGTAAAACATGAGTTTTTTTTTTTTATATGGATTACGCCAGCTCTGGGAGTATGAAGTTCTTTGAATGCGGGGATATTTGGTCACAAGAAGCCGTTTGCTGCTTGCTGAGGGGGGAGGCTACGCCTGAAGCAACGTTCAGCAAAACAGTCTGTCGTCAAATGTGTCCCGACCAGTTCTCCGTAACGTTGGTGCCGCACCGTCGGCTTAACATAACATCGGCGCGCAAACAACTGCACGACTTCTCCTGCATTTATAAATTACAAATCTGCGGGAGTTGACTAAAATATGCGCAATTCTCGCAATCCTGCGCCAAATTTTAAGCCCTGATTACACAAAGTACACTAGTTAGGGTCACTTTGGGGCTACACATCGCCCTAATGCCGCAATTACAAATGACAGAAATCCACCGACTGCAATGCTTGTTGGAAAATGTTGTTTCCTCCCGTCTTGTCAAGAGCTGGAGGTGGCACAACATTTGACCGGGGTGGCCACTTCTGAATTTTTTCTATGCAGGAAAATCCCTGACATGCATTTTGTGTGTTGCAGGTTTGTGCCGTCCCAGGCGGACGCCGCTGTGTTTGAGGCCATCTCCTCTCCTCCCCCAGCTGAACTGTGCCACGCTCTGCGCTGGTACAACCACATCAAGACGTACCAGAGGGGCAGGTGAGGGGGGGACGGAGGGTTCAACCACATCAAACAACTACCGGGGGCTGGGGTCAGTGGTGTCACAGGTACTTTCGGACCACAGGAAGCCAACGTGCACCGTTTCAAATAAACTCCAGTCTGTCGGTAAAATTTAGCATCTAAAACAGCCTCAATCTTCTACTCTGACGTGTGGAAGGTACTGCAGTCTCCCTGGGCTCTCTGGTCCTTTTAGTGCAGCAGATAGGTCCAGATCAGGACAACAGTTGTTGCTTCCCAATAGACCAGAGGTTTTCAAAGTGGGAGGCGGGCCTACCCAGGGGGCCTCCAAGCAGTTTCAGGGGAGGCTCAATGACTGGTAGTGAACAAATATTAATTTTATTTATTAAAAGGAGATCTCATAGAATAGCATAAATGTGTGATTTGGTTATAAAGATGGTTCAGAGATACAGTAGTTTGGGGGGGGGAATTTGACATTTTTTCCCACTTTCCCAGAGTCAAACAAATAAATGCCTCCAGGCAGAACTTTTGGTGTATTTGGTGTAGTTTGAAGTATGTCAAACAGAAATATGGGGCTATCTTGGCTCATCATGATGTGGATCAAATAACATACTGTAATCATGATCTCATAGGCATCCAGGAATTGAGCGAGGGAGGGCTCCTTATTCCAAGTGTTGTCTGGGGGGAGGCCCACAGTCTCAGACTTTGAAAACCCCTGCCAAGACAGCTGTTGTCCTTAGATGTAAACTGAACCCAGGTATGATGACGGACGATTATCCCACGCTTAATGACATAATAGCCATGTTTGGAATGTTTCACTCATTCACTATTCCCCATGTGGTGTTTATCATATAGTGAACAATATGGGGAACGATCAAATGAGTTTCGGACACGACACAATTTATTTTCTGAAGACCATTGCATCACAAGATGCATCGGGTATTCATGTGACGCAAGCTATCCGTGCCCAGTATCACATAAACAAACCAAGCTCTCCAGCAGATTGAAATGTCCTCAGGTAGTATTGATGATGCATGTTTTGACTGCTAAATCCAAAATAAATTGTTTAAATTCCAATTATGTGAATGTGTGGTTTCGTCAACTATGGTGCTGTCTCCTAATGGCAAGCTGTGCAGGTCAAGTAGCTCACAAGCTTGTTAGCTCGCGAGCTAGCAAACTTTCTTCTCCTTCGGTAAAGGCAACCGCATTGCATTGTGGTATACCGGCAAAAATGTAGGGTACATTCGCTGTTCACTAGAAATCGCTGTGCATTGTGGGTATTCTATAGTGGACTATATAGTGAATCAAATTTAACAGTTGAGAATTCGGATACTAGTACAAAATGGCGAACACACTAAATAGTCCACTATTTCTGTCATTCCGAACAGGGCTCGTGTCCCCAATACTGTTACATCTCTATTGTCTGTGTCTGGTCCAGGTGACATGATGATCTCATCACCATCTTTCGGCTGACTTTATGATGTCACTTTTTGATCTGATCATCTGGACGGTGCGCAGAGTAGAGGGGCGGGGCCAGGGCAGAGTAGAGGGGTGGGGCCAGAGTAGAGGGGCGGGGCCAGGGCAGAGTAGAGGGGTGGGGCCAGGGCAGAGTAGAGGGGTGGGGCCAGGGCAGAGTAGAGGGGTGGGGCCAGGGCAGAGTAGAGGGGTGGGGCCAGGGCAGAGTAGAGGGGTGGGGCCAGGGCAGAGTAGAGGGGTGGGGCCAGGGCAGAGTAGAGGGGTGGGGCCAGGGCAGAGTAGAGGGGTGGGGCCAGGGCAGAGTAGAGGGGTGGGGCCAGAGTAGAGGGGTGGGGCCAGGGCAGAGTAGAGGGGTGGGGCCAGGGCAGAGTAGAGGGGTGGGGCCAGAGTAGAGGGGCGGGGCCAGGGCAGAGTAGAGGGGTGGGGCCAGAGTAGAGGGGCGGGGCCAGGGCAGGGGGTGGAGTCTAATCCTCTAAGTGTTTGTTCTCTCAGTCTTCCAGGAGTGAAGAAGCCTCTGGGTCAGTACGGTCCAGTGGGCGTGGCCGACAGCACCCCTGTCTCCGCCCCCGCCGCCGTCTCCAAGGACGACGACGACGAAGATGATGACATCGACCTGTTCGGCTCCGACGAGGAGGTGACGGTCATCCCTCGTTTCTTACGGCAACACTGGATGATGCATCGCATAACGTCATAGCTAATGAGCTAACGTCTCTGTCTGTCTCTGTTGCTCTTTCTCTCTGTAGGAAAGTGCAGAGACGGCGAGGATCAAGGAGGAGCGTCTGGCAGAATACAACGCCAAAAAGGCCAAGAGTACGAACACACATCTCAACATCAGACGCATCAACATACTCTCGTGTAGTTAGCCGGGACCGATGATGATCCAATCACCATCTTTCGTCTGATCATGTGATGCACCCTTTTTTTAACCTGAGGGTCACTGGCTGGCCTGCAGTAAGGACTGCGATTGATCAGTGGTTTTCATGGTAACTGACCCCCACCACCTCTGTACCCTCAGAACCGGCCCTCATTGCCAAGTCGTCAATCTTGCTGGACGTAAAGCCATGGGACGACGAGACGGACATGGTGGAGCTGGAGAAGTGCGTCCGCAGCATCCAGATGGACGGGCTGCTGTGGGGACAGTGTGAGTACTACTGCAGCACTACTGGAATAACTAGGAATGCACCATTATGGAATGACTATGGATTTTTATCAGCCAATAGCCGATAACACCTGCTTCTCAGGGTCGATAAAGATAACTTAACTCCACATTCTTTTATTTTAAAAAGAAGACGTTCATAACCTGTAGTTTATGCACACCCGAGGGTACGAAAGGCTAAGATGTCGTGAGCAAAGATGGATGATTTAAAGTCCCTGGAAACCAAAATCCACAAAAACGTTCTAACTATGTTATTTAGGGTCTTATGTTAGTAATTTTGTGCCTCCGAAATTATTATACATTACTTCCAACCCAAAGCCTTAAAATCGCCACTTTTCTACAAGATTCTACAAAGTACTTCCTCATTGAAGACAGCAGTGCGCGAGGTGCTAAAACGCAGGAGCTTATGACGTCATAAGCTCTATATAACCTTTGTACACGCGCGCAATCCGCACCCACCTATGGCAAGTCCGTTCTTTGCCCCCAGTGACAGCGCTCCCTCGCTGTCCGTCTCCCTCCCACTCTGTGTGCCGTCTGCCAAGCGCTATGCTTGTGAGATTAGCAAGGTGTCGGGTTTCAGGCCATGCGCTTCTCTCTCTCTCTCTCTCTCTCTCTCTCTCTCTCTCTCTCTCTCTCTCTCTCTCTCTCTCTCTCTCTCTCTCTCTCTCTCTCTCTCTCTCTCTCTCTCTCTCTCTCTCTCTCTCTCTCTCTCTCTCTCTCTCTCTCTCTCTCTCTCTCTCTCTCTCTCTCTCTCTCTCTCTGGACTAGCGAGAGACACACAGGCTGGTGGCTCTCACACACACACTCGCGAGTGCTGTGTAACTTGATCTCTTTCTCCGTTTCCCTCCCCCCTCTGTCTCGCGCTCTCTCAGAAAACCTGCTGCAGATGGGACACGCCCACACAGTCCGCGGGAGAAATACACTCTAAAAAATAATGATTTTCTCATGAGTTTTGCCAGACTGTCAAACCTAAATTTATATACTTTGCGACGTTCATCATCGTTCAAATTTGGCTGGTGGCTTATTAACATAGGGTCCTGTGATGTGATGAACTCAAAATGCTAAATAATAAAGAAATATTTCTGGTTTCCAGGGACTTTAATATTCCATAGCTCTGACCTAACCAAATCTGACTATTGTGAACACAACAAAAACAAAACGGTTCTGACTCTACAAATGTTCATTCATATTTTCTAGTAAAAGTACATACAAAACTTCACAAACATAATTTTGTCTAGAACTCCATAAATGTTTTGACATCTGTCAAATCAGATGTGTCAAACGTATTAAATGCAGGTTATAGTAAAGTGCAATACTCGATAGAAAAATAAGGCTTTTATAGAACCAAAAGCCTATGGTTACTTGTTCTGCAGACGAAACACAATGACAAAAGGCATATACCGGTAATAGACTGACCCCCCTGTCATTTTATTTTTAATGTATCAACGAGTTTTCTTTGTAAACTCGCATAGATATTAGAGAATAAAGAGATTATTGCAATTTCATTATCGGAATAATACATAATTGATAAATGTCCCATTATCGAACAATAATTTATTGGGCAAATATACAGTATATTGTGCATCCCTACTACTGACGGTAGAGCATTACACTCTGTACTAGTACAAACTACATCTGTACCTTGGTTACATGCTGCAGGGACAGTGAATATGTGTACATCAGGGTTTGTACGGTCATGGAAAAGCCTGGAAAATCATGGAAATTTAAATTCAATTTCCAGGTCATGGAAAAGTTTTGGAAAAAAATAAAATCTGACAAGGTTTTGGAAAAGTCATGGAAATTTGTTTAATAAATATTTTCATGATGTTCATCAGAGCATAACCGTCGCTGTGTTTCTGTTGTGCGTGTGTGAGAACTGAATTCAGTGAGTTATAGGCACGCCCACACTAGCCTACATCTGCCTGTGGCTGCAGCTGAGGTAACGTTGGCACTTAGCAGTTAGAAAAGTTGTACTATGCCGCCAGACACATGCCAGGGAAGTGCCGCTTCAACAATATGTGGCATTTCAAAGATAAGTACCAATTATGGCTCGCGAAAGACGGACGACGCGCTAAATGCAATCTGTGCTGTAAAATGCTGCTGTGACTATGTTAGTTTTTCAATTATTGTCATCTGTTAGTAGTTGCATTACATAGAGAATATTCTTTACTCACTGACTTTTTCATGTATTCACCTTTTATTCTTTGCCCATACAAGGACGCTTCTGCATGATGTCATTTTGTAATCTGCTTTCCGGTTTTAGACACGGAAGTAGATTACGCCTAGTCTACCGTAGTCATTTTTAGACTTGCCAAAAAGCTGTTTTCAAGCAACAATTTTTTTTTTTTTAAGTTTTAATATTTTTCGGGTGAGAACATAACATGTGACCAGTTTATCAGAATAACGCCCATTTGGAAATATTTAATGAGCAGCGAGGACTGGCTACTGGCAGTGAGAAAACACTCAACGTGCTTTTGTAACTAACGTTAAATGCCGACCGGGTACAGCCATTGGCTCCTCGCAGCAGTAATGCTATGAACATGTAACTGAAGTTGGCCGCAGTGTAGCTTAATTCTGAATGTTGCCAAACTTCATTATTATAGTGACGTTTTGTTTTGAAATTGGCCGTCAACTAGCGCTGAACCGGAAGAACAAATACAATTGCGTGTAACGCGGAAGAGAGAAAAAGTGGGCGTGGTGAATAAGGTGAATACACCGAGACTTTACAAAATGGTAAATTATGGTTTAATTAGGCCTTATTCCGAATGTAGCATTTTCTTATTAAGACATGGGATATGCCCATTAGGGGTGGGATGATATGAAAATTTCATGTCACGATTTTCCTGTCCAAAATAATCATGATTAACAATATTATCGTGATAATCATCAATGTTTAAAACTCTTAATTCTATGGCACTAAAACATACTGGAATCACTACCTTACATTTTGTTAAACAAATATTGGAGGTGTTGGCCCCCAGGGCAGACACCGTCCTCCGGGAGGTTCTGCAGGTGGAAACCTCATCTTTCTGTCGTTCCTCATTTTTGAACCCATAATATTTCCACACATCTGATTTAACTTTTTTAGCTGGAGGACACAGCGGGCAAGCCGAGCTGGCTTCAGCCATGTTGACGATGATTTCCCTTGTGACAAATGGCAATTCAAAATAAAACGGGAAATCAATAGGACTGACTTGTTGGTGAGCGAAGTTTAGACCTTTTTCAAGTGACCCGGGACGATATTCATTCTCATTTGATGATCGACACGATTATACGATGAATGGGAATTCACCACAATACCATTATCTTGAGTGTTAATTATCGCGATAGACAATATCTTATTATTGTCCCACCCCTAATGCCGATCAAGTTTTTCGAGAGAGGATTCTTTGGACATGTACCGTCTCTAGTGCATTCAGTTGACGCATACAGATCAAAGTTCTACTTGAACTAAATATGAAAGACTTTGATATCAACAGGCTTTTGGAATATTGTAACGCCAACCTTTTCAAGAAGGTGGTTGACTGCATGAAACTGTGGAGTATTAGTGGAATATTCATTTTCATTACCCATGTAAACGGCTTAGTATGAATATTCCACACACTCTGGAGTTGTGATGATTCTCTCACCATCTTTCGGCTGAAGTCTGATGGACACCTTCTGATCTGATGCTCCTGGAGACAATCTGATAATGTGATGATAATCAATACTCTGTCAGCCGATTCATCTGGGCCTGTAGGGTCTCAGGATCAATCGGCTGATAACAGTTTGAACTCTGAATCTCCCCTGACCATTTGTCCCTCCTGTGTTCCCGTAGCCAAACTCGTCCCAGTCGGCTACGGCATTAAGAAACTGCAGATCGGCTGTGTGGTGGAAGACGACAAGGTGATTCACTCTATCCATGTTGCTCGCTGCCTCACTAATGTTCCTGATCGATCACATGATCTCTAATCACATGATCTCTAATCACATGATCTCTAATCACTTGATGTTGATTTGTGCTCTTCAGGTGGGAACAGACATGCTGGAGGAGCAGATCACTGCCTTCGAGGATTTTGTTCAGTCGATGGATGTAGCTGCTTTCAACAAGATCTGAGCTACACGGACGATAAATAAAAAGCACTTCAGAATGGAAACGGAAAGGTCTCTCTGTGCTTTTTTCAGGTTTGACAGGGCTCCTCCTGCACAGATATGGAAAGGATTAAAAATGAATTTCAATTTGAGGTCCTTGAATAGTTTCAGGCTAGAATACTTTGGGAATTTGAAAAAAAAAACAAGACTAGGTCGAAACCTAGCATACATAGCAGAAAAGCGTTGACGAGCCTGTTGGTTGTAGCAGGCAACGGTATTGTTCATTTGGAGGGCTGTGGGTGGCAAAAGTATGAAGAATAGAATGGAAAATCAGTATGGTAAGAAAGCCCTAAAAAATAAATATTTAATTATGTAGGCTACTTGCATTTAATAAAATTTTATTATAATGTTGGCCTCAAACTAGTTTCAAGATGAGAACCAGTAATGTTACCTCATATCACAATAAGCATGAGCGCCCAGCATAAGTCAAGTGTAATCCAAGTGTGACGTCCGTTATGATGCGTCTCTCCTGACTCATCACCCCATCCTCAATAGCCAATCAGGCCCTGTCAATATGATGTTTGTAATGATGTCACTGCCGAGGCTATGACGTGGCAGTACATATAGCCATGGTCAGTGTGTCATCATCCTCTTTCCCTGATCCTTCACCTCATGGTCGCTGTACCTGGGCTGATCGTATCCCATCCTCTGAAGCTGTGTTTCACCCCACCCACCTCCCCAGTCCACCACCAACATCTTGACTTCTGAAGAATTCCCTAGGGGGGGGATTCTCTATCGTAGTCTGAGCAGATGCCCTCCTCTCTCACCACAAGAGAGATCTTACCACGGAGTCATAGAATTAGCTGCCATGCCATTTGTGAATAAAGCTCGCTTGTTAAATTCTACCCACTGGTCTCATGATTGAAATACATTTGTGTGTGTACACACGCGTGTATTGTGAAATTCTAAAAGATGTGTATTTGAGGCATTAAAAGGACCCCACCACTCTAGCCTCATGGTGCCTTTTCAACTTCTATTGTTCTAATTACATCTCTCAGTTAGGTCTATATAGTCTCTCTCTGTCCCTCTAGCTTGTGCCAGATGACCATCTGAAACCCCACTTCACACAGCAACGTCACTCCCACGGTGACCTCTCTCTTTCCCCCTGCTCCTGCTGTCTCTCGCTTTGCGGCTCGCGTAAAAAATACAACTGACACCACACCAAACTAAAAGCGCAGCAGAGCGGGCAGTGTGGACAGTCACATGGGCGCCGAATGAAAACTGGCTGCGCACCACGGCGCTATGGGCGGGACATACTCGTTCTGTGTGTTTTTTTGGCCGTCAAAGCCATGATACCTTTATCGCCGTGGTACCTACCATGGATGTATTAAAAGCACGGTACCTACTACCAGTGTTGGGAGTAACTAGTTACTAAGTAACTAGTTACTGTAACTTAACTACTTTTTTCAGTAACTAGTAATCTAACCAATTACTTTTTCAAATTCAGTAACTCAGTTACAGTTACTAAAATAGTAACTGGGCTAGTTACTAGTTACTTTAGGACATGAAAATAACGGACAACTTCAGAGGATTACCCAGTTTTTGATCCTCAGACCTAGTCCGGGGAAAGAGCTGCAGCCAGAGCCCCAGAGGCTAATGACCTTGATAGGCTATAAGCCTCCCCAATAAGCGAAGGTTCAATGCCACACTGTGGCACAGCAACACTAACATAATGTGTGCATTAATAACAATCGAAGCAGACTTTTAAAAGTAACGCAAAAGTTACTTTCCCTAGTAACTAATTACTTTGAAGTAACTGGTAACTTTAAAGTAATTAAATTACTTTTTGAGAGAAGTAACTAGTAACTGTAACAACTAATTACCAATTTTCAGTAACTTTCCCAACACTGCCTACTACGCCACGTCGCCATGGTTACTGACAGAAGCTGTTTGTAGTAGCGCCCAACTTCCACTTGGGGGCGTAGTTTTATAAGATTTGTACGATTGGATCAACGAGGGACCAGTGAAAGCATCACCCAGGTAACGTTACAGAGGCAGATCTGAGCACTTGATACGAGGAGCGGAGGGGCTGGTTAGCTCACCCTGCCTGTTCTGCTTTCCAGCGGCTCCGCACTGCCTGACGTCGGACTGGACTGCCTGGGAAACATGGTGGCTAAAAGCAGAAAACAGACCGGGAAGTCTCAAGCAAGCAGCCAGGCTGACAGAGACAGGAGCCCGCTTATTTCTGCTAAAAGTAACGCCAGGCGGACAGGCAGGGATGGAAAAGGTTTCAACAGCTTTCTCCCCCATGCTGGGCTTCCAGGCGTCAGGAACAAGCTTGGGCTCACTCCCTCTGCGTTTCTAAAGCTGGGAATGACTCTTCTGCTCGGTAAGTTAGAAACGTTAGCCAGTTAGCTTCCTGAATACTAGCTAACGACTGCTAACCTTAGCGTTAGCTGACCCGCTAAATTAAGTTAGGGTATTTTCCTCGCTCACGAGTTGGCTACCATGGTTGGCTATGTTAGCTACCCAATGTTAGCGCACTAGCGTTAGCTATCTATTGTCGCTATCAGTTATCAGCCAAACCTGTGCTGCTCTGCTTTTGTTACACGTCAGCTCCAAGCTTGTTATAACAGGTTCTCTGGCAAAGTTCAAACTAACGTTCTTAGGTTATCTCCTCAAATTGCAACACAGGTACCACAATATCACAGTCCAAATCTTTAACGTTAACCCTATCGTTAATTGTTCGTGGCACTGTCATTGCTAACCTTCTCTTTGGAGGTCGCTGCAGTTTGTCAGACTCGGAGTCTGACAGTTTTACGTATTTTTAATCTGGACTAAAAGTTAATTCTCTATCCACAGCTGCTCTGGCTGGGTATCTCCACTGGTAAGTTGCTCTACTAGCATTATGCTGTGATTACACGTGCATTATTGTAGTGATCTAGCAATATCAACATTGGGGATTAATCAATTTAGTCGTGGCTTACATATTTCGTCTCCTGTGTTTAGGTATCATCTCACACACATCTTTGAGAATGACAGACACTTCTCACACTTGTCTAACCTGGAGAAGGAAATGGCTTTTCGGACCGAAATGGTAAATGGAAGATCATTTCTATTGTGTCTGTCTGCTTGTCTTGGAGGCCATTTACACCTGGCACTAACACGTGTTTTCTGTGATCAGATGCAATAGGATAGTGCTTGACCACTTGAAAGTACAGGTGTAAACGCCCCCAAGACACATTGAAGACGGATTGCGATCTGATCAGCCAAACCACCTCCTCTGCTGTATGCGGATTGAGAGGACACCTGTTTTGGCTAATCAGATTGCAATCTGATCACCCAAAACACATGTTAACGCCAGGTGTAAATGAACTCAGGTTAATGTGGTCAAGCACTATCCGATTGCAATCTGATCACAGAAAACGCATGTTAGTGCCAGGTGTAAATGGCCTCTTGCTGTCTGCTTGTCTTGCTTGGCCTTTGGGGCCTGGGCACTGCTGTCAGGCAATCTTGCAATGGCAAAATCAGCCAAATGTGTGTCATGCAAGATCGTTAGGTTTTCTTCTATATCAGACACAGGTTTTTGTTCCTACCTGACATGTTTCGACGGCAAAACTTCCGTCTTCATCAGAGGTGTCACTAGATGCTGTGTGACGTGTCTTCATCAGAGGTGTCACTAGATGCTGTGTGACGTGTCTTCATCAGAGGTGTCACTAGATGCTGTGTGACGTGTCTTCATCAGAGGTGTCACTAGATGGTGTGTGACGTGTCTTCATCAGAGGTGTCACTAGATGCTGTGTGACGTGTCTTCATCAGAGGTGTCACTAGATGCTGTGTGACGTGTCTTCATCAGAGGTGTCACTAGATGCTGTGTGACGTGTCTTCATCAGAGGTGTCACTAGATGCTGTGTGACGTGTCTTAAAGTTTTGCCGTCGAAACATGTCAGGTAGGAACAAAAACCTGTGTCTGATATAGAAGAAAACCTAACGATCTAAGTAAATTATAGACACTATGAACCTTTTTGGATTATTGTGTGTCATGCAACATAGCTTAAGTTATGTCTATACACTATTAGGGGTGGGGGGGAGAATCGATAGAGCATAGTATCGCAATATTTTGTGGGCAATATATCGTATCGAATGTCAAGTATCGTGACATTTTATTTTACAAAATGTCAAGTGCATCATGCAACATTTATGACAGGTTTTTAGGACAGCGTTGGTCACTCTGTCTGCTTGACAATCCCATTTTAGTGCAATAAAAATGATTGAATGAGACGAACAGACTGGAAACTTTATTTCATTAGATAAAACAGATGTTGACAAAGTTTCTTTCCTGTTTGGGGACATAATTTGCAGTTGAAAAAAGGTAATAAATCACAATATATTGCAATATCACAATACTCAATATATCGCAATTTCCAGCATATTACAATACTATCATATTGTATCGTGATGATATCGTATTGTGGGGCATCTGGTGATTCTCACCTCTACTATTTATCTGGTCGTCTCTGATGCTGTGTAAAGAGCTGGTCAGGATTGAGATGCAGAACGAGCTTTGTGCCATTTTGAAGGATGACATTGGGGGTGACGAATAATCGTATGCTAACCAGATATTTTTCTTGCATCGCCGTGCTGTCGGGTACCAAATGGCCTGTGAGCCATTACCATCTGCTCAGCCTGTGGAACTCATCCATCCCCCTGTCTGAGTTGTATGTTGTGGAGTTATATTTAGTGTCTCTGTCTGGTTCTGTTTCTCACCTTCTGTCCCCTTTTTTACCTGTGCCACTCTGCCCTGTCTCTCTCTCCAAGTTGAACTTTTTCTATATATTTGAGGTTTTTCCCAATTTCTCTCTCTGTCTCTCTCTACATTCTACAGTATCATTCATGTCCCTTTCCAACTTTTGTTTCAATTTGTTTTTCTTATTCGTTTCCTGTGTGAGTTATAACCATGATGCATCTCTCTTGGGTTCCAGGGCCTGTACTACTCGTACTACAAGACCATCATCGAGGCTCCCTCCTTCCTGAACGGCCTCTACATGGTCATGAATGATCGGCTGACAGAGTACCCCCTGGTTATTAACACGCTGAAGAGATTCAATCTCTATCCAGAGGTAATGTTCATATGCTATCGTAATGTTGACAGCCGTGCTTGTAGTATGGAGGTGTTCAGTATCGAAACGTTTACATTTGACTCTTTGTGCCCAAAATGCATGAAAAGTATATTAATAACATCATAATACTAATGTAAGCAGTGTTTCCCCTAGAAAGATTTTCAGGCCTGGAGGGATTTCGAAACATACCTCGACCGCAATGGCGGGGCCCTCGCTGGCGATGCTAAACTTTTAGCTAACCTGTTCGCATCTATGTTCGCAATGGCATCCCAAGTATCATCATACTATTATGGGATGCGATGCGAACAGTTGTATTATGGGATGTGCGTTTCCCAGGCAACGACACACGTTGACATGTTTTGGAACAGCGGCGCATGCTGGCACAATGCTCCTAAAAGCAAAATGCTTACTGTTTTGAATGTTTTGGCATGTTCTATTACTGTCAACACCAGTATTGCTGTATTGTAATAATATGCCATAAAGGTTTATTGAAATTTTGGGGAGAGCACAAAAAAAAATATATATATATATATATATATATATATATATATATATATATATATATATATATATATATATATATATACAGTATATATATTTTTTGCAATTCTTTTTCTGGCCTGGCGGGGGAAACACTGGCAAGGCATGAAGTGACATCAGGGGCAGTGCAAGCATCTGGGAAAGATGTGTGTCAGGGAATTAAACCAAGGGGTGACTTTACAGGAGTATACCAGTTGTACAACTTGTTTCACTCACACAGTGTACTGTATTAGCTCACACAGTGTACTGTATTAGCTCGTAGTTTTCAGCTGTTCTGATATATTTTGTGCTTACTTCTTCACAGCAAGCCCAACTGTAGTACTGTAGTAGAAACCAGACTGTTTACATGTTAGAAGCACTCCGACTTACTTTTGGAATGACGTGGAAAAGTAATGGAATTTTACATCAGGGTGTATCTGCTCCACAGAGACAGCAGTACAGAGAGGCCAATGTAGGCATGTTCAAACAGGCTAACCCTCCCCCTCCCTAGGTGGTCCTGGCCAGCTGGTACCGGATGTACACCGGTACAATGGACTACTTTGGGATCCCCACTAAGATGTGCTGGACCATCAACAGAGGAGAGGGGCTCGCCCCTGTGGATAGCTGTGAAGGTACAGGCGGTCGCCATGGTGCTGGTGCTGTAAATACACTTGTTTGTGTGCATGTTCATGTGTACACACACGGACAATAGGTGGAATGATGGCAACACAGTCAGACAGATAGTCTCACAGCAATGTCCTAGAGCTATGCAGACAGTTAATATATACTCAGGCAGTCTCACACTGAATGAGGGCATGCTTAAAGGCCGGCTTTACCGTGGGGAATATGAATATATATTAATTCTTAAAAAATCTTAAATTTCGAATCCGTTGAAATTTTTGAAATTGCTTGTTCACAGCCAGAGAAAAAAAAAAAAAAAAAAATTGGGCCAGGTGACGCGTTTCGCGTCGAAACGCGTCACCTGGCCCTTTTTTTTTTTTTTTTTTTTTTTTCTCTGGCTGTGAACAAGCAATTTCAAAAATTTCAACGGATTCGAAATTTAAGATTTTTTAAGAATTAATATATATTCATATTCCCCACGGTAAAGCCGGCCTTTAAAGGTTTTCCTCACTCCTGGCTGAACGCAGTCAAAGCTGCCCTCCAGGGAGGCAGAAGTCCACAGGAAGACAAGACTCTGCACACTGCTGGCCCATTACAAAGTTCTCTTGCTTCTTATTTTTTCATTTCAACACTATAGACCGAATCACTGTGACGTAGGGGTGTCGTGGTACGTGTATTCGTCCCGTGAAGTCACGGTGTGGGCGTCACGGTTCGGTGCGTGAAGCGACACGATGAAGACGTCAAATTCAGAAGGTGGTGATAAAGCACCTAAACGCTGTTTGAACGCAATTAAATTGAATTGAATTAAACGCCACAGAAGAAGACACACCAAAACAACACAAGGACCATAGAAATCGGCGTTCACTGAATGGAACGTTTTGTGCAGAGGAAACATTACCGGGGGTTGCTCCAGCATGTTTACAAGCCGTAGCTTCCATGCTGCTTCACAAAACCACAACAATATCGAAGCGTCCAGCTGCCCCCCCTTTACCGTCGTCAAAAAAGTGCAGAGCAGTATACTAATGACTTTTATGACTCAGGCGATAAGCTGTTTTGCAAATTCTGTCAACATCAAGCCAACGAGGTAAGCTTGCTAATGTAACGTTACGTAGCCGCGACAAAGTCCTTTATAGTTGCGCGTTGCGGCTAAACGTTACATAACACTGACAAAGCTGTTAACTTGTAAACAAGCAACTTACATCACGTGGGATGACAAGCAAGATGCGGTGAGGAAGAGGGGATGACTCCTTGTCATGTTCCAATAATCCATTATGATGACCGAACGTAATCATTATGGTCAACAAAACTCGCTTCCAATAACATTAGCGTACTTACTTGTGAAAGTGAAACCCACCCCGCTGTCTGACAGTGGGGGGAGGGGTGGGTGGGAGTATTAGGCTACTCCACACATGCACTCTGTTTACAAACTTGTGTACAATAAAGATTTAAAGTGGGGGGAAATGCCTTTGCCCTGTCAAACAGCTGGAATACAGACATCTGAGAGAGAGGCGCACCCCACACTTTGAAAATCGCTGCTCTAGAGTAAAACCTTTTTCTGATGGTAAAATGAGCATAAAAAGCAAAACACAGAATTCAGAAAAATTCAAAGGGAAAAAAACTGAATTTGGGATTTGTTGCTTTTTTTCTCCGTTGTACCGTATTCGTACCGAACCGTGACCCTGAAACCGAGGTACGTACCGAACCGTGACTTTTGTGTACGGTGACACCCATACTGTGACGTCGCGTTAACAACAAAGGTGCCTTCCGGGTAGACACCTGCAGTTTTATTTAAATTGTGGATATATCACAAACTTGTGTATTGTTTATTCCTCTTGTCATTTCAGCCGTATTGTAACGTTAAAGATACCCTTACTAAACACGGTGGCCCCACCTATCTGATGTTTGGCTGTGCAGTGTGCTTATTTTATGCACTGTGTTGATAAACCAAATCTACCCAATGTGACTGCTACTTTTGTGGAAACTCAAGCTGTCATTGTTTTTATTCTGTGCCCCAACAGGTAAATTAGGTCTCTAAACTAACATTAGTGAAAGTGTTGTTCATGAATGAGATATGAAGGCATCAAACATGCGTTTTACACGTAACCATTTCCTCTTTATCTCAGTTGTTCCCCGCCCAGTTTGCTCTGCTCCATTAAGCTGTATGGATGTGAGGCCTGCGTTGTCCACCCGGACGTTTATTGTAAACATTTGGGTGATTAAACCAGCCGGTCACGTGAACTAAATGAAATGTGAGTTCACGACGTGGCCGGCTGGTTTACCAGGCTAGGTGATTCGGTCTATACAGATAAGAACTACAGTAGTTCAACTACCGTAAATTCCGCACTATAAGCCGCACCGGAGTATAAGCCGCACCTGCAAAGTTGACTGTTTTTTACATATATAAGCCGCACCGGACTATAAGCCGCGGGTGTTTTAATGGTATTTTTTTTTTATTTTTTTTATTTTTTTTATTGTGTTTTAATGTTTAATTACCATATGTAAGGGTTCATGCACAGAGGGGATTGTCGGGAAAGAGATGGCTGTTTGAGGAAGCTCCCATTTATTAACATTTCAACAAAACAACATAACACAACACCACCTGTGTTGTGTTATGTTATGTTATGTTATGTTGTTAAAAGAGGGCAAGAGAGGAAATTAAAACAGAAGTGGATTTATAGTTAGAAAGAGTGCTAAAAAAGAGAGTTTTTTTTTTTTTTTTTTTTTTTTTTTTTTGAAAAAATCCATAGATAAGCCGCACCGTTATATAAGCCGCAGGGGCCAAAAAAGCCCAAAAAACGGGAAAAAAGCCGCGGCTTATAGTCCGGAATTTACGGTACTTATTTTTCATCAAAAGATATTGTAGAGGTAATTGAATAGAATTTCATCTCAGGCATCTCAAGCAAAGACATGGTAACAATTTTCTTGGGCACAATACTAGAACAAGTGGTATAAAATGGCAAGGAAAATAAAATAAATTTAAATAACCCTAATGGAGAAAATGAAGCTTTTAATCTATTACATACAAAGATCTTTGTACATTCATACATCTCTCAGAAAGGCCCCGACACTAGAGGGGAAGAAATTGTCAGCTTTAATTTGTTGCGCCGTGTATTCTCGCCCTCTCTATCGGTCTCATTAGCAAAGCCTGGCAGCCTGACGTTGATGTACACACAGGCTGTTTTCACGGTGTTGACATCAACTTGAGCAAGTCACATTGCATATTGAGCTAACAATGAGGAAGTGGGAACGCCTCCTGTAGCTGTCACTCCATACACAATGTAAGCGAGATGCAGGATGACACAGTAGGGACCAGGGAGCTGTTTCCGCTGCAACACCTTTTCAAATTGAGCCTGCTGTTGGAACCATCTCCCGTTTCTGTTTGGCCCATGATATACCGTCACGTTATGGTGATGTAGTAGGGATGGGCATCGAATTTCGAATTTTCGAATAATCGTTGTTATTATCAAGGTCGACTTTTATTATTGAAATTCGAAATTCAAATTTTTTTTTTTTTTTTTTTTTTGAGTGAAATGTTGCATTGTCTCCCCTGATTCTAAGTATAGTCAAATCGCTTGGTTTGAGCAAGTAAAACAATTTTTATAAGCATTTTAAGCAAGGTTTATGGAAAAATGAATGGCGGATGAAATCCCATGAAGAGGGAGAGGGGGTGACTTTGGCACCCCTTTGGCACTCAGACCTGAGCCTACTAAATATTTAATGAACCACTCATGATTGTCAAAACTGTTTTTTATTTTCGAAAATGTCAATGTCATGTAACATGTTCTTTACTTCAGTGGTGCAATGCTTGTTTGAGCTAAAAATCCACAGCAGAAGCTTTTTATATTAATTAATAAAGCCGTAGACTTAAGGTCCTTACACATCAAGAGCGATGCGAATATACGGCACGAAATTGCGATGCGAGTTTTGACTCACCTGTCAATCACAGCCACAGATGTGTACACGTCGGAAGCGAATCTCTGAAAAATCGAACGTGGTTCGAAAAAATAAACACCGCAATAACGCTCAGCGAAACTTCGCCGTCGGTATGCACGGTTGCATTGACTGATATAGGTTCGGAAAATATTATTGACGTGCGAATTAATCGCACGAAAAAAACGTGCTCGGTGTGTAAGGACCTTTAGAATCAGGGGAGACAATGCAACATTTCACTCACACAAAAAAAAAAATTTAATTTTTTTTTTTTTTTTTCGAATTTCGAATTAAATTCGAATTTGGCCAGCGAATTTCGAATAGTGTTTTTGCTAGAAATGCCCATCCCTATGATGTAGTGGCTCTTAGTAACATGATGTACCATCACGTTATGGTGATGTAGTGGCTCTTAGTAACATGATGTACCATCATGTTATGGTGATGTAGTGGCTCTTAGTAACATGCATACATTTACAACTCACTTGTTATTCGTCACGTTCCAGTCAATCTGTTCTTCATACTGGCAAATTTTCCTGTCAGCCTTGCTGATAGGAAATTACTTTATGGTGTTAGAAATAGAGTTTCAATCAGGAGTGTCAATTAACTAAATCAGGTATGCCCTGTCCCTGCAGCTTATGTCATTTACCAGCAAAACCAAACCTGCTTATCATGTGCATCTTTGGGAACAAGTGGAGGAAAGGAGTGAATGTTTGTGTATAATAAATAGGCACATATTACTGTTGGTCTGTGTGGATTATTGCACGTAGGATTTGTTTGATATTATTAGTCTCAAGTCACCAAACACTTTGCTCAGAGGGAAGGGAACTTTGGTCCTGAATGCTCCCCAAATGTGAAATGTGCCCCACCTTCTCAGACCTTCTCAGAACCACTTTTCAGTGACAGTCTTATGCTCTGTTTGGATGGGACTAGTTTACAGGAGGAGGTGGGGTAACCTGATCATCATTACCTGAGTGAGCATGTCTGTCATTTTAGTTCCAGCAGAATCTGCCATGTCAGTAACGTTTACAGACTGCATGGCTGCGCGCACACCAGTAAAAGTTGTTGCCCCTTTTACCACCCCCAATGAAAATAACCTCAGCTTAAAACTAGTCTCATCCAAACCGGCTTCACTGAGACTGTTGTCAGCCCTATACTGTAGAGTTTATGTTCATAGTGGCGTCTGTGTGTAACTGTAACAAATCATTGTGAATCCAATAACTCAAGAACTGTGTGTGTGTGTGTGGGACAGGCCTGGGAGACCCGGCATACTTCTACGTCACCTTTGTGTTCCTGTTGAATGGCCTGATGATGTGCCTGTTCTTCATTTACGGCACCTACCTCAGGTAACTCTGCTCTGTCACACTCAGACTAGCCTACCTCAGGTAACTCTGCTCTGTCACACTCAGACTAGCCTACCTCAGGTAACTCTACTCTGTCACACTCAGACTAGCCTACCTCAGGTAACTCTGATCTGTCACACTCAGACTAGCCTACCTCAGGTAACTCTGATCTGTCACACTCAGACTAGCCTACCTCAGGTAACTCTGCTCTGTCACACTCAGACTAGCCTACCTCAGGTAACTCTGCTCTGTCACACTCAGACTAGCCTACCTCAGGTAACTCTGCTCTGTCACACTCAGACTAGCCTACCTCAGGTAACTCTGCTCTGTCACACTCAGACTAGCCTACCTCAGGTAACTCTGCTCTGTCACACTCAGACTAGCCTACCTCAGGTAACTCTGATCTGTCACACTCAGACTAGCCTACCTCAGGTAACTCTGCTCTGTCACACTCAGACTAGCCTACCTCAGGTAACTGCTCTGTCACACTCAGACTAGCCTACCTCAGGTAACTCTGCTCTGTCACACTCAGACTAGCCTACCTCAGGTAACTCTGATCTCTCACACTCAGACTAGCCTACCTCAGGTAACTCTGCTCTGTCACACTCAGACTAGCCTACCTCAGGTAACTCTGCTCTGTCACACTCAGACTAGCCTACCTCAGGTAACTCTGATCTGTCACACTCAGACTAGCCTACCTCAGGTAACTCTGCTCTGTCACACTCAGACTAGCCTACCTCAGGTAACTCTGCTCTGTCACACTCAGACTAGCCTACCTCAGGTAACTCTGATCTGTCACACTCAGACTAGCCTACCTCAGGTAACTCTGATCTGTCACACTCAGACTAGCCTACCTCAGGTAACTCTGATCTGTCACACTCAGACTAGCCTACCTCAGGTAACTCTACTCTGTCACACTCAGACTAGCCTACCTCAGGTAACTCTACTCTGTCACGCTCAGACTAGCCTACCTCAGGTAACTCTGATCTGTCACACTCAGACTAGCCTACCTCAGGTAACTCTACTCTGTCACACTCAGACTAGCCTACCTCAGGTAACTCTACTCTGTCACGCTCAGACTAGCCTACCTCAGGTAACTCTACTCTGTCACACTCAGACTAGCCTACCTCAGGTAACTCTACTCTGTCACACTCAGACTAGCCTACCTCAGGTAACTCTACTCTGTCACGCTCAGACTAGCCTACCTCAGGTAACTCTGATCTGTCACACTCAGACTAGCCTACCTCAGGTAACTGATCTGTCACACTCAGACTAGCCTACCTCAGGTAACTCTACTCTGTCACGCTCAGACTAGCCTACCTCAGGTAACTCTACTCTGTCATGCTCACTAGCCTACCTCAGGTAACTCTGATCTGTCACACTCAGACTAGCCTACCTCAGGTAACTGATCTGTCACACTCAGACTAGCCTACCTCAGGTAACTCTGATCTGTCACACTTAGACTAGCCTACCTCAGGTAACTCTGATCTGTCACACTCAGACTAGCCTACCTCAGGTAACTCTGCTCTGTCACACTCAGACTAGCCTACCTCAGGTAACTCTGATCTGTCACACTCAGACTAGCCTACCTCAGGTAACTGCTCTGTCACACTCAGACTAGCCTACCTCAGGTAACTCTGATCTGTCACACTCAGACTAGCCTACCTCAGGTAACTCTGATCTGTCACACTCAGACTAGCCTACCTCAGGTAACTCTGATCTGTCACACTCAGACTAGCCTACCTCAGGTAACTCTGATCTGTCACACTCAGACTAGCCTACCTCAGGTAACTCTGCTCTGTCACACTCAGACTAGCCTACCTCAGGTAACTCTGATCTGTCACACTCAGACTAGCCTACCTCAGGTAACTCTGATCTGTCACACTTAGACTAGCCTACCTCAGGTAACTCTGATCTGTCACACTCAGACTAGCCTACCTCAGGTAACTCTGATCTGTCACACTTAGACTAGCCTACCTCAGGTAACTCTGATCTGTCACGCTCAGACTAGCCTACCTCAGGTAACTCTGATCTGTCACACTCAGACTAGCCTACCTCAGGTAACTCTGATCTGTCACACTCAGACTAGCCTACCTCAGGTAACTCTGATCTGTCACACTCAGACTAGCCTACCTCAGGTAACTCTGATCTGTCACACTCAGACTAGCCTACCTCAAGTAACTCTGCTCTGTCATGCTCAGACTAGCCTACCTCAGGTAACTGCTCTGTCACGCTCAGACTAGCCTACCTCAGGAAACTTTCTGCTCTGTCACGCTCAGACTAGCCTACCTCAGGTAACTGTTCTGTCACGCTGAGACTAGCTTACCTCAGGTAACTGCTTTGTCACGTTCAGATTAGCCTACCTCAGGTAACTGCTCTGTCACACTCAGACTAGCCTACCCCAGGTAACTTTGCTCTGTCATGCTCAGACTAGCCTACCTCAGGTAACTCTGCTCTGTCACGCTCAGACTAGCCTACCTCAGGTAACTCTACTCTGTCATGCTCACTAGCCTACCTCAGGGAACTCTGCTCTGTCACACTCAGACTAGCCTACCTCAGGTAACTCTGATCTGTCACACTCAGACTAGCCTACCTCAGGTAACTCTGATCTGTCACACTTAGACTAGCCTACCTCGGGTAACTCTGATCTGTCACACTTAGACTAGCCTACCTCAGGTAACTGATCTGTCACACTCAGACTAGCCTACCTCAACTCTGATCTGTCACACTCAGACTAGCCTACCTCAACTCTGATCTGTCACACTCAGACTAGCCGACCTCAGGTAACTGATCTGTCACACTCAGACTAGCCTACCTCAGGTAACTCTGATCTGTCACACTCAGACTAGCCTACCTCAGGTAACTCTGATCTGTCACACTCAGACTAGCCTACCTCAGGTAACTCTGATCTGTCACACTTAGACTAGCCTACCTCAGGTAACTCTGATCTGTCACACTCAGACTAGCCTACCTCAGGTAACTCTGATCTGTCACACTCAGACTAGCCTACCTCAGGTAACTCTGATCTGTCACACTTAGACTAGCCTACCTCAGGTAACTCTGATCTGTCACACTCAGACTAGCCTACCTCAGGTAACTCTGATCTGTCACACTTAGACTATCCTACCTCAGGTAACTCTGATCTGTCACGCTCAGACTAGCCTACCTCAGGTAACTCTGATCTGTCACACTCAGACTAGCCTACCTCAGGTAACTCTGATCTGTCACACTCAGACTAGCCTACCTCAGGTAACTGATCTGTCACACTCAGACTAGCCTACCTCAGGGAACTCTCTGCTCTGTCACACTCAGACTAGCCTACCTCAGGTAACTCTGATCTGTCACACTCAGACTAGCCTACCTCAAGTAACTCTGCTCTGTCATGCTCAGACTAGCCTACCTCAGGTAACTGCTCTGTCACGCTCAGACTAGCCTACCTCAGGAAACTTTCTGCTCTGTCACGCTCAGACTAGCCTACCTCGCGTAACTGTTCTGTCACGCTGAGACTAGCTTACCTCAGGTAACTGCTTTGTCACGTTCAGATTAGCCTACCTCAGGTAACTCTGCTCTGTCACACTCAGACTAGCCTACCCCAGGTAACTTTGCTCTGTCATGCTCAGACTAGCCTACCTCAGGTAACTCTGCTCTGTCACGCTCAGACTAGCCTACCTCAGGTAACTCTACTCTGTCATGCTCACTAGCCTACCTCAGGGAACTCTGCTCTGTCACACTCAGACTAGCCTACCTCAGGTAACTCTGATCTGTCACACTCGGACTAGCCTACCTCAGGTAACTCTGCTCTCTCACACTCAGACTAGCCTACCTCAGGTAACTGATCTGTCACACTCGGACTAGCCTACCTCAGGGAACTCTCTGCTCTGTCACGCTCAGATTAGCCTACCTCAGGTAACTCTGCTCTGTCACGCACAGACTAGTCTACCTCAGGTAACTCTGCTCTGTCACGCACAGACTAGCCTACCTCAGGTAACTCTGCTCTGTCACGCACAGACTAGTCTACCGCAGGTAACTCTCTGCTCTGTCACACTCAGACTAGCTTACCTCAGGTAACTGCTCTGTCATGCTCAGACTAGCCTACCTCAGGTAACTCTGCTCTCTCACACTCAGACTAGCCTAACTCAGATAACTCTCTGCTCTGTCACGCTCAGACTAGCCTACCTCAGGTAACTCTGCTCTGTCACGCTCAGACTAGCCTACCTCAGGTAACTGATCTGTCACGCTCAGACTAGCCTACCTCAGGTAACTGATCTGTCACGCTCAGACTAGCCTACCTCAGGTAACTCTGCTCTGTCAAGTTCAGACTAGCCTACCTCAGGTAACTCTGCTCTGTCACGCTCAGACTAGCCTAACTCAGATAACTCTCTGCTCTGTCACGCTCAGACTAGCCTACCTCAGGTAACTCTGCTCTCTCACATTCGGACTAGCCTACCTCAGGTAACTCTGATCTGTCACGTTCAGACTAGCCTACCTTAGGTAACTCTGCTCTGTCACGTTCAGACTAGCCTACCTTAGGTAACTCTTCTCTGTCACGTTCAGACTAGCCTACCTCAGGTAACTCTGCTCTGTCAAGTTCAGACTAGCCTACCTCAGGTTACTCTGCTCTGTCACGCTCAGACTAGCCTAACTCAGATAACTCTCTGCTCTGTCACGCTCAGACTAGCCTACCTCAGGTAACTCTGCTCTGTCACGCTCAGACTAGCCTAACTCAGATAACTCTCTGCTCTGTCACGCTCAGACTAGCCTACCTCAGGTAACTCTGCTCTCTCACATTCGGACTAGCCTACCTCAGGTAACTCTGATCTGTCACGTTCAGACTAGCCTACCTTAGGTAACTCTGCTCTGTCACGTTCAGACTAGCCTACCTTAGGTAACTCTTCTCTGTCACAGTCAGACTAGCCTACCTCAGGTAACTCTGCTCTGTCAAGTTCAGACTAGCCTACCTCAGGTTACTCTGCTCTGTCACGCTCAGACTAGCCTACCTCAGGTAACTCTGCTCTGTCAAGTTCAGACTAGCCTACCTCAGGTTACTCTGCTCTGTCACGCTCAGACTAGCCTAACTCAGATAACTCTCTGCTCTGTCACGCTCAGACTAGCCTACCTCAGGTAACTCTGCTCTGTCACGCTCAGACTAGCCTACCTCAGGTAACTCTGCTCTCTCACATTCAGACTAGCCTACCTTAGGTAACTCTGCTCTGTCACGTTCAGACTAGCCTACCTTAGGTAACTCTGCTCTGTCACGTTCAGACTAGCCTACCTTAGGTAACTGCTCTGTCACGTTCAGACTAGCCTACCTTAGGTAACTCTGCTCTGTCACGTTCAGACTAGCCTACCTTAGGTAACTCTGCTCTGTCACGTTCAGACTAGCCTACCTTAGGTAACTCTGCTCTGTCACGTTCAGACTAGCCTACTTTAGGTAACTCTGCTCTGTCACGTTCAGACTAGCCTACCTTAGGTAACTGCTCTGTCACGTTCAGACTAGCCTACCTTAGGTAACTCTGCTCTGTCACGTTCAGACTAGCCTACCTCAGGTAACTCTGCTCTGTCACGTTCAGACTAGCCTACCTTAGGTAACTCTGCTCTGTCACGTTCAGACTAGCCTACCTTAGGTAACTCTGCTCTGTCACGCTCAGACTAGCCTACCTCAGGTAACTCTGCTCTGTCACGCTCAGACTAGCCTACCACAGGTAACTCTGCTCTGTCACGTTCAGACTAGCCTACCTTAGGTAACTCTGCTCTGTCACGTTCAGACTAGCCTACCTTAGGTAACTCTGCTCTGTCACGCTCAGACTAGCCTACCTCAGGTAACTCTGCTCCGTCATGCTCAGACTAGCCTACCTCAGGTAACTCTGCTCTGTCACGTTCAGACTAGCCTACCTCAGGTAACTCTGCTCCGTCATGCTCAGACTAGCCTACCTTAGGTAACCCTGCTCTGTCACGCTCAGACCAGCCTACCTCAGGTAACTGCTCTGTCACGTTCAGACTAGCCTACCTCAGGTAACTGCTCTGTCACGCTCAGACTAGCCTACCTCAGGTAACTGATCTGTCACGCTCAGACTAGCCTACCTCAGGTAACTGCTCTGTAATGCTCACACGGATGCTAGAGGAGAGTCTAGAGGAGAGGAGAGGAAGTTTGCAAAGGGCAACTCATCTGTCAGTCAGCAGTTGAAGCTCGACGAAATGGAGAGAGAAAGTAATGTGAGATTCAGCAGAGGGTGAAGATGTTTTGTGGTTGGTCTGTGTGATTTCCCATCTCTGCTCAGAAGTAGGCATTTAAAAGAGGAGCTGGAGCTTGAAATGTTTCTCTGTATCTCCCTCTGTTCTCTCTCTCTCTCTCTGTATTTCCCTCTGTTTTCTCTCAGCCTCTCTCTGAATCTTTCTCTCTCGCTCTCTGTCTGCGTCCCCTCATCTCTTTCCATCTTGTGTTTTCTAGCGGCAGTCGGCTGGGCGGCCTGGTCACCACCCTGTGTTTTTTCTTCAATCACGGCGAGGTGAGTGCCGTACAGTCCCACAAGATCCTCCTCTGGAAATATGGTCCTCCCAAATACAGTTGTTTTTGCTCTTAAACTCCTTACTACAGTATCAGTTTATTTTACTGACAGTGAGCCAGGAGATGTAGGCTTTTGGTACTGCTGCACATATAGCAGGTCACTCTGGGTATGATGGGGCTTCTGAAATGTCACATGCAAATGTATTGAAGAAGCGGAGGTTGGTTGATATAAGGACTCACTGCAGCCCTCAAAGCAGCTCAGAGATGCTTTTGAGCTGGCTGCTGGCAGTCGAGGCTAAACGCCCACAACCTCCTCCTCCCCAGTTGCCTTCAAAACAAACTGCAAGTCTCTATTCCTCGTCCAGATCGATATACGCTGGCAGTGCAATCACACACTCTCACGCAGGCTGCTCTCTCCTGCCATGCACTCCGTGTTGTTTCTCATCTCTTTCCCTGTCCTTGTTTGTTCCTGTCAGTGCTGCAGTGACTCAGCATGGTGTGTTTTTGATGGATTTGACATTTTTGCATTTAAATTTTTTGCCGTTTAGGTTAGAGCCCGACCGATATGGGATTTTTGAAACCGATACCGATTTTAGGGAATAAAAAATTACCGATACCGATAATATCGGCCGATATATATATATATTTTTTATCAAATGTTTATCCCCATTTAGTGCTAATCCCCCATTAGTGCTATTTTTTTATTTATTTATCCTGGTTGCTGCTCCACCCTCTGCCGATCTGGGGAGAGCCGAAAACTGGCTCCATGCTTCCACATGGGCAGTTAGCCAGCCGCTTCTTTTCACCTGACAGGGGAAGCTTCACCGGTAGGACATAGCACGTGGAAGGATCACGCTATTCCAACGAGTTCCCCTCCCTCCGAACAGGCGCCCCCTAACGACCAGAGGAGGCACCACATCAGCAACCCTCAAATATCAAACACTTGACAAAGATATGATTGAGTTGACATGAATTGAAATATGTGATGTAGGCAGGATATTTTACAGCTTATTAATAAACTCAATGCAATGAAACAGTAAACTTAACTGGGAATTTAATAATTATAAATAACTAGAAATACAAAAACACAATAGAACAAATAGTTAAGAAAAAATATCAAATATACACAACATGCTGTCCATGCTGTCTATAACTTATATATATATATATATATATATATATATATATATATATATATATATATATATATATATATATATATATATATATATATAAAAAGAATCTGCGGCAAATATTACCGATACCGATATATCCGTAATCGCCAATATCGGCCGATAATATCGGCGGGCCGATAATATCGGTCGGGCTCTAGTTTAGGTGACATAGGGGCCATGTGATTTCCGCAATGCAGAAAAAACGGACGGAATAATGGAATTCGGTAATAAAAATGAAAATGTAAAACAATGTGGCTGAAATTGATAAAAGTATGACTACCGTAAATTCCGGACTATAAGACGCACCGGTGTATAAGCCGCGGGACCAAAATTGACTATTTTTTTCTTCTATAAGCCGCACCGGTCTATAAGCCGCGGGTGTTTTGATGTTTAATTACCATATGAAAGGGTTCGTGCACAGAGAGGAATGTCGGGAAAGCGATGGCTGTTTGGGGAAGCTCCCATTTATTAACATTTCAACAAAACAAAACAAAAGTCAGGTCACTAATCCCCAGACAAAATCACACAACAATAGGCTATATGTGCAGCAAACCTGTAACCAGAGAAGTCAAGTCACTAATGCTCGTCTTCCTCTTCTTCCTGCGTACTGAAACCACCAAAGTCCTCATCTTCAGTGTCGGAAACGAACAGGTTCAGGGTGGCTTCGTCAACCACTCTCCTCTCTCCTTTGTCACTCAAAACCAACGAACTCCTCTTCATCTATAGCTGTGTTTCCATTACAGTTTTTCGCAAAAGAATTGCGATATTTCTACAACTTCGACAATGTACAATTGCGACTTGTAGGCGTTTCCATTGAAGTTGCGTTTGAGTGATTCCCCGTTGCAGCAGCTGCCACAGTGATTACGCACGGGGATCTGCCCCATATCCCGTCCCCTGCATGCTCAAATCCAACCAATGGTCAATGGAAATCCCAACATGAAGTTACAATGCATATAAACGAGCCTGATTATCAATTCAAAAGAAAATGAGTCGCAAAATGTTGCTGGCTGCGTGAATGCAGTCAGCGCGACAGGCAGAGGAAAAAAGGTAGCCTAATAGCCTACAACTGGTCCGATTTTGAGATGGAGGGGGGAAAAGGCTGATTTGGTTCTATAATTGCACCTGAAACGTGTGCAATGTATTAGCCTACTCACAGTCACTGTATTCACTTCAGACAGCACCACCGCACCAGTGTGTGCTTTTCATCCTCTCATCTCGCCGCTGTGCCAAATGCGCGCACACAGGCAGCCTGCTGTCACCATGGACCGATTTCTGCCATTAAACATTATCTAATTTGCCCGGCTACGCTTTTGCACAACACTCGTCTTTCTGCTAGGTAGCGTTGCTTCAAAGTTTTCCACTTGCTGCGGAGGTTTTGACACGGCTATCGAACCTTACTTACCAAACTTATTTTCCGCTCCTTTTCCAAGGGATAATATGGGTCACATGACGTGCAAATGCGAAAAATGTGTTTCCATTACACTTTTGCGATAAACTGCTATATCGACACGTCTGAAAAACCACCTCATGATCATCTACTGCTCGTTCTCATGCTGTCGAGAACGAGCAAAGCTTTTTTTTGGTAAAAGAATCCTCCAGGGCGCTTCTTGTTAACAGTCCGAGTGAGTGGCAGGTCGAACGTCAAAGGCACTTCATCCATATTTATGATCTGCTCCGGTTCGATGGAATATTCCTTGATCTTCCTTTGTGTGAATTCGCCGAAGTTTGTGATTTTCTCCTGGTAGTCGGGGGAGGGAGTTGATGGGCTTGTGGCCGTTTGCTTACCGTAATTACCATATGTAAGTGGTCACGCACAGAGGGGATTGTCGGGAAAGAGATGGCTGTTTGAGGAAGCTCCCATTTACCGTATTACCATAACATTTCAACAAAACAACATAACACAACACCACCGTTGTTTATTTTTACAGTGCACACAGTGTCCGCGGTGTGGTGAAAAGAGGGCAAGAGAGGAAATTAAAACAGAAGTGGATTTATAGTTAGAAAGAGTGCTAAAAAAGAGAGATTTTTTTTTTTTTTTTTTTTTTTTCTGAAAAAATCCATAGATAAGACGCACCGTTATATAAGCCGCAGGGGGCAAAAAACGGGAAAAAAGCCGCGGCTTATAGTCCGGAATTTACGGTAATTATCAAAAGCAAAAGTAGACCAAATTATTGTAGTAACCTAAATGATTTCATAATTGTAAAATAGAGAAATGCCGGTAATTCCGTTTAAGATTGGGGTGTTTTGAGAGGCGGGTCGGTCTTGCGTGGGCCCCTTACGTAACCTCACAACTTTGTTTTCACCTCGGAGAGCCAAGTCATCAACAAAAGAAAAATATTGATTGCGGCCGCGCGTGTGCGTGTGCGTGTGTGTGTGTGTGTGTGTGTGTGTGTGTGTGTGTGTGTGTGTGTGTGTGTGTGTGTGTGTGTGTGTGTGTGTGTGTGTGTGTGTTCTCCCCCAGAGCACTCGTGTGATGTGGACCCCACCCCTGAGGGAGAGCTTTGCCTACCCCTTCCTAGTCCTGCAGATGCTGCTGCTCACCTACATCTTACGGTAAAACCGCCATCTCTCCACTGCTGTGTGGCAGGTTCAGCAACACAATTCTAACAAGTTGGGTCTAGGGGCAACAAACATCACCGAATCCCGCAACATGAAAAGACATGGCTGTCATTAAGAGGCTGGGAGTATAGCTCACCTGGAGTAACTGGCAAGCTTGTACCCAGGACCCAGGTGTGGCGTCAGCCTTCTCTGGACAGCTCAGCCGATGAGGTGTGGATGGTGTTCAGAACCGAGACACCATCCTATTCATGTACACGACATTACTGACCACATAACATTATACAAAGGAAACGAAATGGGGAGCCGCCCGCAGGGGACACCGTCTCTCTTCTTCAGTCTGGACACGTCAAAAAGCTCCCGGTCGCGGCTTCCGGGCACGTTATATCCCTTCCTGTAACCTCGCTTCCTGAGCCAACCCCCCTCCTCATCAATGACAGCCAAACATAGCAAAGAATATCTACGATGTATAATAACTAATACCACCATCTATGAGAGAGAGGGTAGCGGGCCGTAACACATGAAAACAGACTTTTACACCTTGTTAGCTAGCTCTGTGTTATATAGTTATTTAACACCTATTCAATTCACCTTATGTTCAGACGCGGGGGTGGGCCAAATTCTTCCGGGTCGTGTTAACACTTCCGGCGGTCACGGCGCCAAATACGAAAGAATGTCAGAAGAAGAGAGTTGTTTTTGTAGCGGACAGTGCAGGGGGTAAAACAAAGTACGTAGCCTACTACTTTGAGCTCGGTACACAGCAAGTAAGCAGAGTATCCACTGTTAGCCAGGTCAGATAATGTTATCATCGACAATGACGAACACTTTCTTGTAAAACATACCTGGACTCCAACAAAGAAAGCTTCAGATTGTTTTCTCTCCTCCGAGCGCAGCTCGAGCCACTTACGTCTATAAGACCCGCAGACGTTAACGTAATTCTCTGTTATGCAAGAATTAACGAGCCAGTTACATGGCGTTGCATTCTTAGACATTGCCGTTTGCTTTTATTTGGTATGTTACATACAATTTGCTAAATTATTAGTTAATTCAGAGTTAGATGATATTGGTGCAGCCAGCCATTTTTTTTGGGGGGGGGGGGGTTTCCCCGGAAGTCGTCACACGACCACACAACCGGGTCAAATGGGCGTGGCTACATAAGGTGAATACATGCTAAACATTTTTGGAATGCTTTATTTTCTTGTATTTCAGAATCAGAGTCCTAGTATGAATCCCAGTATGTCCTAGAAAATGCCATATTTGTAGTGGTTGTACATAAAAATTCCAACCAAAATAATATCACAGATCTTTGGAGCAGTCTCCCACCCATTACACAAATCTGCAACTTTCTTTTGGGTTGCTTTCCCCTATTTCCCATGGTTGGCGCGAATGTATTCTTTCTTTCCTTTTTTTTATTTTTTTTATTTTTTGTATCATTTCAAACAGAATGATCCAACCCACCCGCCCACTTTGGAACAGTCTCTCCCTGTGTTATGTCCTGTACATCCTGCTTTAACTGGAAATACATTTGGATTATGAAAGCAAGACACCACCAAGAGGCTGCTTCTGTTACCGAAGAGCAGTTCAGAATTCTTGCAATAAATAAGCTCTCTTTGATCAAGTCATGCTTAGTTTGCTGTGCTGCTTTTTGATGTGATGCAAAGCTAGCTTGTGCATTGGTCCACTAAAAATGTATAGTGCTGAAGCAGGTTGGAAACTAAATAATCACTTGACAGTTGGCACACAAGGGCAGAACTGCCACTAATCTCATTTCACAGCGGCTCGATGAGAAGTTGTAAGTTGAGAGCTTCTTGGGCAAAGACAGATGTACTCCTTTAATTGAGCATGACACCACCTTGTGTCGTACGGCTGCAGTCAATAAACTGCTATTTCCTTCACCAGTAGCTTTAAATTGCTCTGAATGAACTCACTCCATGGCTTATTTCTGAGGCTGCCTTCCTTGGTACATGACTGGGTCTTTGTGCACCAGGATAGTCGCACTGAAATTGAGTGTGTGTGTGTGTGTGTGTGTGTGTGTGTGTGTGTGTGTGTCTGCAGTGTTAATGCATCTTCCCTTATCTCCCCTACACCCACGCTCTCACCGCCCTCTTACTCCCCCTCATCTGCCTCTCTTTTCTCCCTAGGACGCGGAACCCAACCAGGAAGGCCATGCTCGCCTTCGGCGTCTCCAATTTGTGCTTTATGCTGCCATGGCAGTTCGCCCAGTTTGTGCTGCTCACCCAGGTACACCGAGAGCAAGAGAAAGCCAGATTAAATAGAGAGGGAAGATGGGAAGGAAGGAGAGGGGGCGGAGAGACTATGGAGAAAATAGAGACTTGAAGTGGACTGTGATGAGGAAGCAGAGAGTACAGAAGTTGGTTAGTATCATGAAGAAGGAGGCAGGGAAAGAGTGAGTGGGCGAGTGTGGGGTGGATGCAGACCCGTAACCAAGGGCGGTCTTTGATAGGCCGAGCCCGCCTACTGAATCAGCTGTGCCCGCCCTGACGAAAAGCTGTTATTTATTTGTTCTTTACATGAGACGTTGTGTGACGTTGTGACCTTGTGTTAGGACGGAATGACCACGGGCTACTCTGCATGTGGTTGGCTTACCCTGATATTACTCTTAACTATCCATCTACTTATACTAAATGTATATAATCTTTCAAGGACGCACCTGGCGTTTAAACGCTGGTGGCGTCTAGTTTTTTTGGCAGAACGCTCTGGGCGTTTTAAGCTGAAAAAAGTTGAACATTTGGAGGAAAATCGCGCTGCTCGCCTTTTTACTCACCCTACCTCTTCTCCTCCCAGAGGGATCTTCAACCTCCGCTGCTCCTAGAATTGGCAATAATCTGGCTTTCATGTTCACAGTGAACAACATCAAACAGATGAAACCAGCTGGCTCCCGTCCGTGTGATCGTTGTGTCCTAAACTGTACTGCACACGACTGCAGGGGGAAACAAAACAAAGCACACAAAAAACTGCTCGGTGCTCTGTGTTTTGTGCGCAATGGAAGCGCTCTCAACATGATTTCCATTGCGTTCTTACTGGAAAAAGCGCGTTGGGTGTGAATGCCGCCTAAGGCTCTGGATGTGATTCTCCATGGATGTCCACTAACAGAAAAAATAAAAATAAATAATAACAGCCACCCTGCAGCAACATCTGTTCACTCCCGTGTCCAGAATAACACGTAACGAGTCATTCTGGACACGGAAGTGCTGGAATACTTCTGCGGAGCTCTAGTGGCAGAAAAACATGAAGACAAGGTAAAGGCTGCCCATCTGCATCATTACTGACATTGTAATGTTACAAAGCGGGTTGAAAATCGGTAAATCCTCCCTTTAAGTCAACTCTCAATCACTCATACATTGTCATGGTTAAGTTGTCTCATTTGTGATTACTACTGGACAGCAGAAAACATGGCAAATAACTGTTCATTTTTCTGCCTCACGATATGTACCGTATTACATTTTTGTATTGTGATATATTCGATTATTATATTATATAGATGGACGATATACAACGCCAGTCACTCCTATAATGCAGTTTAATGGAGAATGTTATGGCTTTAAATATACTTTCATAAGACATCTTTCTGGCTCTTGGTTTCATTCATTTGGTTTATATAAGCTGTTTGAATCATTATAATGCGGATGAGGAATGGTGAAATTCCATTCTATAACAATATATATCGTCCCATATATAGAAACACAACCATACGTTTAAAATCCCACAAAGAAATTATAAAAAAATATATGGAATTTTGAAATGGTAAATATGCAGGAAGCCCCTCACGACCTGTGGATGTAGGCATTGTGTGTGAGAAACTGGCCCACAGTTGTAATGGCAGTATAGACCTGCATCTATAGAGAGAGAGAGGGATCCGAGGGGAGAGGTGCCTGTTGTAGTTTTCAGTCTACAACAGAGGATGGGGACAGTCATCTTAGCATATTATTTTCAGTCAATATTTGTCTGGAGTGTATAGCTTAGTTTGAATTATTTATTTTTCTTTCCAGGTGGCCTCTCTGTTTGCCTCGTACATCCTGGGCTACCTCGGCGGCACCAAGATGCAGTCCATCCTGGTCACTCACATGGTAGACAACCTTCCTTCCCTAAACCCTCTTTTTCCCAACTCGGTCTATTGATTTGCTTGTCAGCAGTGCGTCATGCAGCTGCTTTGGTTGCACGGTGACTAGAGATGCGCGGATGAGCTTTTATGCCATCCTAATCCGCGTGTATGCATGAACCAACCGCCTGCTATAAATCCGCGCAAATTATTTCAGACTATTTATAGATCCACGCCTGCCATGCACCGGACATTTCACAGCGCTATAAAAGGAGCGAACTTACGGTTTCTGCTGCCGTTGGTGCGATCGCTGCAGTCCAAGACTCCAAATAAACTTCCATGCTGTATTATGTCCGGTCCACCACTTGCCCTCATGTAGTTTACTCGGCTAACGCTATAGCTTTAAGTTTAGTTGACTTGATTGCCTCATTGTATGGGAAAATACGAACGCGTCTTCTCTTCAAACACGTCTTCAGCGGAGACTCCTCTTTGATGGTGACATCATTGACCATATGGACCAAAAGTGGAGCCTAGCGACCTAGCACATGGCTATCGTTTTGTTTAGCACTGCCGTGGGTCCTTTGCAGGATCCTACAATTAATAGGCGACTAAGAATGTGCCTGACGAAAAATGTAGCTTAAAATACGTTCATAGACTAGAGAACGTAATTAATATTATTTTTCCTCATTAATGATACATCGTTTCAACCGCCCGCAACCCATCCGCTATTAATCAGAATGTTTATTTTTATGATCCGGCCTGCCCGCGGGGTGGGATATCCGCGGTCAGCGCGGTTATAACTGCGGCCAAAACAGAAATAAAAGAGATTAAATGAAACTGTGATAAAGTGATTAAAAACACAGAAAGTGGAAACGCAAATTTGAAAGTTGTGCAGGTGAGTTAAGAAAAAAAGTCGACCGGCTTATAAAAACACCTCACCTAATAATAATAATAATAATAATAATAATAATAATAATAATAATAATAATAATCACACCCAGGTGTTGAAGAAAGCGGTGCAGGTTTAGGATCAGTCATTTGAGAAAATATAATAGAAGCTTTGTGAAAATCACATTATTTCTAACCTGATGTTATGTTAACCTATACAAAAACAAAAAAGTCCTTTACAGCTAATGTGACCTCACTTTGGTAATAACATAGACCTAGAGCCCCTATGTGGCGCAGGTCGGCCCCTTCTGCTCAGCCCCCTCTGCATATGCATAGGCTGCTCCTGATTGGTCTATCAGCCCCCTCTGCATATGCATAGGCTACTCCTGATTGGTCTATCAGCCCCCTCTGCATATGCATAGGCTGCTCCTGATTGGTCTATCATCTCATGCTACAAACAGACATCATGCTACAAAGGCACATGTATAGAAGCGGCTGCACCGCTTACAAATAGGATGAACAGATGGTGGAGCTTTGTGTGTGTGTGTGTGTGTGTGTGTGTGTGTGTGTGTGTGTGTGTGTGTGTGTGTGTGTGTGTGTGTGTGTGTGTCGCAAGCTTGGCCTTTGCCTTTGACAGACGTGATGGACAGTTCGCCTGTGATAGACCATCTAAAAAACATGGACAGAGTCACCGTGATGTCACCCGTTTGTTTTTAGACTGCCGTTTTGAAGCCTTGTGTGGCTGTCTGTCACCATCTTGGTCCGTGGTCGGCAAGCTCCGCGGTCACTGGACAGGCAACTGGACTGTCCCTCATGCCCAAAACATTAACACAAGTCTTAAGCCCAAAACGCACAGGGAGTGAAACTTGACACGCGTCATTTGATGCGCCTCAATTTCTGCCCCTATAGTGTACTGCAAGCATCAGTTGTGAAATGTATACACCACAGAATGACAGAACCATCACTATTTTGGGGAAAAGGCCACTAATTTATATGTAATCAGGCACAATTGACAGATTTAAAAAAAAAGTTGTTATACCGTAGTTTTGAGCCCCTGTCATAAGCCTCTTCTAAACATGAACTGCGGATTATAACCGTAGAATCAGGTCCGACTATCCGCCGCAGTTACCCTGCTAGACATGACTCAATAAAGCGCTTAATCACTTTCTAAACATGGGGAGAAGCTCCGGCGCGGTTTGGAGCACAGTGCTGCTGCCTACTGCAGAGGAAAGAATAAACTACAATTCTCTCCTCTGGATCAAATTATATGTTTTTATATGATTTATATGATTTCCCATTATATCCTTCATCAGGGATGCAAACTAGTCACTTTTAGGTGACAGTCACCTTTTTGATAGAAAAATAGTTAATGATTTCTGAGTGGTTTTGTGTATCTGTCACCTTTTTCACGCTGCATGAGTTTGCATCCCTGCTTCCCACTTTTGCCAGCGACAGCCCTCCGCTTTAACAATGTTGCTGCCTGCTACAACCAACAGGCTCCTCAACACTTTTCTGCGCTGACAATATGCTAGGTTTCGACCTAGCCTTGTTTGGCCAGCTAGCGACGCGAGTAGCGGGCCACTACAAACGGCCGTGTCCGCCAGCACTGTTGACGAGACTGTTGAAGAGAGTTCTTCTGTCCACACCAATCAGAGGAAGCCTTTGGGTGGGAGCTGCGGGACTCAGCCAGTCCACTCCTGTTGTAACCTCGCGTCACCAGGCTCTTCTCGGCGAGAAAGAGCCTGGCTCCCGCCCACAATTGATTTTGTCACCCTACTGGTTCCGGCCTAGAGCCCGCCCTAGACCGGATGGCAGCGTTTCTAGCTCGTCAACTTTCACGTTAACTTGACAATTTGACCCCAGTATCAGAACGGCAAACAACAAAACAAAAGATGGACGTACCGAAGTTATTTTAGAAACATTGCGGATTCACAATCTCACATCTTTTAAGCCAATACAGAAGCTTTGCATCAGACAATTAATCGAGGGAAGAGACATCAAGCTAACAGCAACACAGATGTTTTTTGGCGCACTGCCTTCCGGTGTTCATTCTGGTTCCGTGGTTTACGCCCCATGACAAAAAGCGGGGTGGAAGGTGCCCAGACTACTCCTGTTGAGTGATGTCTGTTGCACGCCAATCAGATGAAGCCTTTGGGTGGGAGCCGCGGTACTCAGTTAATCAGGTCCACTCCTGTTGGCGATATTTTTTTTCCCATGATGGCGAAGGCTAGACGAAGGCATGACCCGCCCCTCTCTGCCTCTGATTGGCCTAGCGTCAAATGTTCATCCAATCACATTCGCTTAGCTATCCTGCATCTCTTTCTACGGTCTGTGGTGAGACTCAGTGGATCAGACAGACAGCAGTTTTGCTTGCTAGCCTGAATGAAAGACGCCATGTGTGTTTATGTTTTTAATATAGTCTGGCCCTGTGGTTTATAACGCTGCTGCTACTCGTGGCAGTGCACGTATGTAGCCTATAGGGAAATCTAAAAAAAAGACATAAAAGACTCATGAGAAGGATCAAGGGTGCTAGAAAAACAGGGTCAATGCATTACATTGAACTTTAATTCAGTTTTAATTTAATTTAATTGTAACACTGTGACACGGGCTGGTTTTTTTCGTTTTTTCGATTAGTTCAAAGAAGAGGATGGACTATCCATTCCACATAAAATGGAGTCGTTTTAGAATCAGTAAATAGGTAAATTTTGTAAGATAAAAACTGACTCTGAGAGAGAAATTACTTCTCGCTGGACACGGCTGGTATTCATTTGCATGCGGCGTTTCACTGGCTAATGTCTGCTATTGTTTCGAGTTTCGGCCAATGAGCCACATCAATAGAATCCAGCGTGTTACATGGGGGCGGGGTGCAAAGCACCGTCTTGTTTCTGTTTTAGGGACTGTGCGACCATCTACCGTAAATTCCGGACTATAAGCCGCGGCTTTTTTCCCGTTTTTTGGCCCCTGCGGCTTATATAACGGTGCGTCTTATCTATGGATTTTTTCAGAAAAAAAAAAAAATACAAATAAAATCTCTCTTTTTTAGCACTCTTTCTAACTATAAATCCACTTCTGTTTTAATTTCCTCTCTTGCCCTCTTTTCACCACACCGCGGACACTGTGTGCACTGTAAAAATAAACAACGGTGGTGTTGTGTTATGTTGTTTTGTTGAAATGTTACGGTAATACGGTAAATGGGAGCTTCCTCAAACAGCCATCTCTTTCCCGACAATCCCCTCTGTGCGTGACCACTTACATATGGTAATTACGGTAAGCAAACGGCCACTCGGCCATCAACTCCCTCCCCCGACTACCAGGAGAAAATCACAAACTTCGGCGAATTCACACAAAGGAAGATCAAGGAATATTCCATCGAACCGGAGCAGATCATAAATATGGATGAAGTGCCTTTGACGTTCGACCTGCCACTCACTCGGACTGTTAACAAGAAGCGCCCTGGAGGATTCTTTCACCAAAAAAAAGCTTTGCTCGTTCTCGACAGCATGAGAACGAGCAGTAGAAGCAACACTCTCACTTACCATGGGGAAGGTACGCAGAAATTCACACGACGCAGCTTTCAAGTTGAAAGCAGTCAATCTCGCATTAAAAGAGGGAAACAGAGCAGCCGCGCGTAACCTGGGCATCGATGAGTCAATGGTGAGGCGTTGGACGGTGCAGCAGGAGGAACTGTCTCAGCACGGAATATTATAGGAGTGTGAAAACATCCACAATCACCAACGGGTTCCAAAACGCTGGACTGCTGCGGGATGAAGAGGATGACGCCGCCACAGCTGGCGCTGAGGGCCGTCAGAGGCTTCAGAGGCTGTTCGATGCCGACAGTGATGAAGAGGAGTTCGTTGGTTTTGAGTGACAATGAAGGAGAGAGGAGAGTGGTTGACGAAGCCACCCTGAACCTGTTCGTTTCCGACACTGAAGATGAGGACTTTGGTGGTTTCAGTACGCAGGAAGAAGAGGAAGACGAGGATTAGTGACTTGACTTCTCTGGTTACAGGTTTGCTGCACATATAGCCTATTGTTGTGTGATTTTGTCTGGGGATTAGTGACCTGACTTTTGTTTTGTTTTGTTGAAATGTTAATAAATGGGAGCTTCCCCAAACAGCCATCGCTTTCCCGACATTCCTCTCTGTGCACGAACCCTTTCATATGGTAATTAAACATCAAAACACCCGCGGCTTATAGACCGGTGCGGCTTATAGAAGAAAAAAATAGTCAATTTTGGTCCCGCGGCTTATAGACCGGTGCGTCTTATAGTCCGGAATTTACGGTAGTTATGGTTGGACGTGTGTTTAAGTTTTAGTATCGCGTTCTGATGTGTGTACCATCGAACAGTAACAAAGAGTATTGAAGGAAAGAAGTGACCATTTACAACAGCAGCGCGGCCATTGTGGTGCGGAAAACAACGGTTACGGGACAATAGAGGCTTGTTGTGCCCCAAAATGGCCGGTCTCTTGTGCGCTGTTGCAATGGAACAATGGACTAGTTGTCTCTTCTTATCAATGCTCACTCTACGCTACTAAAAGTAACATTAAAACGGTGTGTGTTGCTGCATGCAAGAGGGCTCGTGTTTACCATGAATATGACATAAATTCACTTGAACGGTTACACTTATGTAGCTAACATTGTTTGACTGCAGTAACAGATGAAGTCACAGCTAGCAGCTAACGCTAATGCTAAGTGCTGGTGGCTGTGTGACATTGCCCAAGAAGTGAATTCCTCTTTCATTTTCTCCATAGACATTTAGAAAAATCCTTATATAACGAGTTTTAAGGCTTGAACCAAGCCAACCAGTCTTCCAGAGAATCGTGACTGACCATAAAACATTTCGCCTTCAGCAAAAAAGCGAAAAAAATCTATCATTTTTTCTTCCATTTTTTTTTTATAGTAGTCTTATTAAATGGTAGACATGCAATGATAAAATAAATGACAGTTCTCCCCGGCCCGTAGCGTAACTCCCGCCCCCCGCAGCGCAAGCCGGGGTGGTTGCTTCCCCGCTGGCCATAGCTAGGTTTCGACCTAGCCTTGTTTTTTAATGACCACTGGGTCACTGAAACGCGTCCTTTGATGTACTGTCCCAGTGGTAATTACAAGAAAAAAGGGAGATTTTGAGTGCTAGAAACAAGCAAAGATTTGCCCTTGCACTAAGACTTGGGTGTAAGATATGGCCCATAGTCTTTTCTATAGTCTATGTTACTCTTAACGAGTTGTTATGAAAGGTGAAAGTAGCTATATAGATCAAAACTGTGTTTTGAACCAGGCTGTTAATATGCTTAATCCTGTTGCAAAGATGGGCATTTTAACACATTCACTGCCAACAGTTTTTTTTTACTGTAGGTAGCTTCTGCCAAGGTTTTTTTTTTAGGATTCTGGCTCATCTTTCAAGAGCCGAGGATTATTTTCTGCTAGGAATTTGTGAACACAAAATATCTCAAAAGAACTAATAGAATGTGTGCTTTCTCTGTCTAAAATAGTTAGTTTGTAGAGTTAGTAGTTATGTAGGCATTAGCAGTTGAATACAGCATGGTTTCAGCATCTGAGAAGAAAAGCTGAGAAAAATGCATTTTTGTGAAATTCGATAGAACAGTCACTTTAACTATTTATTTTTGGCATCAGTGAGACATCAGACATCTAAACAATAGTTCTTTGAACAGTAATTTCCTCCATAACAGCACCCTCACCCCCCTCTCCTCCAAACTCCTCCCTCCGTGGGTGTGTCTCTGGTGGCTTTGCAGCGTTTGTCACAAGCGAGTCTCTCCTGCCTGTCTGTGCTGCCTGGCTGCTGGCGGCTGCTCTTTGGGCGAGTGTGGATGGGGCTCGTTTTTCGGTTGTGAGCTCAGCTGGAATGAAGCTGCGTGCGATTCTGGGCTTTCTGCCGGTGTTTCAAAGTGTGTTTCACCCATAATCTATTATGCAAATTTGCAATCCCCCACCGCCAGCTCCCTGCGCGAAAGCGAAAGCGTTTTCGCCAATCCATTTTCATGAGAATGGCTTCCTCACGCTGCTGTTTTTGCTTGGCTTCGTCTAGTCTGGAGAGCACTGTCGCCACTTAGTGGGTCGGTAAAATAGATTATAACCATTCAATACCTCCCATATTTTTATAGGAGATGTAAAAGGGTTAGATCCACGTCCCACCGTCAAAAAAAAATATATATATTTTTGGACGAGATATCTCGTCCACGGCAGTCAACCGTTGGTTTCTGCTTGACGAGATATCTCGTCCACGGCAGTGAACGTGTTAACATGGGGGGTGAACATGGGCAATGACTCCCTTTTGGAGCCACCCTCAAGTGGACATTCGAGGAACTACAGCTTTCAGTATCACTTCTGCGGCTTCCTCTGCCCGTGCTTGTGCTTGCCGCCTGGTTTTAGCATGAAAGAGGAGAAGGAGATGTGGGCATGTGTAGGCACTGGTTTATTCTGCCAAGGACAAAATGTGTGTGTGTGTGTGTGTGTGTGTGTGTGTGTGTGCGCGCACGTACGTGTGTTATTCTGGCCGTTCCATCTCTCTAACTCCACATTCTTTCGCCCTAATCCCCTCAGCATGCCAGGCTGTTAGCCAAGGCCTGTGTGCTCCACAGATAAGGAGAAGGCCCTTTGTGGTGAGATGCTGGAGATTTCTGTCAGAGGAGGGCATATGCCTCTGTATAATTCAAACCACTTGGCAGAGATGGTTTTATGTGTGTGTGTGTGTGTGTGTGTGTGTGTGTGTGTGTGTGTGTGTGTGTGTGTGTGTGTGAAGAGAATACACACACACACACACACACACACACATCGTCCATGACCTACAGCATGGTTAATTGGCTTCACTCAGTGAGGTCCATTGCTTCTGAGCTGAGTAATGTGTGTTTTTCGGCTCACTGCGCTTTCTCCATACGCAGTGTGAAGCATTTTATACACACATTTTCTGGATGGGATTTAGCATCAAGAGTTCCACTGAATGAGGATTATGTTGGATAGCGGCAGTGTATTCAGAGATTATCACACCCCCATTTTAATCTCTTGCGTGTACTCGACAATACTGCCACTCAGAAGACGTATTATTGACGCTTAATACAATTTGTACTACTGACTGACTCACCAGGGAGATTTTGTATTTCTTCCCCATGCAACAGTGTTTTTATGTGACCACTGGAAACTTGTGTCAACTGGCTTTCTGAGCCCCAGTGCTGAGCCTGCATGCTAAACATAACTGTAATTACACAAAGAGGTCATGCACATCAAGTGCCTGGATTCAGTGCCTCTAAAAGGGTAACAGTCCACAGCCACAGTAGGAATGGTGGGGGGATCTCATCATCAAGTACTTATTTGATGTTGGGTCAGTTCCTTTGCTTATACCTTCATTCAAAATACTTTATGCAGGCTATATGCGGACAGACAGGCAAGACTAGGGCTGGGTATCGAACTTCAATACGTTTATGGTATTGACCGAATTACATCAATACCGAGTATCGACTCACGTGCTAAATTTCAATACCTACGAGCGCATCTTGTTTTTTTCCGAGTTGTCCTTGAATGCAGCATACGAGCGAGAGATTACGAAATAATGTTCTAAATAACTAGTTTGGACTAGGGATGTTTTTTTCCTCAATTCAACTTTCATTTTAACGTCACAGCAGCAGCAGCAGGTAACAGGGAAACATGTAAAATTGTGCACTTATTGACATTTGCAGGTAGCAGGCAAACTCTTCTTTTAAACAAAGCGCAAGTATGAGCCTCCCTGCATTCCACAAACTAACGTTGCATGTCCGCATTTGTAATAAGATCGATGTGCGACCATAGCCGTGGCAAGTACTTTTAATTGGTGGGTGCTGAGGAAATGGCGTTCCAAACGCCATCTCGGAGGGGGGGGGGGGGTGTTGGTACTGGCTTGGATTTACGATGGATTTACGATTACATAAGGACAGATGCTGTCGTTTACTCTCGAATAAAAAATAGGCTCCACACCATCGACATGCTCGCTCCACACACACGAGTAGCGAGGCTAAGCTTTTCAGAGGAAAAAGCAGCACGGAGATTCTGGAATAAAACAGGAGGAGACAGTTGTCAAGTGCGATAGCGATATACTGTAAGCAAGCACTTCCATATGACAGACACGTCTTATCCTTCTTTGTTGGTTTCTTGCACTGCTAGAACCGCCCAACTCTTCCTTTGATTGGGTTAGGTTTAGGCATGAGGAGTGACGATTGGTTAGTTTAGGTTAGTAAGCCAATCAAAGGCAGAATAGGGCGGGTCATGCTGTCTGGAGTTTTCTGAAACGGGAGGGGATGGGATTGACTGGATGGACTGGAGGTATAATGCAGTGAAAGCTCTGGAGAGATTGAAGTCGGCAAAACCGTTAATTGCAGTTAATTAATTTTAACCGGTTACGTTCTTAATGGCACTTAACCGACTTTCGGTTAACTGTTAACATCCCTAGTTTGGACGTATTTTTTTACAACGGAAATAAATAAAAAATTACAGAGAGTGAAGTATCAAAAAAAGTATTGTTCAAATCAGGAACCGTTATCGAAGTCAAGGTACCGGTATCGATATCGAAGATTTTTGAACGATACCCAGCCCTAGTTAAGACACACATTTAGAAAACTAGAGCGACCGCACTGTGGATTTATGCCTCCGCCATTAGTTCATTCTTGAGTCCAAATCGCCATTTGAGGCAAATTTGAAGAAGTTCCGTCAAGGCGCTCCTGAGATGTTGTGTTACAGAGCTTGGAAATTGGGTGTGTGAGGTCACAGTGACCTTGAACTTTGACCTTTAACCATCAAAATCTAATCAGTTCATCCTTGAGTCCAAGTCGATGTTTGAGGCAAATTTTATGAAACTCCGTCAAGGCATTCCTGAGATATCGCGTTAACAAGCTTGAAAATGGCAGTCGAGAGGTCACAGTGGCCTTGACCTTTGACTACCAAAATCGAATCAGTTTATGCTTGAGTCCAAGTCGATGTTTGAGGCAAATTTGATGAAATTCCGTCAAGGCATTCCTGAGATATTGCGTTAACAAGCTTGAAAATGGCGTTCAAGAGGTCACAGTGACCTTGACCTTTGACCACCAAAATCTAATCATATCATCCTTGAGTCTAAGTCGATGTTTGAGGCAAATTTGATGAAATTCCGTCAAGCATTCCTGAGATATTGCGTTAACAAGCTTGAAAATGGCGTTCAAGAGGTCACAGTGACCTTGACCTTTGACCACCAAAATCTAATCATATCATCCTTGAGTCTAAGTCGATGTTTGAGGCAAATTTGATGAAATTCCGTCAAGGCGTTCCTCAGATATCACGTTAACGGACATCAGACGGACATACGTATGGACGGACGGACAACCCTGATCCATAATGCCTCCGGCCTGGCTATCGCCGGCGGAGGCATAATAAGATTTTCATACAAATCTCACACCCAAAGTGAACACAATTGAAACCTTTTCAAACCCCTTTGAAAATGTAAGAATATATACACCCACTAATGATAAATTCTGCATCTGGACTTGGATTGTTTGAGTGTTCCTTGATTTGTATGTGCTCCACTCCACATGAATTCCATTGAAAGTATGCCAGATTTCATGAGAGAAATGTTTTATTTCACAGTTTTAGATGACAACAGTGTCAGTGTTATATCCATGAAATCAAAGCCCGTTTAGATATATTGCAGGTTTTTCCATCAATCTTCACAGAGGGAAGAGGAGGAAACCACTGAACATGATTGGTCTATAGCAGAGCATGTGAGCGGAGTGGAGCGGTGATAATTACCGCTCCTCGCTCATGGAGCGCAGAGCGGCCCTTTCCACCCACTCCATTGCTCCAGACCGCGCCGCTCCATACAGATTTCACCCGCTCCGACTCACCGCTCCGCTCAAAAGAATAAAAAAGATAAAACGCCTGGGCAATGGGCATTGCTCACTACAAATAACATGAGCTCAGCAGAGTCGGCTGCATGTTCGTCGTCGCTCCCGGCCGCAGCCCTTAAAGCAATATCCTAATAGCGTATTATGTGTGTTTGTGTGTGGCTTGTGCGCCAAGGGGAGAATGACGAATGCTGGCAGAAAAATATATATACTCACAATTCTCTCATGAAGTATCAGACTAAATTGGTTGGATTCAATGTATATACCGTAAATTCCGGACTATAAGCCGCGGCTTTTTTCCCGTTTTTTGGCCTTTTTTGGCCCCTGCGGCTTATATAACGGTGCGGCTTATCTATGGATTTTTTCCAAAAAAAAAAAAAACATCTCTCTTTTTTAGCACTCTTTCTAACTATAAATCCACTTCTGTTTTAATTTCCTCTCTTGCCCTCTTTTAACAACATAACATAACATAACACAACACAGGTAAGCAGAAAGAAAAAGACGAAGCAATCATCGCCATGAATGAGGAAATGACTCACCTGCTGGAGGCTGGAGATACACGGCTTGGGCTAAACTTTTACTCTGTGAAACACTATCGATTAAGTCCGACATCGCTCAGAGGTTTGAGCAGCTTGAAAACAAGTTTGAAAACGTGCAGAAGTCCATCCACTCACTCACTAAAGAAAATAATGCAACCGTGAAGAGTTTCTAATGCGGAAAAGCGCATCAGCGCACTGGAGGACAAAAACAACACAGTGAGTCCGAAAGTGGATAAAATGCAAAAACATCGAAACGCTGCACACGCAGGTTGATGACTTAATCAGCAGGAGTAAAAGAAATAACATTCGCCTGATCAATGTAAAAGAGGGAGCTGAGATTGGTGACATGGACGCTTTCGTGGCAAAATCCTGTGTTACATCCTGGACCTGAAGGAAGGCGAGAAACCACCAGAGGTGGACAGGGCACACCGGGCGCCTCGGCCACGTCCAGACCCCGGCCTGCCACCGAGGGCCATCTTCATCTGCCTACTCCGCTGGCCCGACCGTCAACTCATCCTCCAGGCTGCGGGGAAGAAGCCCCTCACCTGGGAGGGTACGCGCTTTTTCGTCCGGCAGGACCTCTCCGCGTTGGTGCAACAGAAACGCGCAACATACAACAGCATCATCGAAAAGGTTAAAGTCAATGGATATCGCTTTGGCGTACTGTACCCAGCGAGACTCGTCATAACCATTGATGGACAGCGGCGGAACAAGAGCTCAAAGTGAAACTGCCGAATATCTTTTGAGTTGGACTGGTCAATAGTACTGTGAGTAACTAAAATAAAAAAATAAAAAACGGAATTCTCTCTTCTTTAGCACTTTTTCTAACTATAAATCCACTTCTGTTTTAATTTCCTCTCTTGCCCTCTTTTCACCACACCGCGGACACTGTGTGCACTGTAAAAAAAACAAAAAATACCATTAAAACACCCGCGGCTTATAGTCCGGTGCGGCTTATATAAGAAAAAAATAGTCACCTTTGAAGGTGCGGCTTATAGACCGGTGCGCCTTATAGTCCGGAATTTACGGTACTGTAGATGAATAGAAACGAATGGAAAAAAGCTGATAAAGAAAATGTATGCTGGTGCAACGAAATTCAACTTCAAACAGAGCGGCATCACTCAGCGCGGATCTCAGTATGCTGCGTAATTACGCACGCAGCAGCCCCGCTGCAGAGATGCAGGAGGGCGAGGCAGAAAAGGAATAAGACTCCTCAGGCTAATATTGAACATGTTTTTATTACATGAATAAACAAACGTTCTCTCTGTCTTCAGTCAGGGTCCATGAGTCTCTTCCTTCTCGTCTCGCAGCAGCTGGCAAGAAAATAGTGGGCGTGCACATGGCCACGCACCGATGCGTTCGGGTGCTCCAACTTTTTCTCCGGTACCGCTCTGGTCCCCGCTCACCGCTCAAGCCAAAATCACCCCGCTCGCCCCACGCTCCGCTCACATGCTCTGGTCTATAGCAGGGGTGGGCAACTGGGATCCCCTGACCTCACTCAGTGTGGCCCCTGGGTAAATTTGTCTTCTCTTTTCTTTTCTTTATTTTTTTTTACAAGGCAGACATTTTTTGTTAGGTTAGACCACCCAAATCAAATACAATATATATATGTATATATATATATTAGGGATGCACACAATTAATTCAAATCATTTTTCAATGATCCTCCAGAGGGCTCAATGATATCACTGTAACAGACTGTGTTCAGCGTGTATGCGAGGCTCTGTGTTTGTCCCCTCGAGAGTTGCCATAGTGAGTAAGTGAGGGACTTTGTTGTTGACCAGAGCTGGTGTGTGCTAACGCTAGGAGCTAACTGAGAATGAATGTGGAAACGTGTTATAACGTTACAGCCTGACTCTCGTTTATTGTTTTAACAAAGTGTAAGTAATAGGCGGACCCGGACACTCGGCTACATCACTATAGCCCTTTTCAGACAAGTCATAAGATGCTGTTAAAGTAGAACAGTGTTAATTTGGATAAATTGGCTCGCCTGGAGTAACCTCGTGTCACAATCTGCGTGGGTAAGTGAGCCCCTGCGGGCGTGACGGGGATTCTGGGCAAATGTTGACATGTTTAAAAAGTTATGCCTCCACGTTTTTATGTGTTTCATAGCGTAGGCTATGCTATGCAATGCTGTGAGAAATATACAATACGTTGCTGCTGCATAAATAAACGTTTTATTGAGGAAAAAACGCATTTGGTATGGTTTGGAATATTTTGTATTTTTAATTACAATTAATCAATAACGTTAGCAATGATCAATTTTGGAATTTGCGGAAAATGTGCATCCCTAATATATATATATATATATATACAGTGTATATATATATATATATATATATATATATATACAGTGTGTATATATATATATATATATATATATATATATATATCAGTGGCGGCTGGTGAGCTTGGAAACAGGAGGTTTTCTTTTTCTCTTTTGCAGTTTGAAGACAGATTTAGAGGAATATCTCATTTTAAATTAGTATTAGGATTAGACTGTTGTGATGTCATTATTCAGTTTTAACCATCAATAATTGTTCCTTTTCTCATTATTTCATTTCAATCATGAGAGACCAGAGGGTAAGGTTAATCAGCAAGCTTTATTAAAGTATGGCATGGCGATAGGATTCATGGCCTGAAGCGGTATGGCATTAATTCTGATGGCGTGGCAGCATGGCAACTGATTCTTTGGCGTAGTGACTCCGTGGCAGGATGCCTCTCTTCTTGAGGCGGGAGGGCATCTGCTCGGAGAACCCCCCCCCGTAGGGGATTCTTCGGGAGTCAATACATTGGTGGTGGACTGGGGAGGTGGGTGGGGTGAAACGCGGCTTCCAGAGAAGGAATTGGATCAGCTTAGTGCAGCGGCTAGAGGGCAGGGAACAAGGGCTGTGGTGCGCTCGGCGTGGCTATAAATACTGTCACGTCATAGCTTCGGTACTGACGACATTAACGCCGTCACCTAGGCAAGTGCGTCACTACTGCACTGACGGCATTAGCGCGTCACTCTGGTATTACTGCACTTGTTGTCACGCTAGCATTACATGTGATGCTGAGGTCGCTATGTTTCTAGATTACATGTGGCGTGAGGCAGCGTGTCTGGTCTTCATCTTGAAACTAGGTCGAGACCATCATTTCAATCATGAGAGACCAGAGGGTAAGGTTAATCAGCAAGCTTTATTAAAGTATGGCATGGCGATAGGATTCATGGCCTGAAGCGGTATGGCATTAATTCTGATGGCGTGGCAGCATGGCAACTGATTCTTTGGCGTAGTGACTCCGTGGCAGGATGCCTCTCTTCTTGAGGCGGGAGGGCATCTGCTCGGAGAACCCCCCAAAAGAGAGAAACGTCGCCGGCCGGTTGGCTCGGCAGCACGGCGACTTACGGCATAATTCGGCGTTGGCATAGTTTGGCATAATTCGGCGTTGGCATAGTTCGGCGTTGAACTCCCCCCCAAACTGACTGACTACAGGCTGCTCGGCACCTGGAACACTTGCGGGCTGCTCGGCACCCAGAACACTTCGAGTCGTCTGCTGAGGTCTTGCCGGATTAGTTATGTGACTGCAGGCTGCTCGGCACCTGGAACACTTGCAGGCTGCTCGGCACCTAGAACACTTCGAGTCGTCTATTGAGGTCTGAATTAGTGAAGCTGCCTCGGTGTTGAGATTTGGGTTGAGCCCCCTCGGTTTTGAGATTTGGACTGAGCCCCCCCCCTGACTACAGGCTGCTCGGCACCTGGAACACTTGCAGGCTGCTCGGCACCCTAGAACACTTTGAGTAGTCCAGGGGTCTGGATTAGTGGGGAGACTACGGGCTGCTCGGCACCCGGAACACTTGCAGGCTGCTCGGCACCTAGAACACTTTTGGCCCAATTCCACAGCAGCTAGTAGCGCGGTCCCGCTCCGCTCGACTCGACTTTTGGTCTCATCCCACCGTCAAAAACCGGCCCAGCTCGGTTTGATTTAAGGCCGAGTCGTGCTACTTTTGGTCCCTGCCTCGTCGGGGTACTTCGGGCTGGCGAGTAGGTCCCAAATGGTGACGTAAAACTCTGATGGCTACTGATTGGTCAGAGAGAATCGTGTTTACTCTGTCTACTGACTGTCAATGCAATGCTGGCGGCTGCATACCAGTTTAGTGGTCTTACCTTATCTTCTGTTATGTATATTTCCATCAGTATTTTGTGTCGCTGCCTTCACCTCCGGTGAAATAAAATCGTGGCGGGTGTTCAATTGTCTGAGAAAAAAGTCCGCTGCTCGCTCAGGGAGCTCTGTAGTTGAGTGCAGGCTGCAGCGCTCCGCTAGGCCGCAGCGGGTGTTTGGAAGCCCCGGTCTTGCCTGGTGAGAGGCTGCGGGGTAGAGGCTTCACTCTGTTGCGCCTCTCCCGTCCCCACACAGCGCAGCGCATGCCTGTGATATCATTCTCTTGGCCGATTGTCACATTTGCCCATGTACACTGTAGGTCATTTAGAGGCACCAGTATTTCATAAACAGTTTAAAAGTTCTGTGGATGGATTTAATTGTAACGTTATGTTATAGCCGAAGGACAGATATGCGGTCGCTATTTTTAGACGACCAGCTGCGGGGGGGGGGGGGGGGGCAGATGATCCGCGGTGGAAGCAAAACGTCCATAGGGCTGATACGATTAGAGCCGAGTGGTGACGAGCTGTACAGGGCAGTAAAATGTGGTGGAAATGAGCCAATAGAGTAGTCTGCTGGGGTCTGAATTAGTGGTGTGACTACAGGCTGCTCGGCACCTAGAACACTTGCAGGCTGCTCGGCACCTAGAACACTTCGAGTAGTCTACCGTGGTCGGAATTAGTGATTTGTTGCGGGCTGTTCAACGCCGAGCACTTGCAGGCTGCTCGACACCTGGAACGCTTAATCAATTAGATCGACGAATTAGTGACGCTGCCTCAGTGTTGAGATTTGGATTGAGCCCCCTCGGTTTTGATATTTGGATTGAGCCCCCCCCCCCCTGACTACAGGCTGCTCGGCACCTGGAACACTTGCAGGCTGCTCAGCACCTAGAACACTTCGAGTAGTCCACTGGGGTCTGAATTAGTGGGGAGACTACGGGCTGCTCGACATTGACTACAGGCTGCTCGGCACCTGGAACACTTGCAGGCTGCTCAGCACCTAGAACACTTCGAGTAGTCCACTGGGGTCTGAATTAGTGGGGAGACTACGGGCTGCTCGACACCCGGAACACTTGCGGGCTGCTCGGCACCCAGAACGCTTAATCAATTCGATCGACCCGATTCGGGGAGTCCACCACCAATGAAATGCGAAGTAACGGCTATTGCGAGGAATGCGGGAATGGATGCCATGTGCTTACCGTGTGACGCCTGGGGGAGGAGAGATCTTTGGGCAGACGATATGGCGGCCTGCTCTGGTCGGACGTAGGCCGCGTGGGCTGACGAGGACCAGCGGCGCCGCCTACAGCAGGCGCTGGGTGATCGACCAATCCGGCGCGCTTCGGCGCGGTGACTTAGCAAAACCCCCCGAGATGGACAGGTGCTAGCCATGTGTTTGTGAGCGGTAATGTGCTCGCTTTCCGTGCTGTTCTGGGACGGTTTGTTTACAGTTTTATGCGTCGACTAGCCAGTCGGAGAATGGAGTTATTATGGCACTAGCGGGTGCCTGCACGAAGTGAGCAAAATTTATGATGCACTTCTGGAAGCACTGCAATAGCTGCTTGTATGTGTTTTAGATCTATTAGTTGTGTGGTTTTATTTTATTTTAATTATTTCTTATTGTGCTGTCTGTGTTTGTGTACGTATTTTATATGGACCCGAGTCTGGAATGAAGTTTATGTATATGACTTTAGCGCCCCCCTTGCGCTATAACTTCGGGGAGGCGCTGGAAGGGAACACTTGTTCCGCGCTCCGCCGACTTACTCCGGGGCATTGCTACTGCTTGAACTCTGGAAATCTTGGCCAGCAGGATAGCACGTTCAAATATCAGCAATTATAGGCATGCATGAACTAACGCCCCCTCCGCAAGCGGCATGATACCAGGAAGCATTATTATTGTGAGTGATGCAAGGATGCGGTGACGCACGGTGATGACGGCCCGGCAATGCCTGGAGAGGCCTGGACACCAATAGTCGCTGAATGGGTATTTTTAACTTGCAGCATTGTTACCGTGGAATGAGAGTAGGCCTATATGTGGAGCCGTATACCGATGATGGGCATCGCCCGCCGCACGGTTAAATGTCCGAATCATATATATATGTATGTTATATGTATATATACTGTATGTATATTCAGTGAGCAGCACGGCTTCTGTTAATTTGACTGGGTGGCTGGAGCATCGACTCGGAGAAGGGATTTTTTTTTTTTTTTTTTTTTTTTTTTTTTTTGGTTAAAACGGAATCTGACTGTCATTAGACATTGATTAACTGAACGCTATTGCTAACTGATGCTTTGAACGTCCGTTTGCAATGATTCTGGCTGGCTGTTGACTATTGTAAATTGTGCAATAAATGCAATGAATGCAATTTGAGCACGATGTGTGAATACATTTGATGTTAATTGTTTGGGCCTAATTATTTAACACGTTAGAGATGTGTGTACTTCTCCATGGATTTAGCCTCTTCATTTTGCTCTCGAATGCACCAGGTTATTTAATTTCACGTTATTGGATGAAGAGACATTTAGTGTAGCTCCGCCGTCTTTCTTTAGCTGTAGGCGAGGATATAACGACCAGTTCACGGAGATTGTCAAGAGATCGTTCATTCACTATGATGAATGCATTGCTACTTGTGCCCAGCTCGTTTCCTTCGCGCCCGACGTGCAGACCGCAGGGAATGGTTAGATGATTGTTTTGAAGCACGCCGAAGTGATTTGAAATTAAGATTTGGTTGCTAAAATTATATGGCACTGTTATGTATTAAAGAGGTGATTACGTTACCGTTGCGCTCGACTGCTGTCCGGGACGCGCTCCGCGGGCGTTCCCTGCGCTCGGGGCTGGCGATGCTGCGAGCCGTCCCGGCTGGATAGCATTTAATCGTGGGGCCGAGTTCCCCGGCCACGTCGTGGAACTGCGTCGTGCTGAGAACGATGATGGAGCAGGACCTGCGCTTATGATGGCTTGTAGGGCTGGGACGGATCAGAAAACCCACGGATCGGATCGCGTGACGGATTTTGAGCCACGGATCACGGATTTTTCGGATCAGCAAAAAAAATAAAAATAGGCTATATCAGATTTTTTCTCTCAAAATTAGATTTTCGATTTGAATTTTTAATACTATTATACTTCTCTAACCATTTGTTGCCCTGCACACCTCAAAAAATATTTTTTTCTCATGACACAATTTATGCTTTTACTCTGAAGGCAAAACAACCCAACTTCCTTCCAACTTGTTTTAGGTGGCACTGCGCCTAACTTCCTGCCTGTTGCTTGCTAACGTAGTCACATGACACGGGTACAGACCAGACCGGGTGAGTCTGGAAACATAACGTTGATGCTACGTTATGCTACTCGGTGGCCCCACGTGTTGTTTTGTTGTTATGTGTCCAAGGCAACATTTCACCGTCCGGTGATAATGTGTTCGTGAAACGTGTGCGCGTGTGTGTGTGTGCATGTTGTGGCTCTCCTATCTTGTGCAGCGCGCAACATGCTGCTCGCATTCCTGTGCTTTTTCAGAGGTGTTGAAATAAGTTTGCTGTCTTTAGTAGCCACTAGCCACAGCCTTCAGAGAGACTTTACAGCGAAGGGATGAGGAAGCTCACTTGTGCTTGCCATGATGGTGCCTGTCTGTGTCTGGCTGCGCTGCAGGCGTTCTCATACACTAACGTTAAACGTTAAATGAAACGAAAGGGGGGGGGGGGGGGGGGTCCGCGGACCACGACGTTCCGAACCGTGTGCCGAACCGTGGGGGCTGATCCGTACGGGTCACGGATTATCCGTGATCCGTCCCAGCCCTAATGGCTTGATTAGCAGGGTCGGAACAGCGGACGCTTGGAGACTGGATGGCTTGGTGGCCCGAACAGAACGGGGCCGCGGATGGATGAGACTTGGACATGAGAATTGCATGGCTGCGGCCGCTCCGGGCCCGGAGCGCGCTCTCCCCCCGACTGAGCTGTGGTCATCGACCCCGTCATTGGTAGAGCAGGTAGTTCTTGAGAGAGGGGGGCAGGGGCAGTCCGTGGATTTCGCTCAGGCGCTCCCTTCCTAGAGCCGCTCGCACTGAACGCTTGCACAGGTCCCTCAGAGGGAGGGGCTCCGCATCGAGTCCGTTTATGTACCGAATTCGTATTTCGCAGTGTCCCCACACGGCGCTCACTACTGGGTACACTTTCCTGCCCCTAAGTTCTCTGAACGCCACCCCTAGATCATGGCCATTTACTATGAAACGCAACGTTCCCTCATCCATGTCCAAGACGACTAAGAGCGAGTCTGGTATTATGAAGGTGTCGTCGGGTTCCAGGAAGGCGGGGTAGGTTCTGCCCGCGTGGTTCTTGCCGTCGTGGTAGAGTTTACACCGGCCCAGGTCCCAGCCCCAGGATTCGGTGTTGTTTCCCACTAGGGCCGTGTAGCCCACCGAATGCAGCGGCGCGTCGCCCGTGGCCACTCCGACCACGGCGTGGGACCCCCTCTGGTGCTTGGCCCAGCTGACCTCCCACGCGTGCAGTCCTCGCGTGTAGCCCGCCCGGCCGCGGATGGCGTCCGTGCTCTGCGCCACGGGGTGCCGGTGGAACACCAGCTTGTTGTCTTCCTTAACAAAGATGTTGGGCGAGCAGTCGTCGTTGTTCCAGGAGTGCTGCGCCTGGACGTCCGGGCCGGCGGGCGGCATGTCCAGCAGCAGGTCCAGCCGGGAGGGCTTGGTGTGGTTCGGGGCCTGGAGCTCCGCCTTCATTTTCGGCCCTAATGGCCTGCCGTATGCCCCGGCTGGAGCTGCTACGCTCCTCACGGGGATTTTCGACCCTAATGGCCTGCCATATGCCTTGGCCAGGGCCGCGGCGCTCCTCGCGGGGGCGCGCGTTTGCTTCCTTCCGCGCCCCCGAGTGCTCGTGCCCGGGCCCGGAGCGCTCTCTGCTTCGGCCCTTGCGCGACTGCGAGTTGTTTGTCCTCGTGACTTGGCCCCGTTTGCTTTCTTTCCTCGGCCGCGCGCCGGCCCCGCTTGCTTGCTCTTGACGATGAGGTTCCCCGTCTGAGATGCCTGCTGCCGTCCGCTTGCCTGTTGCGGCCCGTACCCGGGCATGGATAAATCGACGGGCGAGTCCTCGTCGGAGCTGGATGCCTCCAGCTCGAATTGGTACTGCGCCTCGTATTTTTCGTCTTCGGAGCTCGACATGTTGCAGGAGTGAACGGTGAGTGGTCTCGTGAATGCAGGTGGCTTGATAGCGGAGTCTGGAGGGAGGTCTCGTGAAGCAGATGGCTTGGTAGCAGAATCTGGAGGAATGGGCAGCTTGAGAAGTGAAACGCGGCTTCCAGAGAAGGAATTGGATCAGCTTAGTGCAGCGGCTAGAGGGCAGGGAACAAGGGCTGTGGTGCGCTCGGCGTGGCTATAAATACTGTCACGTCATAGCTTCGGTACTGACGACATTAACGCCGTCACCTAGGCAAGTGCGTCACTACTGCACTGACGGCATTAGCGCGTCACTCTGGTATTACTGTACTTGTTGTCACGCTAGCATTACATGTGATGCTGAGGTCGCTATGTTTCTAGATTACATGTGGCGTGAGGCAGCGTGTCTGGTCTTCATCTTGAAACTAGGTCGAGACCATCATTTCTCAGAGTAAATACTGTATATTTATTTCGAGATTTTCGTCAATTATTTGTGCTGTTATGGTTATTATTGGCCTAGTTACTCACTTCTACACTAGCTTAGATTGTGTTACTTATGGATGGCATGGAATTATAGTGAAAATAGATTATCCCCCCTTTTTGCTGGCGACCCCACTTTGAAAACCACTGGCTTTAGGCTACAACTGTTGCGAGAAGGTTTCAGGATTCATCTCTATGCATTAGGCTGTGATTACTATTTATATAAATCTATTTATTCACATAGATTCATGATATATTATGGTATACAGCCTACCTGTGACATCAATGTTTTGATTAATCTGCGCCAGTACTGAAAATGTAGCCTATTACTGCATGACTGATCCTATGATGTCATTGTAATCACACTCAGGCGTGCTTTCACAAGACAGGTGTTGTCCATTCAATCAGCCCACCTGTCTTTATAATGGCTGTCTTGCACTGTGTTTGTATGAGACTTGACAAAGTCTATGGCCGAAACTGTTGTCAAATAGCGTTAAATTACACTTTATTGCATCTGGAACCAGAGTGTGCCTTCCCCTGCCTGCACTATCAACATACTCATTTAGTTACATTCCAATTCATCAACTATGGAGCGTTATTTACCCCCCCTTCCCGACATGCTAGGTTGACATGCTTCGTCCCAATCGATTCCTTATTTCTTCTACTTTCATATGGTATCAAGATTACCACTCACGCTTTAAAAACGGGCTCGCAGTCAGCGATGGATTTACGAGCCAAATTCAGTTTAAAAATGTGGGAATTTAAGGTTGCGGTTTGTATTAGGAAAAATGAAAGCATGAAACATAAATACGAAAAAAATAGCGCTGCTCGGTGAACCATTTCCACGCCGAATTTAATAGAAGGCCCAGATAACTTGAAATTAATTGACTTACTTGCATATCCATGCTGTCTGTAGCCGGTGCGCGTGCAGCCGATGAGGTTGCAGTATCCCAGTGTTTGCTTCTGAACCTCCGTGAGCCTCCGTGTACCACACTGCCCTCTCTAAACTCGTTGCAGAAAGTCGTGTTGGGGCGCTCGCGCAATACGATGCAACGACTGTCTGGCTTGTGAGCTAACTTACTGCTTGATAATAAAAAAACATAGGAAAAGAGAAAGGGGAAAGTATAGGTGCTACTGTCTGTAAATCTATCTATTAGCCTGTCAGGTGGTCACAGCAAAGTGGAGGTCATCATTTCCTACTGACAATGGAGCTGGATTCCACAAGATTTTCAGACGTATTCAGCATTGGACAATACAATGTCAATCTTAGCAATCTATCCAATCAACAACCAATTTGGTTGAATAAATTAATTGATTGGTATTGATTGGTAAGGGCGGGTTATGCTCCAGCTCAATCTGATTGGTTGAAAAACACATAATTTCACTGTTCTCTGTGAATTGCAAGTGTTTTTCAACCAATCTTATTTTTGCATTAGATAAATTACCAAATAAATTAATGCCCACAGGGGTAAGGTTTTTGTACCTACCCCCTGCAGGCCGGGCCAGACTCCTGTCTGCATGGAGCTCTCCTTTCCATCAGTGCCCTACAGGTCACTGTTGTTGAAGCATTTTAAGAATATAATGAATGAAAAAATGAGCGTCTGCACATCAGAAAAAACAATTTGATTGATATTTTATTATAAAAAATATGGAAAATGAAAAATATAAAAAAAATGTATAAAAAATTATAAAAAAATATATAAAATCCCCAATCTCTTCTAGGAAATAGAGGAGGACCATCCTCCTATGCCTCACTGGAAAAACCTCCACTGATATATATATAGATATATATAGATATGTACCGTATGTATGTATGTATATTAAAGTCTTTCTGATTCTGATTCTGATACATGTAGTGTATATATAATGATGCGCGGGTCGCAGTTATAACCGCACTGACCGCGGATATCCCGCCCCGCGGGCGGGCTGGATCATAAAAATAAACATTCTGATTAATAGCGGATAGGTTGCGGGCGGTTGAAACGATGTATCATTAATGAGGAAAAATAATATTAATTACGTTCTCTAGTCTATGAACGTATTTTAAGCTACATTTTTCGTCAGGCACATTCTTAGTCGCCTATTGTAGATCCCCCAAAGGACCCACGGCCGTAAACCAAACAATAGCCATGTGCTAGGTCGCTAGGGTCCACTTTTCGTCCATATATGGTCAATGATGTCACCCTCAAAAAGGAGTCTCCGCTGAAGACGTGTTTGAAGAGAAGACGCGTTCGTATTTTCCCATACAATGAGGCAATCAAGTAAACTAAACTTAAAGCTATAGCGTTAGCCGAGTAAACTACATGAGGGCAAGTGGTGGACTGGACATAATAAGCCTGGAAGTTTATTTGGAGTCTTGGACTGCAGCGATCGCACCAACGGCAGCAGAAACCGTAAGTTCGCTCGTTTTATAGCATCGGGTGCATGGCGGGCGCGGATCTATAAATAGTATGAAATAATTTGCGTGGATTTATGGCGGGCGGACGGTTCATGCATACACGTGGATTAGGATGGCATAAAAGCTCATCCGCGCATCTCTAATATATATATATATATATATATATATATATATACACTACATGTATACATACCAATACATATATACACTACATGTATACATACATATACATATATACTACATGCTACAGTGACTACGTTTACATGCACAGAATATTACACTATTATTCGGAAAATTACAATATTCTGAATTAAACGGCATATTCCAGTTACATTTTCCGAATTTGCCCTTTTTCCGAATTTAGCATTTTCCGATTAAGACATCTGGGTTATTCCAGTATTATTCGGGTTTTTGGAGGATTCTTTGATCATGTAGCGTGTTCGGAATATGGGTCTCAATCAGGGTTTTTACCGCAGTTTGCGACGCATGTTGCCTGTTTGTGGTCAACTGATGTGTGCTAGAAAGCTCTAGAACAGGCGATATCATTTTATAATCCATCATCTCTGGCATGCAAAAAGAAAAGCCGACATTTCTGATCGGGAGGAGATGAGAAACATCGATATAAAGAGAGAGAGAGAGTAGCCTATAGTGCCCAGTGCCCACGGAAGTCCACAATACTTGCGAGCCTGCGAGGTAATAACATAGGCTACTATCCTACTTTTTATGAAAGACTTGGATGCGCAACACCAAACTTTTCAGCAGCAAGCTCCTGAAATGGACCAAGTGATGCTCGTAAGAGAATAGTGCTGCTCTGTTTATTCTCAACAGAAAAACTCTGTGGCTCCGCCTACCTGCATCTCTCTCTCTCCCCCCCTCCCTCACGTGTCGGGGAGGGCGAGCTATGGCTGCATGTAAACGGGAATATTAGTGGATTATTCATTTAGTCGGAATATTGTCATTTTCCGAATATTGGCAAAAAGCGGAATATTGTGTGCATGTAAACATAGTCAGTGTAGTATACTAGTACAACAGTGTACTACATGCAGTAAAATGCAGCCGGCGCGGTCCCATTTTGGAGGAATGGAGACCGGCCGCATCAGGCAAGTAGAGCTGTCTGCTGAGTGTGAAGGGGCCCATGAGCAAAAATGTAAAAAAAAAAAACACAGAAAGAATACATAAAATGCTTCCATACTGCTCACCTGGCGTAATCCAAGTCTCCACAAGCCCTGAGATGCCAAGTTGACTTGAAAAGATGTCATTTACACCCTGTTTTTTAGCTGAAATCTTCACTGTAACCTAGGGGTGGGAATCGTGGAGTAACTCACGATACGATATGGTCACGATACTTGGCCCTCGATAACGATATTATCACGATACAGCGATTCTGCGATAATCGATATATTGGAAGAAATTTAACCTACGATACATCACGATATCTGTGTAACTGAAGAGAAAAAAATACCCCTAAAAGGCAAGAAGCAGGTATTATGTATTTATTAGCAGAATTGACATGAACTCTCTCAGAGTTCACTCACTCACTCATACCATTTTCGATACCACGGAGGAAAAGTTACTCATTAAGTCTTTTTATTATTATTATTAAAACAAGAAAACCTATATAACCTACCTACCTATATAATTTCTAAAAGTAGATATTAATAATGATCAAACATTTCCATTCATGTAGCCTACAGTATTTATGGTTTTGTTTCAACTACAAACATAAATAAACGTCAACTTGAAACTATGTTTCAACTACCACACACAGCATAATATTTTAGCCTGTTTATTAAAAAAATATATATATATATATATATATATATTTTTTTTTTAAATAAACATATCGATACTTGGTGCCAGTGTATCGATAACGTATCGCAAGTGGAAATATCGCGATACCGTGAGTATCGATATTTTGTCCCACTCCTACTGTAACCAGGTGCGGCAAGAAGTGGGGCTGCGAGCAAGACGTGCCCTTGACTAAATGTAAGGGGCTAGGTTTGTTAGTAGCCTCGGCCCACAATCAATTGGATAGCTCCGCCCACCAATAATCTCAAAATGAGTTTCTTCAGTGCGGCGGCTAGCAAACCTACGCCGCTTTGTCAAGGACACTCTTTGTTTTTTTGTGTGAAGCAACAATGCAATTTAAGAGCATGAAACTGATGTGCTCAAAAAGAGAGTTTATAGCTATTGCTCATTTTAAGCTCTTGTCACTAGTAATTTCCTTACCGGAAATGATGCTCTCGATGCCACCCTAAAGTTGCTGGATTGGTTCTGCGATGCAGTTTGTTTTTGTTGTTTTTCTGTAAAAAAAAATTTATGCTTGAGCGATACGGATAGAGACTGAGAACTGAGTCTAGTTTGTTAGCCGCTGTACTCGCCGGCCGCCATTCAAGCAACTATCTTACATTAGAAATCCCGACGATTGGTAGGCGGGGATATCTCCAATTGTCTGGTATGTGAGAATGGGATTGTGATGAATGATGCCTTCTCTCTTGCTGTCCACCTCCTGCAGATCACACTCTGCGTCTGCTTCATCCTGATGTTCGGCAACTCCATGCTGCTCACTTCCTTCTACGCCTCCTCCCTCGTCTCCATCTGGGTGAGTTGTCCCTGAGGCTTAGATGACTTAGCATCTGATATGAATTCATTGAATGTTCTGGGGTTGAACAATAGAAATTGCTCAATGTAATCAATCAATGTGACTGCCAGTCCAGAAAAGCTGAGGGCTGTTTACTGTACGGTAGCTATGGATTATCTTGTCTTTTTGGGCTTGTAAATTCTGGCTTGGTCATTTCTCAGGCAATCATCGCGCTGAGGGATCGATTTACTGAAGCTTTCAAGCCTGGCATCGTAACATGGGTATGACGAAATTGCTTTTGTGTAAGACTTTGTGATTATGGCTAAAATGCAGCCATTCTATGTTAAATCCAATGTTATATTGTCTGTATGTCAATAGTATCCAATTATTTGTGGAAACGTAAATCAAAAAATGATAAATATGATCATACATGATTAATTATGCAGGCTTGATTATGCATCAGGTTGTAAGTTTGGCTTCAGCTACTTTTGCAGGTAACCCAACAACTATTATTGCTCAGTTGTGTGGTCATCTGCTTCTAAGGCCATGTTCAGACTGCAGGTCATTATCTTGATTGGTTTCCCAAATCTGATTTGGGAGAGTGTCCGCACTGCCACAAATCTGATTTGGGCAAGTGTTCAGGTCGGATCTGTGTGTCCAGGCACAACGAGCCTACCTGCATGGGTTGCTCTGGTAACGACATAGGCGTCAGTAAACAACTAGCTCTGAAGGTGCTTTCCAACGCAGAAGCATGAGAAATGACCATCAACTCTCGCCATCCAAACACTCGCACTCCTGAAAAAGACAGAATTGCTCTCAGCGAGACTTCCCCTGTATAATGTAACCGAGCGAGGCAGGCGCCAGGTTTGTTTTCCGCTCCGAGGGACACATAGCGTCATGTATACGCACTGAACACAACTACTTCTGTTTATAGTCTTCAAAATAAAAGAATACCCTGTCTTGTACTGTGTAACACTGAACGTGCAGAGCCTCCAGACACGAGGCAACTAAATAAATTCCATAAAATGCTTACCGGTACATGAATGTAAAAAAAATCACAGTACTGAACTCCTCAACCTCTGGCAGTGCAGCGGCTGCAGCCTGCGAGAGACAGGGATTTTATTGTGAAAGTTATGACCAGAAGTGGTGTATTTAACTCCGGCTGGCTTGACACTGCTGCCTGTCCGCTCACTCGAGGAGCTGCGCTGCCGCTGAGAGGTAGTTGTGAAAAATAAATGTCAGTAAAAAAGAAAGTACTGCTGAGTGTCTGCTCTCTGCTCTTCAATTCCCCGCCCCCTGCAAAAGACACTCAAATCTGATTTTGGTGATCAGCGCGTCCACACTGAAGACACATCAGTCGAAAGCAGATTGGAAACTACCTCCATATGTGGTTTGGGACAAGTGACACAAATCAGATTTGGTGCTGTTCAGACTCATAAAACCAATCTGGATAGAATCGTTATAGGTCATTTAAAGTTCACAAATCAGATTTGGCTTGCCAGTCTGAACGGGGCCTAAATGTCTACTCAGAAAGTTACAAGTAGCACAAAACAAGGCAGCTAGGCTGGTCCTGGGATGCTCACCTAGGTCTAGCGTAGCTGACATGCATGCACGTCTCACATGGCTTAGTGTTGAGGATAGACTATCGGCTAACTTACTTATATATTTTCACAGTGTGATTCAAACGCAGACTCCTAAGTTTCTTTTCAATTAAATAATTTACAGTTCAAATATTCATACACACGGTCAGATGAATTTACCCCGACCTAGAACCAACTATATGAAAAAAGCTGTCATATACAGGGCAATCGCATCATGGAACTGTCTTCCAGGTGTTATTCGTTCTATCAATGGAAAGGCTTGCTTTAAAAGGAAACTCAGATTCTACCTACATGCAGATATACTATTCTGATACTTATCATATCTCTTTTAGTCAGTTTATTATGATTACAATATTGTTTTGTCTTAGTTTTTAGATTTTGCTTTTTATACGTGTTTCTTTTTCTTTCTTTTCTTTTCTTTTCTTTCTTTTTCTTTTAGTCTTATTCTTATTTGCTTTTTATTTGATGTTTTATTTTGTGTGTGTTCTGTTTTTTTTATTTTGTTTTATTAATTGTCTGTTATGTAATGTGTATTGTTGTCTTGGACCCCAGGAAGACTAGCGGTCACCTTGGCATCAGCTAATGGGGATCCTTTTAAATAAACAAATAACCATTATTTAGATGTACTATTATATTTAAAAATCTAGTGAGCTAAAAGAGATAAAATAGTGAAAGTGGCTAATGAATTTTGGGATTAATCAACGATTGTGCCAGTCAACAGAATAGTTATCTGCCTTGCCCCCAGCCCCACAGCACCTGAGGGCTTTGACTGCGGCTTCCTGTTGATCTGACCTCCCTCTCCCCTCTCAGGCCATGCAGGCTCTGGCTTGGGTCGCCTCCACAATTCTCCTCAAATTCATGTTGTCCACCATCCTCGGTGCCTCTGATGACGTAAGCTACTTTAAGTCACCTTTCTGAGAATTTCATATCTGGGAAAACTGGAAATATTCTGTTTGAAATCTGTTTACATTATATGAATGTAAAATAGCCCAAGGCATCAATCAAAGTACATGACTACACAGGGCTCCATTCTGAAAAGTCTATACGCAAATAGAAAAGGGATTTGATCATCTACAGCAGGGGTGGGCAACTATTTTTCATGGGGGGCCACATGAGAAACCCAGATTGTTGCCGGGGGCCGAACAAATATTGTCATGCCGTAACCCATGGATGGGCAACTTTGATGATAGCGAGGGCCACAAAAAAAAATCCTCGTTACCAGATTTTGCTGAGGGCCGAACGGCGCCAGCGCGAAAGATTTGGGGCATTTGAAGCCAGGTTTAGAGGAATAACTCATTTTAAATTAACAGTTGTGATGTCATTATTCAGTCTTAAGGTCCTTACACATCGGGAGCGTTTTTTTCGTGCGATTAATTCGCAAGTCAATAATATTTTCCGAACCTATATCAGTCAATGCAACCGTGCATAACAACGGCAAAGTTTCGCTGAGCGTTTTTGCGGCGTTTATTTTTTCGAACCACGGTCGATTTTTCAGAAATTCGCTTCCGACGTGTACACATCTGTGGCTGTGATTGACAGGTGGGTCAAAACTCGCATCGCAATTTCGTGCCGTATATTCGCATCGCTCTTGATGTGTAAGGACCTTCAACCACCAATATTGATCATTTTCTCACTCACTCCTATGTCACCACCTGCTCTCTCTGCAGGGCTTGAAATTAACTTTTTTGACCACCTGCCAATATGGCTGCTAGATTTTAAAGTTACCAGCCAATTAGAATTTCCACTAGCCGAAATGTTTTTCTTGAAATAAACCAGAATATGAGTGGGTTAATTTAAGCATAAGTATCAGTAAGTGGCCCGGGATTCTCAAAGCCTGTGTTGAGGGTCACACAAGAACAAAAATGCACTCTTGAAGCTAAATAAATCCAAAACCAACGAGTTAATTATTTAAATGTTTACTTCAATGTAGAACAGTCATTTCTTACACATGAGATTACTCTTAGCCTTTTAGTCATACAGATTATTGAAAGATAGTCCATATTCCAGATTGAAATGCTATAACAGAAGTGGAGTATTGGCCAGAATGACATGAACATTTGGAAACTTATTCAGCGGGTATCTTGCATGTTGCCTTCAGATGCATTGTAAAAAAAAAAAAAAAAAAAAAAAAATCAAACAGGCGCCTGTGTGGCCCGCGGGCCGTATTTTGCCCATGTGTGATCTACAGTCTTGAAAAGTCTGTAAAAATATTGTTGTTCAGTCCCCAGAATGAAGAATAAGGATGGAATATTGAAATACAGAATTGTCTACTCTGCATTTTTTTCTTTTCCAGGCTCACATCAGTGGTCTGATCAAGTCGAAGTTCACCAACTACAAGGACTTCCACACCCTGATGTACACATGTGCTGCTGAATTCGACTTCATGGAGATCGAGGTATGGCTCAGTCGAACGCTTTGGCTTCCATTTTAACAAATTCATTGAAGAGTTATTATTATTGATTGATTATTATTGAAGAGTGTGAACCTGTGTGCTGCAAGCTCGTTTAGTGATAAAAGGTTAGCCTGGGTAAACCCAGCCGCCACGTGACCTGCTCTCAGACCTGCTCTCAGTCACCGTAAGCAGGGTAAGCCTGAGAGCAGGTCACTGGGGGCTGGGTTTACCCAGGCTAATAAAAGGTGGTGAGGAATGGTGCGAAAATCTCACCAAACCTTCGTTTTCAAAATGTCACCCGGTTCCTGTGAAGATGTCAGGAATTTCCAAACAAAATGGCTGCTGTTTTGTATCAAAGTGGTTATTATCAGCGCACAGCAGGACAGAGCTCTGTGTTTGAGGGGAAATGGTCAGAGGCCTCATGAGCACATAGGCAGGTCATTTTGGACAGGTTATGGTGCAGACAGCTGTGTGTGTGTGTGTGTGTGTGTGTGTGTGCGTGCGCGCGTGTATTACACAGCATTAGCTGACTGCTCTGTCTCTCTCTCAGACCCCAGTACGTTACCTCAAAACGTTGCTGCTCCCCATTAACGTGCTGCTGGTTGCTCTGATCGCTGGACGGGTAACTCTTGCACACAATCACACACACACACACACACACACACACACACACACACACACACACACACACACACACACACACACACACACACACACACACAGAGAACAACTGTGAGAGGGAAAACGCTCTTTAATTTATTCAACAAAAGAAGCATGTCAGCTAACCAAGGTGTATTTGTGCATTCATGTACTGATGGTACATCAGTCTGATAGCCAGGGTTTCAAGTCGGCTGCTAAAACAGCATGCATTAATATTAGGGCTGTGAATCTTCACTGGCCTCACGATTCGATTCGATTACGATTCATCTGTCAACGATTCGATTCGATTCCACGATGCATCACGATGCATCTCGATACAGCTCAAAGTATTGCAGCTCCAAGTGTCAAATCCTCCATTTTCTGTATTATTACTGCACATGGCTACTTTTTCATCAATTAACACAAGCAGTCAGATAAATATCAAGGCCCTTTTTATGCCTCCGCCGGCGATAGCCAGGACGTCCGTCCGTCCGTCCATCCGTACGATGTTTGTTAACGCGATATCTGAGGAACGCCTGGACGGAATTTCATCAAATTTGCCTCAAACATCGCTTAGACTCAAGGATGATCTGATTAGATTTTGGTGGTCAAAGGTCAAAGGTCAAGGTCACTGTGACCTCTCGAACGCCATTTTCAAGCTTGTTAACGCGATATCTGAGGAACGCCTGGACGGAATTTCATCAAATTTGCCTCAAACATAGACTTAGACTCAAGGATGATCTGATTAGATTTTGGTGGTCAAAGGTCAAGGTCACTGTGACCTCTCAAACGCCATTTTCAAGCTTGTTAACGCGATATCTCAGGAATGCCTTGACGGAATCTAATCAAACTTGTCTCAAACATCGACTTGGACTCAAGGATGAACTGATTAGATTTTGGTGGTCAAAGGTCAAGGTCACTGTGACCTCTCAAATGCCATTTTCCAGCTTGTTAACGCGATATCTCACGAATGCCTTGACGGAATTTCAACAAATTTGCCTCAAACATCGCCTTAGACTCAAGGATGATCTGATTAGATTTTGGTGGTCAAAGGTCAAGGTCACTGTGACCTCTCGAACGCCATTTTCAAGCTTGTTAACACGATATCTCAGGAATGCCTTGACAGAATTTAATCAAACTTGTCTCAAACATCGACTTGGACTCAAGGATGAACTGATTACATTTTGGTGGTCAAAGTTCAAGGTCACTGTGACCTCTCACACACCCAATTTCCAAGCTCTGTAACGCAACATCACAGGAGCGCCTTGACGGAATCTCTTCCAATTTGCCTCAAATGGCGATTTGGACTCCAGAATGAACTAATGGCGGAGGCATAAGTCCGCGTTGCGGTCGTTCTAGTTTTACTTAGAAAGTGCTTTAAAATCTGAATGTCAACAGAAATGTAAACATAAACGATTCAACGATTCATCTGTCAACGATTCGATTAAATTCGATTCACACGTCCGCATTGCGATGTATCGATTATACGATTAATTTTGACACCCCTAATTAATATGCTTTTCTATCAAATCAAAGACAAATGATAAATAAAAATGGACTCCTGGGGCTAGTTGCACCAACTGGTCTTACACTGGTCTTAAGCTAAGTTGGTCGTAACTTTATGACCTAACAGCTACGCCAGTTGCACCAAGACGGCTTAAGCCTTCTTTTCACTACGACCAGGCGTAACTCTTACGCCTGGTCAGGAGGAGGCGTAGAGCCTGCCTGTAACAGAGATCTCCGTGTCTTATCAGCGGAGACCTTTTTGAGTCCTTACCGTCATCGTCACCGTCACAGTCGTAACACAGCCATCGAAGCATGATGTTAGATTATAACGAACTAGTTGTGTGGCTTAGCCTTCCCAAATGTTGCCGTTCATTTTTTAGAATTTAATACATAGAATTGGGAACGTTACATTAAATTTCATTCAGACTGTCTGTCTGGCTCAATCACCGCCATTTTTCCCCCGGAGCGAGGGAGGGTGGGATGAGGGAGGGTGTAGTGATGCACATACAGTAGTGGCTGATAGAGCGTAGTGGCACAGTGACGCTCCAAGCAGGTCGCGAGGCACATTTTTGCAACATCATCCAATCAGGGTGCATTCCCTGGCAATTCACATGGACGCGCATTGCTACGACCCGCGTAGTTAAGACCAGACGTAAGCCGTGTTGGTGCAACAGGCGTAAATCCACTCTAAAGACTGGTCTTAACTAAGGCCGACGTAGGAGTTACGACCAGGCATAGTTAAGACCAGTTGGTGCAACCGGCCCCTGCAGCTTAACACATTCACTGCCAGCCATTTTTTTTTTACTGTAGGTAGCTTCTGCCAAAGGGTTTTTTTGAGGATTCTGGCTCATCTTTCAAGACCCGAGGATTCTTTTCTGCTAAGATTTTGTGAACACAAAATATCTCAAAAGAACTAATAGAATGTGTGCTTTCTCTGTCTAAAAGAGTTAGTTTGTAGAGTTAGTAGTTATGTAGGCATTAGCACTTGAATACAGCATGGTTTCAGCGTCTGAAAATTTAAGCTGAGATAAATAGCTTTTTGTGAAATTCGATAGAACAGTCACTTTAACCATTCATTTTTGGCATCAGTAAGACGTCAGACATCTAAACAATAGTTTTGAACAGTAATTTCCTCCATAACAGCAGGAAACCCCCCTCTCCTTCAAACTCCTCCGTGTGTGTTCTTCTTGGCTGTCACAAGCGAGTTTCTGCTGCTGCTGCTGCTGCTCCTGTCTGCTGGCGGCCGCTGGGCAAGTCTGGATGGGCTCGCTCGTTTCTTGGGGTTTCGGTTGAGAGCTTTGATGAAGCTTTTGCGATTCTGGTCTTATTTATGCTGCGTGTTTCAAAGTGTGTTGCACCCATAATCTATTATGCAAATTTGCAATCCCCCACCGCCAGCAACCAGCGCGAAAACGAAAGCATTTTCGCCAATCCATTTTACAGTATGAGAATGGTTTCATCGCGCGTTCCCCTGCAGTTTTGGCTCGGCTTTTTCTAGTCTGGAGAGCACTGTCGCCACTTAGTGGGTCGGTGGAATGGGTTGTACACGTTTGGTGGCTCCAATATTTTCATAGGAGATGTAAAAGGGTTAGATCAACGTCCCACCGTCAAATTTTTTTTTTTTTTTTTTTTGACGAGTTGACTCGTCATTGGCAGTCAACCGTTGGATTTTTTTTGACGAGTCAACTCGTCATTGGCAGTGAACGTGTTAAGAAGCTAATTTGTTGAAATTAATTCAAACAAATGTTAGCTTAGGCTGACTGACAAGAAGGTGCATGTGTATGTTTTCTTACTGTTGACTCACACAGAACTTAATTATTAGCACAGTGCCCGCTAATGGTCATAAGGAGGCATTTTCGTGTCAGTCAGGAAATGAAAGGAAAGTGAGATATCGCTTTGTAAGCGCCGTGATCCTGTACATGATCTGTACTTGTAACTTTTAACACAACTCATTTTGAAACTTGTCGAAAATGTATTTGACCAATATATCGTATAGCACACGAATGCACAAAATGTCCTGGCTGTGAAGCCTGCGGAGGGCAATAAAAGGAGTCAACCTGTCTGCTTAAATCTCCATCAGTACAACATTGGTATTGGTTTACTCAAAATCTGCATGCTTTACTTGAATAGGAAACTCAAAAGTTTTGGCCCAGTCTGTAGTTGTGGTTTTGGACCTCACCAGTTGGCCGTATGTGTGATTGAGTGGTTGGTTGTTGTTGTCCTGCAGCACGAAGCTTTTCTTCTCAGCCTTCAGCCTTCAGAATAATGTAGCGGCCAGTCAAACATGAGGTCCAAATCACTTGGTAGTCTTGTGGCAGGCTGCTTCAGTGCAGCAGGAAGACTGGACAGAGCGGGCAGGCTGTCTGCTCTGATTGCTGGCACAAACATGAGATGGATGGCTACCAGAGATAGGAAAAGTTCACACATTCTTTACAAAAGTAGAAGTACAGTTAAGGTCCTTACTAGAGATGCGCGGATGAGCTTTTATGTCATCCTAATCCGCGTGTATGCATGAACCGTCCGCCTGCCATAAATCTGCGCAAATTATTTCATACTATTTATAGATCCGCGCCCGCCATCCACCCGACACTATAAACGCTATAAAACGGTAGAAATGGAGCAAACTTACGGTTTCTGCTGCCGTTGGTGCGATCGCTGCAGTCCAAGACTCCAAATAAACTTCCATGCTGTATTATATCCAGTCCACCACTTGCCCTCATGTAGCTTACTCGGCTAATGCTATAGCTTTAAGTTTAGTTTACTTGATTGCCTCATTGTATGGGAAAATACGAACGCGTCTTCTCTTCAAACACGTCTTCAGCGGAGATTCCTTTTTGTGGCTGACATCATTGACCATATATGGACGAAAAGTGTAGCCTTGCGACCTAGCACATGGCTGTTGTTGTGTTTACGGCCGTGGGTCCTTTGGGGGATCTACAATAGGCGACTAAGAATGTGCCTGACGAAAAATGTAGCTTAAAATACGTTCATAGACTAGAGAACGTAATTAATATTATTTTTCCTCATTAATGATACATCGTTTCAACCGCCCGTAACCCATCCGCTATTAATCAGAATGTTTATTTTTATGATCTGGCCCGCCCGCGGGGCGGGATATCCGCGGTCAGCGCGGTTATAACTGCGGCCCGCGCATCACTAGTCCTTACACATCGGGAGCGTTTTTACCGTGCGACTAATTCGCACGTCAATAATATTTTCCGAACCTATATCAGTCAATGCAACCGTGCATACCAACGGCGAAGTTTCACTGAGCGTTATTGTGGTGTTTATTTTTTCGAACCGCGGCCGATTTTTCAGAAATTCGCTTCCAACGTGTTACACATCTGTGTGGCTGTGATTGACAGGTGGGTCAAAACTCGCATCGCAATTTCGTCCCGTATATTCGCATCGCTCTTGATGTGTAAGGACCTTTACTTTGGTAAAAAGAAAAAGAATGCTAAAAGTAAAAGTAAAAAAGAGTACAGGCTCTGAAATGTAATGTATAAAAGTATTTTTACTGGCTGTTTCTGTGCAAAGCTAACTGAAACTCATGCCATATTAATATAATTCGAAGACTATTAAACTAAACATGATGGGTGAAAGCTAGGAGAGGGTGAGGGGAGCGAGACAAACAACGTTACATCGTTTTTGTTTGTCGTGTTACTAAAGTAACTAGCCTGTTTTGAAAATGTAAGGATTAGAAAGTACAGATACAGAGTAAAAGTAAAAAGTTGTCAGAATATATATATATATATATATATATATATATATATATATATATATATATATACAGTATATGTGAGGTTTCCATACCAAATTTCAAGCTGAGAGAGAGGTCGTCATATCTGTATTACCTGATCAGCCCGTGACGTCAGTCAAGCCCTAGCGTGACGTCAGGCATGACATCAGTTGTCCTCAGTTCATGACGTCAGTCCTCCCTAGTATATATAGCAAGGGTTCTACATCACCCCCCACTCTGGCGGATCATAGCAGCAGCCGGGATCGCGGCTGTTCTGAACAGAAGAGGAGGGGCCGCGCACTCGTGGACGCCCAAGGACGCGTGCGAGCGAGCCGGAGGGAGAGGCTGCTCGGCGCGAGAGGCTGCTCGGCGCGAGAGGCAGTGGACGGAGACCTGAAGAGGAAGCCCCCCCCCCCAGAATCGGCAGGCGACGAGGAAGTACGGCGGGCGCTGCGAGACGCCACGATCTCCCTGGTGACCTCCAGGCCACCGCCCCGGAAGCGGAAACGGCCCCCTTCGCCGCGGGCACTGCACCGCCGAGCCGACAGGGGTCGTCAAGAGCTATTCTGCTGTCCCTGCTAGATGCTAGCAGATCCGTGGAGGTCCGTCTGAGAGCTCTGGAAACCCCCCCTCCCCATCCCCCCGCCTTCGCCTCAGCCCGGCCGGCTCAGCAGACCCCCACCCGGTCCCCCCTATGCAACAGGCGGACGTGTTCCAAACCACCCAACCCCCCCAGATGAATTCCCTGGCGTCTGCCACGCCCGCAGTCCCATTCGGTATGCCGTTCGTTTCCCCATGTGCCAACGTGTCCCCAAGGCTGAGGTCCCAAATTTTGCAGGGGAAAGACATTCATTTTGTTAGCATCCTCCTGCCATCCCCTGCGTGCAAAAGAAAAGTTACGGGTGACCCAGACGCCCCCATCTACTTAAAATCATCCGACCCCCGCCTGCCCAAAGACCTTTCTATAGGCAACTTCCTGAACACGTTCAGCGTTTATCGCGCCGTGATATGCTCCGTGTATCCAGAGCGCTACGCCGAGCTAGACAAGTACCTGGCGCTAATAGGGGACCTCCACACCAGACATGGCAAAATGTTTTATCTGTACCATAAAGCATTCTCCGCCAAAGCTGCCCTAATGATCACCCAGGCTAATTCGCGGCTAGACTGGTCCATCCTGGGCATCCAAATTTACACGTCGCTAGTAAGCGGGCAGCCGGCGAACGCCTGCGACTCGTGCGGCGAACCGGGGCACTCGGCACCTTTCTGCCCAAAGGAGGCCTTCCAGCCGCCCAGCGCCGCCCCCACTCCTCCCCAGGCCTCCCACCAGGCGCCTAACCCCAGTGAGTTCCCCCAGGCGGGCAACCAGGGTCACGAGGTGCGTACTGGAGGACCTAGCGCATATATGGGCACAATGGTGTGTGTGCGCCGCACGAGTGGCATCACGTCAGTAGCTTCTGTACTTTGTCTCTTTTTTGTCTTGTTAAGTTACCTTTGTAAGGTTTTTCCCTTCTACTTTCCTCTGATCTGCCTACCTTTTCACATACATTGTGGCTATGATTGTTAAGAAGCTTAATAGAGCTGGATCCTTTGTTTATACGAGGGAGGAGATGCTGTCCCTACGACGCACAAGACAGACCGCGGTTAAACACCTAATCCCGGATGAACTGAAACGACCGTACCGGGGGTGCAGGGCCGGCATGAAGCTAAAAGCTAAGCTAAAGGCTAAAAAGTGGAGGTTCAAGCCTTTCCTCCCGTCGATCGTGATGGGGAACGTGAATTCCCTGGTTAACAAGGCGGATGAGCTGGCGGCACTTGTGAGGAGTCAGAAGGCTTACCGTGAGTGCAGTTGAATGTGTTTTACGGAGACCTGGTTGAACGACAATTTACCTTTACCTTCGTTTAACGACAATTTGTCATGTGTGGATGTAGCTGGCTTCACAAGCGTGAGAGCGGACAGAGACAATGAAAAAGGAGAGCCGGCACTCACGGTAGGCTAATTGAAAAACAGCCTTTTATTGGGCAGTGAAAAAATTGGACGTTTCGGCTTCAAGCCTTTGTCAACAAAACGCGGACAGAGACAAACATACGAGTGGGAAGAGCAAAGGCGGAGGGCTCGCTCTGTTCGTTAACAGTAGATGGTGTAATCCGGGTCATGTGACTGTTAAAGAGAAGATCTGCTGGCAGTAAGTCTCAGACCTTACTATCTACCGAGAGAATTCTCTCATGCCATCGCTGTTGTTGTTTACATCCCACCACGGGGAGATGCTACGTCGGCATGTGACGTCATATACACAACTATCGTGAGGCTCCAGACTCAACATCCAGATGCATTTATCGCGATATCTGGAGATTTCAACCACGTCACCCTTGCCTCTACACTCACTGGTTTTCAGCATGTGGACTGCTGCACTAGGAAAAACAGGACAATTGACCTCCTATATGTTCATGTGAAGAATGCCTACAGTGCTGCAGCCCTCCCACCACTGGGCAGATCTGATCATAATCTGGTCTGCCTGGTCCCTCAGTACACACCCTGGGTGCTGACAGCCCACTACCACCCACTCATTCAGGAAATGGACACCTGATGCTGTTGATGCTCTCAGGGACTGTTAGGAGTGTACAGACTGGAGCGTGCTGCAGGAGCCATATGGAGATGACATCAATGGCATGACACACTGCATCACTGACTATATTCACTTTTGTATGGATAATGTCATTCCCATTACCACTGTACGCTGTTACCCTAATAATAAACCCTGGATTACCAGTGACGTCAAGGCCCTTCTCAACCAGAAGAAAAGAGCCTTCAGAGACGGAGACAGGGAGGAGCAGAGGCGTATCCAAGGTCAGCTCAAGCATCAGCTGAGAGAGGCAAATGAGGGCTACAGGAGGAAGGTTGAGCTGAAGCTGAAGCAGAACAATGCAAAGGAGGTCTGGAGTGGAATGAGGACTATCACAGGCTGTGGGCAGAAGAACAGCAGTGCAATGGGAGATGCGGGCATCTCCCATTGCCCCCCGCCCCCAACTCTGCACCACAGTTCATGGCTGCCATTGCACCCCTCATACTGTACTGCCCCCACTCCCACAGCAATAGCAACCCCTTCCCCTCCCCCCACCATCACTACAGACCAGGTTAGGAGGGAGCTTGGGAGGCTCCATCCAGGTAAGGCAGCAGGCCCGGACAGGGTGTGTCCGAGACTGCTCAAAGCCTGTGCTGCCCAATTGGGTGAACCCCTCCAGCACATCTTTAACCTGAGCCTGAGTCTAGGGAGGGTCCCAGATCTCTGGAAGACATCATGCATCGTCCCGGTGCCCAAGAAGAGGTTCCCCAGTGAGCTGAATGACTTCAGACCTGTGGCCCTAACATCACATGTGATGAAGACCATGGAGCGGCTAGTCATTCGTCTTCTCAAACCACAGGTCAGTCACGCTCAGGACCCTCTTCAGTTTGGCTACCAGGAGCAGCTAGGAGTGGATGACGCTGTCACCTACTTGCTGCACCGGGTGGCCACCCACCTTGACACCACGGGCAATGCTGTGAGGATTAACACCATCCAGCCCCGCCTGCTGAGAGACAAGCTGGAAGAGCTGCAGGTCGACGCCCCCCTGGTAACCTGGATTACTGACTACCTAACCGGAAGACCACAGTACGTAAGACTGCGGGACTGTGTCTCCGAGACGGTGGTGAGTAGTACGGGGGCCCCACAGGGGACCGTTCTTGCTCCTGTCCTGTTCCCAATTTACACTGCAGACTTTCAGCACAACTCCGAGTCATGCCACATACAGAAATACTCGGATGACACCGCCGTTGTGGGGTGTATCGGGGGGGGGGGGGGGGGGGGGGGGGGGGCAGGAGGAGGAGTACAGGGGCCTGGTCGAGGACTTTGTCGGTTGGTGTAAGAGGAACCACCTCCAACTGAACACCTCCAAGACCAAGGAGATGGTGGTGGATTTTGGGAAGCACGGGACTCCGGTGTGGCCGGTCTCCATTGAGGGGGTGGATGTGGAGGTGGTTCACTCTTACAAGTACCTCGGAGTACACCTGGATGACAAACTGGACTGGTCACTGAACACTGACGCACTCTATAAGATGGCCAGAGCCGGCTCTACTTCTTACGGAGGCTGAGGTCCTTCAATGTCTGCAGTAAAATGCTGCAGATGTTCTACCAGTCCGTGGTGGCCAGCGTCTTCTTCTATGCTGTGGTGTGCTGGGGAGGCAGCATTAAACAGAGGGATGCAAGGCGGCTGGACAAGCTGGTTAAGAAGGCTGGCTCCGTGGTCGGTATGGAGCTGGACTCCCTCACAGCTCTAGTGGAGAGAAGGTCTTTGGCCAAGCTGCTCGCCATTATGGACAACCCTTCTCACCCTCTCTACAGCACTCTGGTCAGCCAGAGAAGTACCTTTAGTCGCAGGCTGATCTCTCTTGGCTGCAAGAAAGATCGCACCAAGAACACTTTTGTTCCACGGGCCATCAGGCTGTACAGTGCCTCCCCATTGTGCAGGGGGCGTGGAGGCGTGGCCCCAGCAACCTGCAGGGGGCGTGGCCCCAGCAACCTGGGCCGCCACTGAGACTTGAGACTTTAGACTTGAGACTTTAGTATTTGTTTGTGTATGTACTGCAGGCACTTTCTCTATGCATATGTTTGCACACTGCACAGGCACAGGCACTTGTTTACCTCTCTTATTTCCATGTCCCTGCCAGGACTGGCTCTCCTATCTTTTTTATTTTGTTTATCTTTTTATTGCCTCTTCTTTTTTAGTATTTTAACATGCTTTTTATCCTTCATCTGTACTTTGTTATTTGTATGTGCAACTGGAAGCTGCTGTACAACAGAATTTCCCTCGGGATTAATAAAGTATTTATCTATCTATCTACCCATAACCCCAACTCGCTTTGCAGATATTTCAATGAAAACGTGTGCACATATCCCAAATGTATTTTCCTGCACGCATGTAGCACCTGCGGGGATGCCCACCCCCGCTCCGTCTGCCCGCAAAGGACCCGCCCCCCTCCAAACAAGAAATATTGATTTTACATTGCTTTGAAAACACCACATGTACTGTAGGTGTCCCTCGTGTTTTGATTAAATAAAACTAAGCTGATTGACAATTTATTTGGTCGTGTGATCTGATCATCCTATCATTAAACGCCCACTAATAACAATAGTAATAATATAATTAAGAAGACGAAGAGGAAGAATAAGAAGAAGTAAAAAAAGTAAAAAAAAAAAGAAGACGAAGAGGAAGAATAAGAAGAAGTAAAAAAAGTAAAAAAAAAAAAAGTAAATTGATGATAATAAAAAAAAAAAAAAGCCGACACCTACACAATTGGCGAGCATGGCAACAGGTAGTGTCCCGATACCTCAATGTCATAGTAAAGTATAGCGCCCGGTAAGGCGCCATCTAAAACCCTTAAGTCATCTCCACTGTGTAAACCCTAAGTCATCTCCATCGTATAAGCCTCTAAGTCATCTCCACTGTATAAACCCGGACTCCTCATCGTACAATTCGGTTCACCGTACAAACCCCTAAGTCATCCAAGTCACCCATCCAAGTTAAGTCACCCAGGCCAAGTTGGGAAGCGCCAGCCGTAAGTCACTAAGTCACCAACCCCTAAGTCACTAAGTCACCAACCCCTAAGTCATCCAAGTCCAGCGCCAAGTTGGGAAGCGCCAGCCGTAAGTCACTAAGTCACCAACCCCTAAGTCACTAAGTCACCAACCCCTAAGTCACTAAGTCACCAACCCCTAAGTCATCCAAGTCCAGCGCCAAGTTGGGAAGCGCCAGCCGTAAGTCACTAAGTCACCAACCCCTAAGTCACTAAGTCACTAGACTCAGCCCTCAGTCTTAATCCGTTTCACTCCTGTAAGACTGAGAATATTACTATTTAAATCTTTGCATAACGTTAGGTGGCGCTGTTGGAAGCCTTGCATCGGAGAACCAATCATGAGTGTTGTGGGCCTGCTTTCTGGGGGCAGTTCTCATGCAGAACCGGTGTCTCGCAAAACATGTCGCATTTGCGGAGAAACATATGAATCACTTAGAAACAAACATAACCTGTTAATAGGACGTGTTTCATCCGGCCACGGCGGCTAGAGGTCTTTTCCCCAGCGATAAGCCCGACTTCCCAGGCTAACGTTAAGGTCTCATTATGCTTTCCGCATCAGCGAGGAACGCGAGTGTCCGCGCGGAAAAGTGACGTCAAATCAGCAGACACGCCCCTCCGCAAGGCTCCGTGCGGACGGTTTTCGACCGGCCGTGCGCACGGCGAATTTTGTAACTACGCGGACGCGGACGGGCGGACAAAGTGGAGTTTTCAAGACTCGCGCTCAATTCCGCCTGCAGAAACCCACACAGAGTATACAAGCTCCACACGTTTCCTCGTCGGATTCCGTGTCTCTCATTTCCGTGCGGCCGGCCAAAGCGTCAAGCATAATCCAGGCTACAGAGCCTGCTGATGACTTCACAGTAGCAAGCGGACCACTTCCGGGTAGGAAAAATTATTGTAAAATAAACCACAGCTATAAATTTTGTTTGGAGCATATCAGCTTCATGCTCTGTGTTAGGACTATGATAAATGGCATTGCCGCTACCAAATAAAATTCTAATAATATATGTAGGCGTGTCTGCTGCCGGCGATTCTCGCCGGGCTCGGAGACACAGTTTCTGACAGTGAAATTCCCAGACGTTTGGTGGCGCAGCTCACCAAACGTCTGGGAGCCGAGACTACTAAGTCACCAACCCCTAAGTCATCCAAGTCCAGCGCCAAGTTAAGTCACTAAGTCACCCAGGCCAAGTCAGGAAGCGCTAGCCGTAAGTCACCATATAAACCCCTAAGTCACCCAAGTCCGGAAGCGTGAGTCGCCGCAAGACGCCATAAGTCACTTAAGGCTGCTTTATGCTCACCATGCCGTGAAGGGCGCGGGGGTGGAGCGAGGGCCGGGCGCGTCAAATGACGTAAATTTGTTGGGCGTGGTTGGGCGCTACCTCCGTAGGGCGCCCACCGTGTACCTGAAGATTTTTCTCACAGCGCGACCTCCGCACGGCTTCTCTCCAAACATGGCCGCTTTCAAGCCACTGAGCCCTGAACACTGGGCTGTGTTTTCACCACATTTCTTGACCCATGTGGTAGGCTAAACTTTGATTTGCAACTGTTCGTTTTTAGTCATTTCACCAAGTAAATGTGTTGTGTTGAGAGCATGATTGAGAGAGATTAAAAGCAGCACAGAGTAGGCTATCAGGGCTGAGAACTGAAACGGCTATTCAGTAAAAACAAGTTTGATGATTAATTCATGTGCTGATGTGCGGTCGTTTGAGAGTTAAAGCGCACTCAGTACTGCACATAATAGCGTTTAATTGCGACTTTTTCACGGTCTGTTTTCACTATTACCATTGTACAATACATGCTGATCACTTGGCTGATCACTTCTGAGTATAAAAGCATCTGCCCCAGCGCGAGGTCCGCACGGTGACTCGCGGAGACTCGTGGAGCTCCACCCCACGGAGCTTGCTAGAGTATAATGAGCCCTTTAGTCACCAAGGCTGAAGGCCAGGCCAAGTTGGGAAGCTGTCGGAGTCACTGTAAGACGCCAAGTTAAGGGCCAATTAACTTCTGGAAATTAGATCTTCCTTTTGGGGGATTCTCTCTAGCCCAAATAGATGCCGCCCTCTCGCCTAAAGAGGAGCGCCATCTTACAATGGAGTCATACGCCAAAGTACTTGCCATGCACGCCACTTGCTAAATAAAGTCCCTTGTTAAACCCTTACTGACCGGTCTCTCATGATTGAATTGAGGTTTCCATACCAAATTTCAAGCTGAGAGAGAGGTCGTCATATCTGTATTACCTGATCAGTCCGTGACGTCAGTCAAGCCCTAGCGTGACGTCAGGCATGACATCAGTTGTCCTCAGTTCATGACATCAGGCATGACGTCAGTCCTCCCTAGTATATATAGCAAGGGTTCTACGTCACCCCCCACTCTGGCGGATCATAGCAGCAGCTGGTCTGTCAGTCTGCTAGCGGACGCGCTAGCAAAGACAACACTACAGTCAGTCAGTCCCTGCTCGTATAGGCTGCGCTGTGTGAAGCAGACCTCTCTGGATTAGAAAAGTAGGCTAAGGAGAGAAAACATTAGCCATAGCGTTTTGTCTGGTTTTCTGATTAAAAAGTGTTAGATCTTGGTTCACACCAAAAGCATCTAAGAAGCAGCGCTTCACGGAAGCGTGGAGCGGCCGGTGTGTTCCCTGTTTACAAGGACGCTCAAATGAGTCACTTTGTTGATGCAGTGTTGCCAGATATATGGTGAGTTTCCACCCCCATTTGGTGCTCCAGAGGGCCAGCAACCTGGCAACCCCACAATTTTTATGCCTCCGCCGGCGATAGCCAGGCGCCTTGACGGAATTTCATCAAATTTGCCTCAGACATCGACTTAGACTCAAGGATGATCTGATTAGATTTTGGTGGTCAAAGGTCAAGGTCACTGTGACCTCTTGAACGCCATTTTCAAGCTTTTTAACGCGATATCTCATGAATGCCTTGACGGAATTTAATCAAATTTGTCTCAAACATCGACTTGGACTCAAGGATGAACTGATTAGATTTTGGTGGTCAAAGGTCAAGGTCACAGTGACCTCTCAAACGCCATTTTCCAGCTTGTTAACGCGATATCTCACGAATGCCTTGATGGAATTTCATAAAATTTGCCTCAAACATCAACTTGGACTCAAGGATGAACTGATTCGATTTTGGTGGTCAAAGGTCAAAGGCTAAGGTCACTGTGACCTCTCGAACGCCATTTTCAAGCTTGTTAACGCGATATCTCAGGAATGCCTTGACGGAATTTCATCAAACTTGCCTCAAACATCGACTTGGACTCAAGGATGAACTGATTCGATTTTGGTGGTCAAAGGTCAAGGTCACTGTGACCACTCGGAACGCCATTTTCAAGCTTGTTAACGCGATATCTCAGGAATGCCTTGACGGAGTTTCATCAAATTTGCCTCAAACATCACTTGGACTCAAGGATGAACTGATTAGATTTTCGTGGTCAAAGGTCAAGGTCACTGTGACCTCACGAATGCCATTCCCAAGTTCGTTAAAGCGATATCTCAAGAACGGCTTGATAGAATTTCTTCTGATTTGGCTCAAACATCGACTTGGACGCAAAGATGAACTGATTCCATTTTGGTTATCAAAGGTCAAGGTCACTGTGACCTCTCGAATGCCATTTTCAAGCTTGTTAACGTGATATCTCAGGAATGTCTTGATGGAATTTCTTCGAATTTGCCTCAAACGTCCACTTTGACTCAAGGATGAACTGATTACATTTTGGTGGTCAAAGTTCACACACACCCAATTTCCAAGCTCTGTAACGCAACATCTCAGGAGCGCCTTGACGGAATTTCTTCCAATTTGCCTCAAATGGCGATTTGGACTCAAGAATTAACTAATGGCGGAGGCATAAGTCTGCGTTGCGGTCGTTCTAGTTTTACACAGCAGTGAGGGACGGTCTGAGCAGGTTTTGACAGTGAATTATGTATATCGGCTGCGAGCCGCCAACTAAAGCTTCTAAAGCCGCAAAATTCTTGTGAGCCGCGCAACGAGGAACTAGGTTATAGTCAATTGATTAATTCCTTATATCAGAGTGATGATTAGTTGGCGATAGGTTAATTCTACCAACAATTTTTTTTTTTTTTATTAACATTAATAATCAAATATTAATTTTTAACTTGAATGAATGTCAGCATTATGAACGAATATTATATCCGAATATTCGAGGACAGCCCTACTAACTGACAGTTTTAACTACAATGAGGAAGCACCAAATGTTCATTTTTGAACACATACTAACATGAGCCCCTTCTAAACATGCAGTGAGATCCAGATTATGACCAGCTGCTAGCCGGTCGGCCTGCATGTTTAGAAACAATTATCCGGTTTATGCCCACTCCCGCGAGTGCGGATCATGACCATCTGAGCCCCTAGTACAGGATCCGCATTGTTGGCAAAACGGCTGTTGTTTAACACTGGCAGCTCATGTTCTGGACCATGTATGTCTGAGTGGGCGGGTGGTTTAAATGGCACTTTACAAACCATTAATGTCCCTGTGCTATTTAATCATTTCATGAATGGACGTAGCGTTAGTTACGTGGCTGGATTATTTGGAAGAGAGCCAAATTAGGTGAGTAAACAAGTAAAAGTGCGAATTGTTTCTTTCTCCCCCATCTGCCAGTTTAAAAATGCAACAAGGAGATGATAGCCTACTACGGACCATTTCCAGCTGTTTCTAAACAAATACTCCTCGTGTCTAGAAAGGTAAAACCGGGAAATATCCTGCTCTGGCTAGCCGGACATGGTCCAGACTTCATGTTTAGAAGTGGCTATGGACACACACATTTCCACACTCAGTCTCACACACCCCCCCGCACATATGGTACGTTATATATGTATAAAGAGGCTTTTGTAAGTGTGGGAAGAGTCTGTCGCTCAGCATGAGGCACACACTTCAGGTTCAGATTGTTCACAAGTGACTGGAGAGAAATGTTCCAAAGATTTAATGTGAAAACATTCTCATTATGCTCAGCCCCATGCTGAGCTAAGAAGACACGAGTCATCTTGAAAAAGCATGGCTTGCTCTATGTGTGGGACGGTGTAAAATAATCACATTCAAAAAGTCGTTGTACACTGTGTGCCATCTGTTGGAAACACAATATGCATACCCAAAGGAATATTCATTTGCATTTCATCGTTATCTGTTTGTTCTTGTCCAGACTGTCCAGGATATAGTCCACTTCCTGAGGGGAGGAGAGAAGACCGAGGATGAAGGGTGAGTGACCCAGGGCCTTCTGGCTGCCGGGCCTCGCTTATCTCATCACTCATTTTGGTTTCATTCATTTGTTTTATTCATATTTCCTCACCTGCGGTTTTGAATTTGATTACCGTATTCTGATTAGAGTACATTCGAGACTGTGTCCCTGTCACCCTACACGTACTTTATGGGCAGTTAAACATGCTTTATTGGTCCAAATTCATTTGGTCATATAATAGGGATGGGTATTGCTAAGATTTCAACAGTAGCCTACTACTAGTTAGTTACTGATACTGCTGATGGATCTGGTACTTTAAGGGTATTCTTATCAGTTCTTTTTGTTAAATTAAGAATAGAAACCGTTGCAAAATCTTTAAATGGGTGTGTTCATAAATTCAATCTGACCATTTGATCTCAGATCAGAGTACAGATCAGTACAGTCAACAGATTTTACTCACAAAATATAACAAATAAAATATGGTCCATTATTATTCATTAAACTATCCAGCATTAATCTTTATGTAGCAATAATAAATAGGAAATCTATTAGTAGCACCCGTGCAACTGGAGACATTTCTCTTAGCACAATACATTTTAATACATATGCTAGCAAAACAATAGCACTACAGCCCTGTAATGTACATTATTTTGAAAATCTTCAAATGCAGTCAAGAAGTTTGCCTGAAAACATCTGGAATTTTAGAAATTGAAAATGTTCAGGAACCATGCCACAAGCTGTGAATCCAAGACAGTACCCCTTTCCTCAGAGGAAACACGTGATTCACAAAGTACAGTCAAACTACAATAGCTTGGCTACATAGAGCACAATACACACCAGCAACGAAATGGAGACATGACTTAACCTACAGAGCATATAATGCAATCTAACACTGCAAGGTGTACAACAGACACTAGATCAGGGGTGCCCGCACTTTTTGCGTTGCAAGCATTGACCTATATATAATGGACCAACATAGCTCATTGACTTTGACACAGCAAAATGAAGCTCACTTCCGGATATTGTTTGATTTCGTTTAATTGGTTGAATGAATTATGCTACACAGAAGTACGAGGAGAGGGGGGCGGCTGCCCCTAGCGGCTGCCGGGGGAGTTTCCGAATTTGCCCTGTCTACCTTATCGCCGTAATGCATTATGGATAGTCAGCTACTTTGGCTAATGTAGCGGCGAACGCTACTTACTTTACATTGCAGTAAAACGGCACTGAATGACCAAATTGATTTAACTTTTAACCATTTCGAGTAACACTGTTTCCATACGGACCCCCAGCTTTCGTTAGTTGTTTATAACGTGACTCTATTTAAAACGTTATAACATACTCCGGTTTCTGTGCTGAATCCAATGGTCTGAATGGTCTGAATACAGAGAAGGCTTAAGGCTTTATCTAACGGTATGAATAACGTTAAATGGTCCGCCATGTTATGGACGTTCGATGTATGGTATCTATATAGTTACGTGTGTCTACTAACATTATTAAAATATCATAAAGTAACGCTATTTTCTGATAATTTGCTCAACTATTACTTGCTACCTGATGCCTTGCGGCACATTGCTGCCTCTACCGGTCGGAAGTATTACTGTTCTTATTATCCGATGTTTGTCGTCAATTTTCCTTGAAATGGGGCTATCATTTGGAAAACGGAGCGCGTTAGAGCATGAAAAAGACTTGAAATTGTTTTTTCAGACCATACACTAATTTGGAAAGTGTTTATTTAAGACATAGACCGAGAGAGAAGTTGGCTCGTTTCCCATATAGTTGAATGGATGTTCCTGGGAGTGCTACACAAGCTGCGACCCCCACTGGCCATTTGAAAGAATGCAATTTCCGCATAGGCGTCAAAAATAGGCAGGCTGAAATGGGCACTGGTTGCAAGCTACTTCTAAAATCCCCATCTCAACATGATTGATCAACCCAACCGATACCGGAACTGCTTATCGATACCGATACTTATCGATACAACTCTCCATAATTTGGTGCAAAAATAAAGACATGACATGAAAAGATGTGAAAAGTTATTTTGTTGTTACTTTTTTTGCAGAAATAAATTCCTGAGTTTCATCATTGTGAATATGATGATTTATTACATTTAGGTCACCTTTGTAGTAGCCTGGGTGAACCCAGCCTTCAACGTGATGTCACAGACTATGCCTGTAATGTAAGTTTCGTGACTGATAGTACATAGAGGTCACATGGAGGCAAGGTTTACCCAGGCTACCTATGTAGTAGAAATGTGATTTTCTTTATTGAATCCCTATGAACAGAGAAAACGACTGTAGTTTTCCACATATCACTCTAAGGGGGATCCTACTACAACACCCACAATGCATTACGCTGGCTCGACTTACAAAAAACAAACCAAAAAGTTATGCTGTAGGGATAGAGCAAGCTGAGGCTTATTTTCATTTACAAAACGTCTTCCTCGTCAAGTCTGGATAAATCGCAACCGTTTCAAGAATTACGAAACAAGTGTTACTTTATGTGGACTCACGCTGTGTTGAACAGTGCTGTTGGATAGGCTACTAACGCTACAGGTAGTTGCAAGTTAACACCTAGCCCCATATGTTCTGCTCTGTTTTCCATATACACTTTCGAACGAGCGTCAGAACCGACTTCCATAAGTCAATTGGGGGACTCGGCCGTTCAAAACGCTCTCCTACCCGTCTCCGACGTCCGATTGCAGATCCGAATCCTCCTACGGAAGGCAGTAGTTTAGGCGGAGTTCTTAAAATGATACTGCTGTGTGAAACAACCGTTTAAAAGCAGTCTTTCCCCAGCCTGTGCTGAATTTACAGCAGGGTGTGTTTGATCTCACTATCATGGTGCACCGCTTGCACGCGGCGAGCAAACAACATTGCAGTCACACAGATACAGTGATCAAAGCATCAAATCCAGCGCACCTGGAAAGCAGAACATGTCATGAAATACTCAAACTCCCAAGGTCCCTTTCGGCACTAGGAAGCTTCTCCTCTCCTACACAGGCACAGGCTGTGGAAAGACTGCTTTTAAACGGTTGTTTCACGCAGCAGTATCACTTTTAACAACTCCGCCTAAGCTATTGCCTTCCATAGGAGGATTAATATGTCTTCGGATGTGCAATTGGACGTCGGAGACGGGTAGGAGAGCATTTTGAACGGCCGAGTCCCACAATTGACTTATGGAAGTCGGTGTGACGCTCGTTCGAGAGTGTATACGGAGAACATTATGGGGCTAGTTAACACCGTCTGTCACTGTCCGTTGTTGTTCTGTATTCAGAGTTGACAAAGTCAGCATAATATTCTGTTAGAAAACAGTGAGCTTCAGCAAAGCACCGTAAAGTTTATTGTTGCAACGCGAGGCGGAGATTTCTGTCTGTCTCCCTGATCATCACAAGCTCCAAGCTGCAGACATGTCTGTCTGGGCTAAACACTGGTCCATTCCCGCTGCTCGCAGCTCCTCTTCCAGACTCTGTTGTGTGATTCAACAGTGCAGTATTCGGCCTCCTATCATGAAACTAGGTTTCTTCCAAATATACAGTACTACTGATATTTAAAATCTTTTAATCCTGTTGCAAGCATAGTGACACAACAGGAGTGTAAACGTGCACGGTTTACGGCCCCAGGATGCAAAGCGGCGTTAGTTGTCATGGTAACCTAGCTCTCAAGAGCAGCAGACCGCGATCGACCAGCACGGTCTTTGCAATCGACTGTGATTGACGTATTTGGGCACCCCTGCACTGGATCATATCACAATGGAAATGTACATTGAGCATGGCATACAGTATGGGTATAGATGTAGACTAGAGAAAAAGTAGAGGGACGCACATCCAAACCTGAATAGGGCAGGTGCAGAGCTTGAGGCAGAAACTGACAAAAGAAAGCTCGCACACTGCAAGGCTCCAAGTTGGGTGTATTTATTTTACACCGGTAGTGGTAACGTTTCCTTTCACATATGCAGATTTCTTCCTCAGGAACTTCTACCACTTTGGAACTCACTTAAATTAGTAGCACAATGGCCCGGGGCTCTAACAAATTTAAGCTTTGTTAAAAACACAGAAGAGCTTTGTGACGTGTGACGTCACAATCTAGCTTTCAACAACATGGTGGCGCTCAGTTTCGAAACAGGGCAAAAACAGGCAAATACATTTTAGTTTTGCAGCCAATGTAGGTGTAATTCACATTTGATTGTAGGGTTCTGTCTTACCCAAGGTACAAAGCAAACAAACCACACTTGTATTGTTCAATGCTTCATCTCCACTTTAAATCCATACACGGAGCTTTTAAACTGGTTAGGAAATCCTGTTGCCTCTATGCAAAAGTTAATTTCCAACACGGACAGGAATGCCCCACCACAGCTAAAGCTGGGGATTGGCAAGGACCTCATGGGTATACATGGGTGACGATACCATGCACCGGCCCTATGCTAGGTTTCGACCTGGCCTTGTTTAATTCTAAGCTTTTCCTGTCACATGACCGAGTTGACCCACTTGACTGCGTCATGTGACTACTTAAGTTGGCGTCTTTCTACCACCACCGGTGTAAAATAAATACACTCAACTTGGAGCCTTGCAGTGTGCGAGCTTTCTTTTCTTTTGATAGATGTAGACTAGCGCAGGAGTTCCCAAACTTGGGTACAAGCAGAATGCCAGAATAAATAATGAAAATAAATGAAATGTTAAAATAAATCTGCTGAGGAGGAGTCACTAATTGCAACTCTTTCACTCCATTTCTTATTTTTTTATGTTATATTGTTCAAAAGGTGGGTTACCATTCATTCATTGCATCCTATGCCATAGTTTCCCTTGCAGTTTTCTAAGCAAAAATGTTGTAGTTGGGTAAACTCAGGGAAAGGGGGACTGAAGCCAAACAAGTTTGGGACTCACTAGACTAGAGGATGCAAGTGAGTGCACTGGCGCTGGATACCACCAAGTAGTCATAGTGACAATGAAATTATGGATTAAATAAGCGGATTTGTAACTGCTGCTGTGATGGACAAGGGAATATGAACGGAAAGAAAAATGAGTGATTGAGAGGCTGAATTCAGTCCTCTGTATTTTGTCCTCAGTTTGTGGCTGTAAGCAGTGTGTACTTTGTCACTGGCCTGGTTAAATAAATAGGTCAGAATTCCACCTGCTTTGAGATTAACCCTTTACAATACAAACTTTATCAAGTGTTAACATGCAAATGAGACAACTTTTCTAATCATAGGTTTTCAGAACTCAAATGTGCAATATGTTAATACATGTCAATGATCAATACTAATTTATTCATCATCTTCAATATTTTTCTCAAATTGAGCTTGACACTGCTGTAACTCTGCCATTTCCATTTTATTTTGCAGGCCTGAAATGGTAGCTAAAGGAGAGGTGAGAAAACATTCATTTTCACATCCCTACTGTTACTGCGTGTGTATACTGTATATATACACACATTATCGCAGTAGCACCTCTGTGTGCACTCTTGGGCATTTTTACATCGTCATTCCATTTTTCTAAAGCCATTTGATTTGATTGGAGTGTTCACTTTCCTCCTCCAGTGCAGTAATGTACACCCCTGCTGCAGCAAGCTCAGTAATTACACTGTGTCCCTAAGTGATTTTCATCCCCTGCCTCATTACTGGCAAATGGAAGGCAATTTCCTTTCTGCTATGAAATCTCTCTGTCTGTGGCCCACTCTCGGCTTCCTCCTAGCGTCTCATCTTATTTATTCTCTCCGCTGTCTCTCCCACGGCAGGAACGTTTTGAGAGTTTCAATCCACCGGCTGCAGTGGCTGGGAGCTTACCAAATTTACACTTAATTGCTTTCGTGTATCTGTGTGGCTCAATGGGTAGAGCATGGCACTAGGGCTGTCAAAATTGGCCCAAAATCATATTCTAATATTTCCTCTAAACAAAACATATTCGTTCGAATATATTCTATAAGTAAGGGATAATGTATTGTGAGCCGGTGATTACTGGCGAAATAATGACCGACAGGTGAATGATTGAGCCCGACGCGCAGCGGAGGGCTTAATCATTCACCTAAAGGTCATTATTTCCAGTAATCACCGGCTCACTATACATTATCCCGCTTAGAACACGGACTACAACTAAATTATTTCAGTAATCTGACAAAAATAATTATTCAAATAGATTTTTTAATAGCGTTTTCAACGACAAAGCGGTTTCATTCGTAATTGGCACACAAGACACCACAGCTGCAACTGGTTGGCCTAATTAGTAGTGTCTGCAGACAAAATGCTCTTACCAACTGATTAATCCAGGTGTGGCAGAGCAGCGGTCGGTTGTCGAGAAATAATGACCAGTGAATCTTGTTGATTGACCAATCAGAATCGAGTATTCAAGAGAGCCGTGTTCTAAGCTTATATAACTACTTGGTATATTTATTTGAACTTACAGCACTAGTACAGTAGTAGCTAGTCTCAACGCCAGACCCATGAGAGTTCTTACGCTGATACACTACGTTACTGCATGCTGCAGAGCTCTCTCTGGGTCTGGGATACTTTCTCTCAGCCGGCTGGTTTATGGGAGGGAACCGTTCACTTGGCCAGTGATGGATTCAGTCCTCCCTAATCAGTAACGACTTTGCGATCAGACGACACGGGAGGCGCAGCCCATTTTTCTAACCGCTCTCTCATCGGTGCTACGACCTGTCACTCATTCAATTTCAACCCGCCTTCAAAAACCAGCAGTGGCTGTGAAGTGGCACAGACTAATTTATGTAGTATGCGGAGCGCAGCGATTCAATGTGATATTTGAGTCTGGGGAGAGACTACACTTTTGTAATGTTTTTAAATAACCAGGCAAACGATGTATGTTTTTATGTTGCCCTCTTGGCCAGTTTTTTTTTTACCTGGTTAAATGTAAAAAAAAAAAAAAAAAAAAATCATAATCATGAAAAAAAATCTAATATTAATTTTCATATTAAAATATTCTTTATATTTTTATATTTGAATATGTATTCGAATATAGAATATTCTTTGACAGCCCTACATGGCACTAATACCCCTTTTCCACTGGTACTTTTTTCTTTCCAATACACATTTGAATATGCTGAGATGGACATTCTCTGGAGTCTCTGTGGCTGGTGTACCTCTGTAGGTCTTCTGCTATGACTCCTCTGTGAACTGCCCCTCTCTGTAGCTGGTGTACCACAGTCTTCTGTTGTGACTCCCTCTCTGTGAACTGACCCCTCAGGCAAGAAGAAAATATGGCGCCTATCTTGCCCTGGGATTCACAGTGAATGTGGTAGGAGATGAGGGGAGACTGTGAGAGCAAAATGATTGACAGTATGAAGTGCAGTGTAAAACAGGCTCATTGCAGCCACTAATATAATGATAAGACTTAATGCTCCCATAAATGGACTTCATCTTTCTTGAGAAATATCTGCACTTTTTTTTGCACAGTTTGAACTTTCATTTGTTAGTTTTGAAAATATGTGCAGTACAAAACAGGCTCATTGCAGCCACTAATACAGTGATAGTGACTTGAACATCAACATCACTGATGACACGTCCCAGCGCATGCTGTAGCATGTATACTGAAGCCTACAATCCTGGCTCCCCCTGGCCAGTGACACTTAGGAATAGACTAGGTGACAACCAAGTATAGTTTGGTGACAAGCTGGAGAGACAGTTGATGGTCGGAGAGACGGCATCCGGTACGGGATGGGTTTTAGCACCCCAGCCTGGCTCTCTCGTGAGGGAGAAATCCACAAACGCTACGGATCAGCCTCCTGAAAATCTGCGTAAACATCGGCGCGGCCTGGGGTCCTTCAGGCTAGAGCGACGTGCTCGGCGTAGGTGAATGACGTGCAGCGCACAGGCCTCCTTGAGGCATCCTCCCTGCCCATGGTACGGCATGGTAGGATTGCCTTTTTCCGCAGGAGGTTCTGGTGAGACGAAGGAGGTGCCCGGCCTGGAATCACCCCACAGGGCCTTAGACCTCCATGCACCGAAGGTCTTGCAATACTGCGGTGTAGCACTAAACTCTATTGCAGCGGATTGGGCATGATCAACCCTTCCGTGGGCAACGTTGCAGACAGAGTAGGAAGGCTGATCCGTGAGCGGCTGCTTCTGGGACGCGGGTCGGGGTCTAATCGGCCTCGGCTGTGTCTACTGGGCGAGGGTGTATGATGTTGTCAGACCCGAAACACCCCACGACCCCAGTCAACATCACTGATGACGCGTCCCAGCGCATGCTGAAGCATGTATACTGAAACGAACTCACAATAAAGAGTAGAGCCCGACCGATATTATCGGCCGATATTGGCCGATAACCGATATATCGGTATCGGCCGATATGTTGGCCGATATGCCGATATTTTTTTATTTTGTATTCTTTAAGTCATAGACAACATGTTGTGTATATTTGATCTTTTTTCTTAATTCAAGTTATATTTTATATTTGTTATATTTGTGTTTTTGTATTTCTAGTTATTTATAATTATTAAATCCCCAGTTAAGTTTACTGTTTCATTGCATTGATGTCAATTTGGACAATAAAGTTTATTGATAAGCTGTAAAATATCCTGCCTACATTACATATCTCAAGTCATGTCAAGTCATATCTTTGTCAAGTGTTTGATATTTGAGGGATCATTGTAAAAACATTGTGTAATATAATGGTGTATATTTAATATAAGAATATCGACAGATATATCCATATCGGACTTTTTTACTCCCTAATATCGGCATCGGCCTCAAAAATCCAGTATCGGTCGGGCTGTAAAAAAGAGGCTTCATATTAATTGCCAAATATTTGTAGCCTACTTGTTTCTGTTTTGCACAGGTTGCACTTTATTGTTATTGTTTTGAAAAGATGTGCAGTGCAAAACCGCTTCATTGCAGCCACTAATACAGTGAGAATAAGACTTAATTCTCTCACAAATGGACTTGCTAATTTTCTTTAAACATTTTTCTTCCTCCAAAGTGGGCCATGACAGAAAAACGTAACCTGCTGTAGCTGGTGTACCACAGTCTTCTGTTGTGACTCCCTCTCTGTGAACTGCCCCTCTCTGTAGCTGGTGTACCACAGTCTTCTGTTGTGACTCCCTCTGTGTAGCTGGTGTACCACACTCTTCTGTTGTGTCTCCATCTCTGTAGCTGGTGCATCACAGTCTTCTGTTGTGTCTCCCTCTCTGTAGCTGGTGCATCACAGTCTTCTGTTGTGTCTCCCTCTCTGTAGCTGGTGCATCACAGTCTTCTGTTGTGACTTCCTCTCTGTAGCTGGTGCATCACAGTCTTCTGTTGTGTCTCCCTCTCTGTAGCTGGTGCATCACAGTCTTCTGTTGTGTCTCCCTCTCTGTAGCTGGTGCATCACAGTCTTCTGTTGTGTCTCCCTCTCTGTAGCTGGTGCATCACAGTCTTCTGTTGTGACTCCCTCTCTGTAGCTGGTGTACCACAGTCTTCTGTTGTGTCTCTCTCTCTGTAGCTGGTGCATCACAGTCTTCTGTTGTGACTCCCTCTCTGTAGCTGGTGTACCACAGTCTTCTGTTGTGTCTCCCTCTCTGTAGCTGGTGCATCACAGTCTTCTGTTGTGACTTCCTCTCTGTAGCTGGTGTACCACAGTCTTCTGTTGTGTCTCCCTCTCTGTAGCTGGTGTACCACAGTCTTCTGTTGTGTGTCTCTCTCTGTAGCTGGTGCATCACAGTCTTCTGTTGTGACTCCCTCTCTGTAGCTGGTGCATCACAGTCTTCTGTTGTGTCTCCCTCTCTGTAGCTGGTGCATCACAGTCTTCTGTTGTGACTTCCTCTCTGTAGCTGGTGTACCACAGTCTTCTGTTGTGACTCCCTCCCTGTAGCTGGTGTACCAAAGTCTTCTGTTGTGACTCTCTCTCTGTGTGAACTGTCCCTCTCTTTTAGCTGGTGTACCACAGTCTTCTGTTGTGACTCTCTCTCTGTGTGAACTGTCCCTCTCTTTTAGCTGGTGTACCACAGTCTCCAGCTGGTGGCGTTTGCCATCCTGGCCGTCCTCATCATGCGTCTGAAGCTCTTCCTCACACCCCACATGTGCATCATGGCCTCCCTCATCTGCTCCAAACAGGTGCGGCAGTCTGTCTTATTGCACAAGTGAAGGATGTAATTCCACAACATTATATACTGTATGTACTGAATCTCATTAGTTAGTGTTTCACAAGGAAATATTGTGTCATTTTGTGTTTTAGTAAGCAAAGTTTAGCTCCTTTGACAGTAGTCCATAATTGTTGCACTTTGTGCCACCAATCATTTTCTAAGAGAAGGTGTCAGCATTTTCTTCTTGAACAGTGAGCATCTACTCTTGGAAAGAACATTTTCTCTATTGATTTATCCTGTTCATTTGTTTTTATTTGATTTATTTTTTTTTGCTATGGGAAGGTTTGCTGAGCCTGCATGCTGTTCTTCAGCAATGCCCTGCTTCACAGTCATACAGACAATAGCTTCTTTTTGGTTGGTCATTTATGTAAATCAGACTGAGAAGTTACTTCTGTCTGTGTACAATCCAAGATGGCTGCACGCGCATCGCCTCGTTTGTCTGTCCTGTGAGATCTGTCGTTCTTTTGTTTGTAAAGTGAAAACGTACCAGTGTTGCATGTATAGAGCCCAACTCTCTTGGGGTGTATTCACACCTGTAGGTCGTTTGGTTTGTTCCGATTCAGGTACTTCATTGATACAATTGTTGCATTTGTGCCTTGGTTCGTTTGTGTTCACACAGCCACAAATCAAACGGTCCAAATAGTATTGTCAAGCCTCCTGGATTGGCCAGCAGACACTCTGATAGGCTAATAGCCTCTCGGGATGGAAAAAATAATTCCCAGAGATTTTCTTATATGATTATAAGAATGCGTTTTGTTAGACCTACATTGTAGGCTATGTCGGGGCGTGCGCCGTGCGAGGAGAGAGAGAGACAGAGAGAGAGAGAGAGAGAGAGAAAGAGGGAGGGATGGGAGAGAGAGAGAGAGAGAGAGGGAGAAAGTTATTTATTTATGTAGGCTATGTAGCCTAAGCCTATGTATTTATTTAGCCTATTTAGGCTATCGGGAATTTGGAGATATAAGATCAAAGACCCTCGCAACTTCGATCTGCTATTACTATCACGGAGACTTCAGATGATTAGTCTACACATAGGCTATATGAACACCTGTCCTGTCAGGAATAAAATATTAATAAATAATTTAATAATAGTCTACGGACATTTCGAGGAAGACATGCAATCAGTCTGATTGTCTGATTGTATCAGACAATCTTATCACAAAGGTAAAGGTAAAGTCCCAATGATTGTCACACAATGTGTGAAATTTGTTCTCCGCATTTGACCCATCCCCTGGGGGAGCGGTGAGCAGCAGCGTGCGCCGCGCTCGGGAATCACATGGTGATTTAACCCCCCAATTCCAACCCTTTGATGCTGAGTGCCAAGCAGGGAGGCAATGGGTCCCATTTTTATAGTCTTTGGTATGACTCGGCCGGGGATCGAACTCACAACCTCCCAGTCTCAGGGCGGACACTCAGACCACAAGGCCACTGAGCTTTGGCCACAAAGAAGGCTGGCTCTGATTACCACGATTTGTTTTCATTTATTGAATGGAGACCAGAGGAAAGTTGATTGAGTTCAAACTAGGGATGTTCATCAATTATCGAAAATCGATAATCGATCGTTAAGGATTGGAATCGATCCTGTGGCATTTGGATCGATTTTTTAATTATTAATTTTTTTTTTTTTTTTTTTTTTTTTTTTTTTTTTTGGACTAGGTTTGGGTGGAATTCGTTCCTCCTCGCCCCACTCCATTGCACAGCCGACTAACGTGAGGTGGAGCTTCATATAGTCTCTAGTTTTCTGGCTGGGCACAGGCCTTTGTGCCAACAAAACTGTTTTAAACATGGGAAATTCACACCGGCATGCGCCGGGGGCAGCAGTGTTGGAGAGGAGACACATTGAAATAAAGAGTTCATTGAGGAGAACACGTTGTCTTTCGTATTTTCTGCCATAGGCATTCATTTTGTAAAAAAAAAAAAAATTGAAAATATTGAAAATTTTCTAAGTATTAATAAAATCGATGATCGATAATTGATCGTTAATATTCACCGATTATCGATTTTGGAAAATTTTCAAAATGAACATCCCTAGTTCAAACTGCTGATGTGATGATCCAAAAATCCCGCAAAGTTTATCCATGCAAGTCATAAGTCGCCAAAACAGGATCTGAATGAAATTTTTTTGTTTTTAAACGATAAAAATGCCCGTTCTTCAGGCCATTACGCACAGCGCAGCTGACTACGGCAGCTGGTTTATCCAAAAATGCGCACTGTTTCCTGCAGTTGTGGCGGATCGAGGTCGGATCACGTTCTCACCACAAACTAACCGCACCAGAGTTCGTTTAAAGCGGACCGAGAGCACCCTTTCTTGGCGATCTCCGTCCGCTTGTTTTGTCCCGCATCCGAGTGCGATTGCTGTGTTCACACTCCCCCAAACGAACCGCACCGAGGGGGAAAATGCTCTCTGTTTTCGGAACAACTGCTCCAAACAAGATAGGTGTGAATACACCCTCGGATATCGAGCGGAACTCTCTATTTTATTTGTTTGTGTTGTATTATTTTTGCTTATCTGATTGTCTTGTTTGTAAATGTATGATGTTTAATGTTCTATGTGGACTCCAGTAAGAGTAGCTTGTGCTTTGCATAAGCTAATGGGGATCCTAATAAATCAAATCAAATCAAATACTGATACATACAATATAAATAGGAAGTATAACTAGATACACTGCATCACCGTGCATTACACACAATCAATATTTTAGGTTCTCAAATTTTTGGTAGTACTACTCACACAGTAAGCTGATATCTCCGTCATGTTTTATTGTTTCTCTTACCTCTCACAGTCATTCACACTCTCTCTCTCTCTCTCTCTCTCTCTCTCATTCTCTGGCTCTCTCACCCTCGTTGGCACGTCAGTTGTTTGGCTGGATAGGGGAAAAGTTTAAGCTGCAGACGGCGGTGTTTGTGCTCATGGCCGTCATGGCCGTACAGGGCCTGGCCAACCTGCAGGCCCAGTGGGGCATCATGGGGGAGTTCAGCAACCTGCCCCAGGAGGAGCTACTGGACTGGATCCACGAGAACACCAGTCCCAGTGAGTGACGGTGACGTCATCAACCTGCGACTGACACACGACAGACGTTCAAAATGAAATGTCACAATGCAGTATTGCCAGAATACCACATTATAATTATGAATTGTGAAAAGTGGAAACTATAAGCACAAATCCATACGATTGTGCAGCTCAATCAAGTGTACTTGATTGTACACTTGTTCTCGAAGCACCATTGTTGACCCCTAGCCCGGTTTCTTAGTTTATTTTACTATTATTTTTTTATTTCTTTGACAAGGACAATGCACTGTCTATAAATATGCAACAGTAAGCCAAAAATGATTGTTGTCTTGTTTCAGTTCGATAGTTGGTTAAGCAATTGACTGAATAATTATAAGCAATAAGTAATTCAACTCCCCCGCTCCCCCCATGATATAGTTGCTGATCCATACCTAATGCATTCTTAGGCTTAGATTGACAGTAGAGCAAACCCTTCTTTTAACAGCGCCATTTTTTCTTTTCTCCATTTGCCTCATATATTACTGTTGTGTGTGTGTGTGTGTGTGTGTGTGTGTGTGCGTGTGCGTGTGCGTGTGTGTGTGTGTGCGTGTGTGTGTGCGTGTGCATGCGCATGTGTGATGCAGATTCTGTGTTTGCCGGAGCCATGCCCACCATGGCTAGTGTGAAGCTGTCCACTGGTCGGCCCATTGTCAACCACCCCCACTACGAAGACGCAGGTCTGAGGTCAGTACAGCTCCCAGCACACTGCAGCACAACTGCTACTACACTAACATCAGATGTCCCATGCAGGTGTGGGAAAAGTCTGGAGAAGGAATTTGATCAAGAACGTAACAGTATTTGGCTGGTGGCAATTTGTAGCCTAGTGGACAGAAAATAATACATATACATCCGTATATGTTATATTAAATCAGATAAGATAAGATAAGATAAACTTTATTGTCCCCGGGGGAAATTTGTCATAGGCCAATAGGCTGCACACAGCCACAATCACAATACAGTTCCAGTACAAAACAGGGAAGGAAACACAAATGACAACAGTGACAATAAAAAATAATATGGGTCCCCTACATGATTACCAGGAGAAACGGTTTGGGCATCACTCTACAGAGCAAGTATAAGACAAGATAGATAGGAATAGATAAGATAAGACAAGAAAGATGGCTTATCGCCATCCTCAACATAAAGTGCACCAAGTGTTGATCGGGCTGCGCTCACCCAAGATATTGCACAGTACAGTACATTTACAGGAAAAATGCACAACAAGTAATAGGTCATAAAAATAAGATAAGTAAAATAGTAAAACTCAACTAGAACGGGCTAAATTTGCTAGAGCAAATTTAATTGTGCTTGCTGTGCCGCGACGCTCCGCCTCCCTGCAACGCCCCTGCCTTAGACCCCGCCCTCCCATCCAGTATCAATACAGCCTCAATCGGCAATGTGTAGCTAGGATGTGTTTAGGCCGTTGCAAGGGTGGATTAACTGGATGCTACGATGTTTTCGGCTCATCGGTATAGGGCGTTTGTAGATCGTTGCTAGGGTGTACTAAATAGTTGTGGGTGGGAAATGGGCGGGCCTTTGTGAGTATAAGTGGGAGGAGCCAATGAAACCAGGGCAGAAAGAATTTTTATCGTAGAAGCTACGGTTCCAAACTTACAAACCAAAACGTAAAGAGGGCAGCTATAGCGCCACCGTGAGGTCAATTGGTATAATTTTTTAGGCCAGATTAGAAGAGTACTCTATGTACCCAATTTGGGAACAGTCGCTCTTACGGTTTGTGAGATACAGCTACTGAATGCTGCTATAGCGCCCCCTATAGGCGAAATGACACAATTTTATTTTTATCAGCTCAGAGTACATATGTGCATACCTGGACCAAGTTTGGTTCGGATCGGACAATGTGGTCCGGAGTTATGGCAATTTTTGTGAAATAGACCCCGCCCACAACATTTCGGAAGTCGATTTATATCGCAACGGTGTGGAATTTAAAAAAACGTGAAATAAGTTTTGTGCGGGACAGTCCAGACACGCTGTGTGATGTGGTTTGGTGAAGATCGGGCAAAATTTGAAGGAGAAATAGCGAAAAAACGCTTTTCGACAAAATTCAAAATGGCAGAAAATCTACTTAGACGGAAATGGGCGGGTCTATATCAGCAGATGCGGAATGACCCAAGGAATCCAGGGAAAAAATTATTTTGAATGTAGCCCTTACGGTTCAAAAGTTATGGACCAAAACGTAAGGACGGCTGTTATAGCGCCACCATCTGGTCAACTAGTGTAATTTTCCCGCACATAGTAAAAGGTGACTCTGTAAACATACCTACGAAGTTTGGTAGTGGCAGGTCATACGGTTTCTGAGCTAGAGCTAATTTAATGCCAATGATTTCGAAACCCCATTCAAGTGAATGGGAAAAAAAATCGTACGTTAACGCGAATATCGCGAAAACCGTCCAACGAAACCCTTAGCAATCCAAATGCGCACGATTCCTCAATGAGCCGCACGTTTTGATGTCTCCCATGTCTATGTAGTGTGACAACTGTAGGATAAATGGCGAACACAACTTTTGACCAGAAGAAAACAGAATAAAGATAAAGTATGAGAGATTCTAAGATTGTGCTTGCCTATCAGCAAGCACAATCTCATTCAGAATGCTGCTGCTAGAGTTCTAACGAAGACTAAGAAAGCTGATCATATCACTCCAGTTCTTAAGTCCTTACACTGGTTGCCAGTGTGTCAGAGAATAGATTTTAAAATACTGTTATTAGTCTATAAATCACTTACTGGCCTAGGCCCAAAATACATAGCTGAATTGCTCCCACGCTACGAACCATCTAGAACTCTTAGGTCAACAGGGTCCAGCTTATTAACTGTCCCTAGGATCAAATCAAATCACGGGAAGGCTGCATTTACCCACTATGCTTCTGCTAGCTGGAACAAATTGCCTGAAGACCTCAGATCTGCCCCAACCTTACTTACTTTTAAAAATAGACTAAAGACTTTTATGTTTACCGTCGCTTTTAACTGCTGACAGCTACTATGCAAACCCAACGAGTCCTCTATAAGTTTTAGCTCTTTCTGCAACTGCTGCGCCTGTTGCTTATTGCACTTTTTATACTCTTTTTTTTTAGTTTTGTTGTGATGCTTTTAAATGTCCATTTTATTTCTTCTTTTCGTTTATTTTCCTGTCAACCATTTTATGTGCTTAATGAAGTTGCTTAACTTATTCTCTGCCAAAGACGTACTCGGACGTACTTTTAACAATGGCGTTCTGTGCCAAGGACGTACTCGGACGTACTTTCATGTTTTGCTTGTTTACATTAGATCAGACCCTTTCCCAGCCTGTGACATTGTTTCAAGTCAAACTGATGAAAAGAACCCGCTAAATCACGTTTAGTATTTATAGTATAGTCACCCATTTAGCAGTAAACAGAGTCCGTTAGTGAGTGACGATCATGAGCGGCCATTTGTGCATTGAGCAGCATTTGCGGCCATTGAGCAGCTGCCTGTGATTCCTGAGAGAGAGAGAGAGAGAGAGAGAGAGAGAGAGAGAGAGAGAGAGAGAGAGAGAGAGAGAGAGAGAGAGAGAGAGAGAGCGAGCAAGGGTTAATTTGGTCCGTCCAGTCTTGGACTATCTGGTAAATAAGTTCCAGGAAGTAAAAGTCAGTAAAAACTTTTTTTTTTTTTTTTTTTTTGGGAAAACAAATACTGTATATGTCTGATGTGTCACTGAGGCAAAAAATAAAAGGCTCAAAAGAGAGTTCTGCTTGAAACGGTGTCATTCACTAAAAACCTATTTTTCTCATATTTTCCTTCCGAAGGAGGGCATTTTTAGTGAAAACAAGCTAACTTCCACTGCTTGTAACTAAACAAGGAAACATGGTTGAGTTTCAGTTTTTTACAAGGGGTAAGAAGAGAGTCTCTGCTTTATTGTGAGATATGTTGTGTAATTTTATTCCTAGCACAGAATATTCTGTGGGTCCTGGAAGATCAGGAAATATGCTCAAAATCCTGGCACTGGGAGCACACAGACCGAAATGACCCTGGCAGAGAATGAGTTAATGCACTTTTTATACTCTTTTTTTTTTTTTTTTTTTTGTTGTGATGCTTTTAAATGTCCATTTTACTCTCTTCTTTTCTTTTCTTTTCCTGTCAACCATTTTATGTGAAGCACTTTGAATTGCCTCTGTGTATGAAATGTGCTATACAAATAAACTTGACTTGACTTGACAATAATAAGAACAGGGCAAAGTGTGACTACCGGTACTCATTTCGTAACGTGACGACAGAAGTGGGACCTCACCCCACCGAAGTGTGGATTCCCTCAACTCTGGTGCAGTGCTACCACCTACTGGACAGGGCAAGATTTGTGGCTTTGTTCAGCAATTTCACTGAAGTTGGGAGAGAGTGGAGAGCTTAAAGCGGTTGCTTTTACATCTGCTAGTTCTGTAATGCCTACCAGAGGGTAGCAGTTCATAATCGGCATACAGAACATGGGAAGGGTCCCTAAGAATTTTTTGAGCCAAACTAATAGTTTTTTGCTCGTAAATGGTCTGGAGGGATGGGTAGTCTCTGTTTCCCATCACTTTCCAAGCAGATTTGACTAATCTTTCTATTTTTGATTTTAGCTGAACAGTAGCGTGCCGTACCAAGCAGCCATACCATATCTGATAAGGCTTTCAAAATTCAAATTCAAAATACTGACTACATTTTCAGATAATTAAATTAAGGTTGGAAAACGTGTGGAATTTTGAATTGGGGAAATATGCAGGGAGCCTTTAAAATAAACACTCAAAGATATCTCTGGTAACTCATGTTCTGGACCCATTGATACTATCCAAATATTTACAGTTCCATTCCACATAGAGAACAGAGTATTCAAGTACTTTCTGTGTTATTTTTTTGTTTTTGTGAATCCAATCCAGTTGTCTCTTTGCTTGTAATCTTGTTATGTTGTTTTTTGGGGTGTGGCTTTAAAGCCTTGGCGTTTCTTTCTCATCTGCACAAAATAGCAATTTGCATGCATTGTATATTTTCATATTTTCTTTTTTCATATTTCACTCTATTTTAAATTTTTATTTTATCCACCTTGTGCATTCTGACAGTGTTGTGAAAAATGTGTTGTTTCGTGGCAGGGAGAGGACCAAGCTGGTGTACTCCATGTACAGTCGCATGTCTGGAGAGATGGTGAAGAGGAACCTGATGAAGTTGGGGGTGGACTACTTTGTCCTGGAGGACTCATGGTGCACCAGGCGAACCAGGTAACTCAGCACCGCACTCTGCTAGCTTTTACAACTTGTAGCTGATCAACGCTCTTATCCAAAAAGTGCTAGCTGTTGAGGTACACTTATCTTACTTATAGAATGAAGGAAACTCTATCCGTCTTGTCTGAATCCATTTATCTCCGTAACGGGTTGGCCGATCGATCTAAAGCGGCACATGGGCATTGAGCATTGGAATAGGCAGGAAGCTGCCCACCCTCACTCCAATTTAAACTGTTTATGAGCATTTTTCCTGCATTTCTGATGACATCATTACTGATGATATAACTCACTGATGACATCATCACTTATGACATCACTCATCATTATTCAGGGGGGGAAAAGTCCAACAAACACTTCAGAATAAAAGTCCAGCCCATCACAATAAAAGTCCAACACACACTTCACACAGCCCTTCACAATAAAAGTCTAACACACACTTCACACAGCCCTTCACAATAAAAGTCTAACACACACAATGAAAGTCCAACAGACACTTCACACAGCCCAAACGGGTTGGCCAATCAATCTGAAATTGCATATGGGCATTGAGCATTGGCACAAGCAGAGACTGACAAAGCTGATTTTTCCATTTTCCTCAATTTAAGCTGTTTATTAGTAGGGATGGCACGATACCACTTTTTCCATATCCGATCCGATATCCGATACCACAATCTTGAGTATCTGCCGATACCGATATCAATCCGATCCAATCTTTTTCCCTCGCTTATACAACTAAGCTGTTAATAATACATTTACCAATGCACTTTGCTTAACCCAGCCATCTAAACAGCATGTTCAATCTGTGGAACAATATTTATTCCTTAAATGAAAGGCTATAGCCCAGAACTCACACTGGAACGTTTTAGGTCGACTTAACTGAGTTTTGGGGCCGAACACGGCGCGACTGGGTCAGTGTGAACATGCCACTCGAACTCGTAGTCGACGTAACTCACTCGCTCTCGGTCCAGCTGGAGAGGGTGGTTTCGGAGCGGCTTGCGTCGCCCTAACCCAACCCTAAATGTGACGCGAGTGATGTGTGAATGCGCGCCGACTTCAGCTCGTCCTAATGCTGTATTTCTAATGTTAACATCAATTCGGCGTTCACAAACATTGAATAAACAGTTATTGGACAAATTACCACCAAGGGCATAGCAAGCCTAGCGTTACAAACGTTAATGTTTACAACTTACCTGGCTGTATGGTGAGGGCTTCACGGTTCAACAGAATCAATCTGCGCCTTGTCCTGCTTTGTCTGGAGATTCGCATCCGCCGCCTCCAGTACATGAAAACATTGTTTTCCAGACGCAGCCGTGCTTCGTTTTCAAATTCAACACTTTCCCGATATTGAAAGAGACAAACGATGTAAACATCCCGGGCTTCCTTTCCGGGTGAAATTACGCTATACGCGTCTACTTCCGTCTGGTTGGCATGGATACATGACGCTCCACTCCGGCCTGGGCGCGGTGATAAAAAGCATATGTGAAACGGAGCCGCTCTAGTTGAAAATTGAAACATTGTATACTTTTCACTGCTGCGACAGTGCCTGGCTCGACCCAAATATGTGTGAAAAAGCCCATAGACTCAGTAATGCACTAATGCTGCTTCTTTTTAAGCCTTCACACACACACACACACACACACACACACACACACACACACACACACACACACGTCCTTGTTATAAACAAGGGGTGGAGCGCAGTTCACGGATCATGGTGTTTGTAAACACGGGCACATGGCCTAATCTAGTTTTATTTGGCGTTTTCAAGGAAGATTTGGATTTTTGGGATTAATTATAATAAGGACTAACAAGAGGAGAGAACAACTAAGTTTATCGTTGCTGAGTTGGGTGAGTTGGTTCACTTCTGGGAATGGTAACGTTACGTAGCCTATTATTGATTGTGATATTGTGGCATGCTGGGCTGCAGAATTGACGCGGCTGGCGGTGTGTTTTGAGGCTCACCGATTTCTAGTTGGAGTGAATCTGCATCTGATCTCCTCTCTCCCTCTCTCTGTAACGTTGCTGTCACGTTGTGTGTGATACAGTGACCATTGTGTCAGGCAGCCAGTCTGCAGTGCGGTGTTGAAGTTTCCAACGCTTAAAAAACACTTGCATCGTATTAAATTACATGTGGCTTTTTTCTTCCTTGATCAATACAGCTGTCGTGACAACACGACGTGCAATCTCACTCTGTTCACATGCAAGATGCTGCGGTTGTTCATCTGCGTCCGTGACGGCGCATTGCTCAAAGTTTAGTGAAGCATTTAGTGATTTAGTTTAGGCTATGGATCGGATCGGATTCTACTTCTTTTTCCCACCAAATATCTGATCCAGTGATTTGGGCCGGATCGGCTCCGATACCGATACTGAGTTTCGGATCGGACCATCCCTATTTATTAGCATTTTTGCCATTTTTGGTAAGTCTGCATGGAGTTGTGGTGCGTCCATCCAGGGACTGCTTCGACCAAACAGCATGGGAAGAGTTCAGGGCTGCAGGGGACCTGGACGAATATGCAGAGACGGTAACAGGCTTCATAAAAAAATGCACAGAGGATATAATCCCCCAAAAAATAATCAAACTAATGCCAAACCAGAAACCCTGGATCAACAGTGATGTCCGGGCTGCCCTCCACGCCAGGACCACCGCCTTCAACTCTGGAACACCAGAGGAATACAAGCAGACAAGATATGCCCTCCGAACCACTATAAAAAGAGCACGGACGAACTCAACGCGTTCTACGCTAGGTTTGACCCCGCTGCCAGAGCGCCCCCCCTCCTCTCCTACCCCTCTCCACCCCACCACCTCTCCTCCCCACCTCCTCTCCTCCCCCCCTCAGCCACCTCTCCCCCCCATCACCCCTCCTCCTCTCCTCCCCTCCATCAGAAAGTGACCAGCCTCAACGACTGGCACCCAATAGGCCTCACGCCCATAGCCAGCAAGTGCTTTGAAAAGCTGGTTATATCACAGATCCGCCCCACACTCCCCCTGGACCACGACCCGCTACAATTTGCATACCGCCCCAACAGGAGCACAGCGGATGCAGTAGCACACGTGCTCCACACCGCCCTCTCCCACCTGGAGGGGAAGGACACCTATGTGAGAATGCTGTTCGTGGACTACAGCTCAGCATTCAACACCATAGTACCCTCCAGGCTGGTACGCAAGCTCAAGGATCTGGGACTAAACACAGCAATGTGTGACTGGATCCTGGATTTCCTGACAGATCGCCACCAGGTGGTGAGAGTGGGCAACCTCACCTCCTCCCCACTGACCATCAGCATAGGAGCGCCCCAGGGGTGCGTCTCCAGCCCCTTCTGGTACGACCTCTACACCCACGACTGCGTGGCGACTCAATCTTCGAACACCATCGTGAAGTTTGCAGACGACACAGCAGTCGTGGGGCTGATCTCCAGGAGCGACGAGACGGCCTACAGAGAGGAGGTGGGGGCCCTGGAACAATGGTGCCAGGACAACCACCTCTCTCTGAACATCTCCAAGACCAAGGAGATCATTGTTGACTACAGGAGGGGGGGGGGGGGGCACACCCCCCAAACCATCCCCACAACAGCCTGTTCTCCCTGTTACCCTCAGGGAGGAGATACAGGGTCCCAAAAGCACGCACAAATCGCTTGAGGGACAGTTTCTTCCCGCAGGCCACGAGACTCCTTAACATACACAAATAGTGTAGTAGCTGTACTGTACCGCACTGTAGCTGCTACCATTATGTATGTCTAATGTTTAATTGTATGTTTAATTAGGTATATGCTATTTGCACCTGTATGTCAAATACGTCGAATTTAAAATGTTTAAGCACGTCTAAAGTATGCACATGACATGTGCACCTATGTGCAGTGAATATGCCACTGTCTCTGACTTGTCTTATCACTATACTGCCTTATTGCTTGTTGTGTCTCTTGTTGTTTTTGCACTCATATGCCCTGTTATATTTGTACTATGTTGTAAACGGAGTCCACAGCACAAGAATTTCACACGTGATACTTGTACCACGGAGTGACAATAAAAATCTTGAATCTTGAATCCCCGAGTATGAACTAGTACCGTAAATTTCGGACTATAAGCCGCGGCTTTTTCCCCGTTTTTTGGCCCTGCGGCTTATATAACGGTGCGGCTTATCTATGGATTTTTTCGGGGGGAAAAAAAACGGAATTCTCTCTTCTTTAGCACTCTTTCTAACTATAAATCCACTTCTGTTTTAATTTCCTCTCTTGCCCTCTTTTCACCACACCGCGGACACTGTGTGCACTGTAAAAAAAAAAACACAGGTGGTGTTGTGTTATGTTGTTTTGTTGAAATGTTAATAAATGGGAGCTTCCTCAAACAGCCATCTCTTTCCCGACAATCCCCTCTGTGCATGAACCCTTACATATGGTAATTAAACATTAAAACACAATAAAAATAAAAAATAAAAAACATTAAAACACCTGCGGCTTATAGTCCGGTGCGGCTTATATATGTAACAAACAGGCAATTTTGCTGCTGCGGCTTATACTCCGGTGCGGCTTATAGTGCGGAAATTACGGTAGTTTGTTATTCTGAATGAATATACGCCCCCCCTCTTGCTCACTCACACATGTTTTTCCTCCTCTCTCTCTTCCAGGCCAGGATGCAGTATGCCAGAGATCTGGGATGTGGAGGATCCGCAAAACTCCGGCAAAATCCCTCTGTGCTCCCACATATCCAGGAACCCGGGACCTCACTTCACCACAGTGTTCTCCAATAACATTTACAAAGTTCTCAAAGTCCCCAAAGCCAAAGTTGCCAAAGATCTCAGATAACAGCTGGGGTCGGACTGGTTTAGCAGAACCCTCTAGCTATTTCTATCTTTGTGTTTTTGTTTTGTTTTAAAGGATTACCTTTTTTTGGTCAGTCTCTCTGTTGGAGAAGCCACTGCCATTGCTGCTTTTTACTCCCCAAAGCCCAAACCCTCACAGCTGCCCTTGCGGTGCTCTGATTCATTGAGCAGTGGACTAATGAGCAAAGATCATTTCCCATGAGTTTGTAATATAGGAATCGTGACGACCTCAAGGTTCTCGGTTGTGTGTGTGACTTCAGGAAACTTTAGGTAGGTTAGGGTTAGGGTTAGGGTTAATGCTAATCGTCCCTGTTGCTGCAACCTGTCGCCCAGCCACGTTCCCGCTCCACGTTCCCACTGATTCCTAAGCGATGTCAGAAGCATTGAGGCGTCTCAGTTCTGCGTTTAGTCCGTTGCCTTGGTTCTGTTACATGGAATTTTTATTTTGAGACGATGTTTGTTTGGTTTGAGATACAGTTGTACGAGATGCTCAATTCAGATTTCAGTATTTTTTTTTTTTTTTACTATATATAACGAATTGTCTTTGGCTTTTGCTGTCGAAGTCAGTTTTGTCTGCCAGGACCAATCGAAGATGTCCACATACTGTGAAGCAATACCTTTTGCAAACTTGACAACAACTGTATTCATTCTATTCTTGTGCACAGTGTTGATCTTTGAAAAGATTTTCAGTAGTACAATATATTTTTTATAATTTATTTGTGTTAGCATTTTTATGCAAACTTGTACTGAAGGGTATTTCAACTGATTTGCAGAAAACAGTGTTTCAGAGTCTTGGGAATCTCACTGGCAAATTATGTTGTTGTGTTTTGAAGCTTTTTATAATATTCCAATTAGGGGTGTCACGATACACTCAGTTCACGATACGATACGTATCACGATACTGGGTTCACGATAACGATACGATACGATACGATTTTAACAATATTTTTTTAAACTTGAATAATGACAATATATGACTGGAAAAGTAGTATTTTATTTGAAATGCACAAATACAAAACATGCTGTTGTGGGAAATTGTTATTAGAATAACAACTAGAAAAAACATGAGATTGGAGATAAGGCTTATCTTGAAATAGAATGAGTTACACCGTCACTTAGATTTACTTTGAACTAAAAGGTTTCTCAGCAGTATAAATTCTCATTATGCATCTTCAGTTTTTCTTCAAACTCAAACAACAAGACTTTTCTTAATCTATTTTTTATGCATCTTCAGTTTTTCCTGTCAAGTAAACAGTTTTGCCAGAAACTCAATTGAATGGTTTCTCTCCTGTATAACTTCTCATGTGTCTCTTCAGAGACTTGTTCAACTGAACTACTTTCCACACATTGAACTTCAACAAACAAAGACGTTTCTTAGAATATTTTTTGGAAAAAAAAAAAAAAATCGCGATATGAGATTTCATCTCAACGATACATATCGTGACGTTTTACTATCGCGAAATTTCGTGGGACGATATATTGTGACACCCCTAATTCCAATACATATCATTGTATGTTGGGGTCAAGAGGGAATTCACTCAATTCAGAATATTAATTTGAATGGCAATTCACATAATGGCAGAGCCTCTGTTCTCGATAAACTATGCGCTATAAACTGGATATAAGAGTTTGTATGGCAGAATGTACAGTTTTTAAAGGATGGCTTTACCAGTAATCAACCCACTTTGTATCATATATAATCTCGGTAATCTAAGCACATGGGCATGGGCATTGTTTTACCCGCTCTGTTTACCTCACAGAGAAAAATGCTCCTGCTGCTGCCTGCCGAAACTCCGCCCCCACCAGCTGCAAGTCATTAAGGCTTGTTAAGGCTCTCCATGCAATTTTCCATGGATGTGCTACTTAAAAAATAAACAATAACAGCCCCCCCCCCCCCCCCCCCCCGAGCAGATTCTGCCTCTCCAGCAGAACTTCCGCAGCCCCGTTGTGATGCGTTGTGGAGTAAAACGTGTCACAACGCAGCGCTTTACCAGATGAGGAAATGGGAGATCTCTGAGGAAAACAGAGAGAGAATGTCATCACTAACCTTGCTTGCAAGATGGATAACCTCGCGAGATCAACAGAGAATTCTCTCGACGTAATCCATCTTGTCATGCACAGGCAGTTAGGATGATTGGCTAAACCATGCCGGCTCGACGAATCAGCGGCAGCCTTAGGCGGGCTTAGGCTCGTCTGGGCAAGTAGTGGGTACATGGTCTTTGTAGTTCTTTTCACTCGTCAACATGGCTGCCGCCGCGGAAGTGACAGGCAGTCTGAATTAAATTGAATGTAACTTGTAAATTCTAAAAAACGACCCTCAACATTTGGGAAGGCTAAGCCACACAACTAGTTCGTTCTAATCGAACGCCATGCTTCGAAGGCGACTTTACGACGGTGAGGACGGTGAGGACTCAATCAATGATAGACTACCACGGAGATCAGGCACAGGCACCTTCCTCCGGTCGCAAACGTGACGTCAGAGGCATGGCGATCTGATTGGTTGAAGTTAACACGCACCAGCGGTGATAGACAGATGGGTCATCCAATCACCTGCCAAGTAGCTTGGAAAAAGTGCCCGCCTCCGTCAGCGGGTCGGGTTACTGCATTCCCAGATCGACTGGTTTAATGAAACGTAATGTGAAGCTAACTGTCCATCTGGCAGCGTCAGGTTAGGTCATCACTGCCCATGTGCTTATATTACAGAGATTATTAATGATACAAAGTGGGTTGATTTCCGGTAAAGCCATCCTTTAAGTTTCAAATAAATCCAACTTCTTACTGAAAGTGGATTGCCCCCAAATCTGCCCTGTTACATTTCCTATTATCAGCAGTTTTGTGGGTTAGGTTTAGGGCTAACCCAAACACTTACTAATACACCAACCTTTTAAAGGTTTGCTTTTGTTCTTTAAATTATTATTTATTGCCAAAGTAAGTCTGTCATTAAGCGACGCATTTCAGGGTACTGTAGTGAGTGAGAACCGTCAGAGAAACTGGTAGATTTGTGACCAGAGTTACAGTCAATCCAAACTGTTAGTAGCAGTGAATTTCCTTGGTAGCAATCTTATTTTCCTCCTTTCAACCACGTCAATTACTAAATAAAGTTTGGAGGCATCTTTTGGTAGACCTGGAATTTAAATAAACTTTGAGAGTTACAATACTTTCCAAAAGGAGGAACCATTTTGCTTAATTTTGTAGCTTGTACTGTCCAAAAGTGGCCTTTACACCTAGGTAAAATTAGCAATGGATGTTGGCACCATAGCTGCATGCTGTAGTCACAGTTAGAGCTAAAATAATCCAACCCACAGGGCTGTTTTAATTGCAGTGATCTTATAGTCGGTTCCCTTCTAGTCTCAATGGCAGACCCATGAGAGTTCTTACGCTGATGCACTACGTTACTGCATGCTGCACATCTCTCTCATTTATGTAATGTAGCATATGGAGCGCAGCGATTCAACGTAATATTTGGATCTGGGGAGAGACTAGTTCCCTTCCTGCTTTATTCGTATGTGGGGTTTTTATAAATGTGAACTATCTGGCTCAGAATACACAGTGCTCTCCTCACTTCAAACCCATTTCTTTGCTTCAGTCATGCTGCTCCAAAAGCCCCGAGCCACTCTGCAGAACAAGGGCAGCGGTCAGTCAGGCTGTGGGCAGTACAGCAGTGGTCAGTCAGGCTGTGGGCAGTACAGCAGCGGTCAGTCAGGCTGAGGGCAGTACAGCAGTGGTCAGTCAGGCTGTGGGCAGTACAGCAGCGTTCAGTCAGGCTGTGGGCAGTACAGCAGTGGTCAGTCAGGCTGAGGGCAGTACAGCAGCGGTCAGTCAGGCTGTGGGCAGTACAGCAGCGGTCAGTCAGGCTGAGGGCAGTACAGCAGCGGTCAGTCAGGCTGAGGGCAGTACAGCAGCGGTCAGTCAGGCTGAGGGCAGTACGGCAGTGGTCAGTCAGGCTGAGGGCAGTACAGCAGCGGTCAGTCAGGCTGAGGGCAGTACAGCAGTGGTCAGTCAGGCTGAGGGCAGTACAGCAGCGGTCAGTCAGGCTGAGGGCAGTACAGCAGCGGTCAGTCAGGCTGAGGGCAGTACAGCAGTGGTCAGTCAGGCTGAGGGCAGTACAGCAGTGGTCAGTCAGGCTGAGGGCAGTACAGCAGCGGTCAGTCAGGCTGAGGGCAGTACAGCAGCGGTCAGTCAGGCTGTGGGCAGTACAGCAGTGGTCAGTCAGGCTGAGGGCAGTACAGCAGTGGTCAGTCAGGCTGAGGGCAGTACAGCAGTGGTCAGTCAGGCTGAGGGCAGTACAGCAGTGGTCAGTCAGGCTGAGGGCAGTACAGCAGCGGTCAGTCAGGCTGTGGGCAGTACAGCAGTGGTCAGTCAGGCTGAGGGCAGTACAGCAGTGGTCAGTCAGGCTGAGGGCAGTACAGCAGTGGTCAGTCAGGCTGAGGGCAGTACAGCAGCGGTCAGTCAGGCTGAGGGCAGTACAGCAGTGGTCAGTCAGGCTGTGGGCAGTACAGCAGTGGTCAGTCAGGCTGAGGGCAGTACAGCAGCGGTCAGTCAGGCTGTGGGCAGTACAGCAGCGGTCAGTCAGGCTGAGGGCAGTACAGCAGTGGTCAGTCAGGCTGTGGGCAGTACAGCAGTGGTCAGTCAGGCTGAGGGCAGTACAGCAGTGGTCAGTCAGGCTGTGGGCAGTACAGCAGTGGTCAGTCAGGCTGTGGGCAGTACAGCAGTGGTCAGTCAGGCTGAGGGCAGTACAGCAGTGGTCAGTCAGGCTGTGGGCAGTACAGCAGTGGTCAGTCAGGCTGAGGGCAGTACAGCAGTGGTCAGTCAGGCTGTGGGCAGTACAGCAGAGGTCAGTCAGGCTGAGGGCAGTACAGCAGCGGTCAGTCAGGCTGTGGGCAGTACAGCAGTGGTCAGCCAGGCTGTGGGCATTATGACACACAGGATGTTTTTTGTATGGTTCACACCAGGGTTCTGCAATGACCAGAATGAGCCAATAGAAGTTTGTCAGATTGTTTTGAATAGCGGTAGTTACCTGACTAAGAGAGAGATGCCACCATGTTGCTGGAGTGACACCAACAGGACAGTATCACCACCTTATCACTGATCCCTTTCCCTCCCATCACACTGTGTGTGAACTCAACACCACGACACATTTGTCAACGAGGTGTTAACATATCTTCTCTTGCATGCTTACTCCGCCTCTTGATCATCGCTGACCACTGATCCATGAGCTTTGATTCTATAAATGCTGCAAGTTTACCCTTGAGGTTTATTTCCTTTTGTTGTATGTGAACTTCTGACAGGTTGTAACTGACAGATAGAGCACAGCTTTTAGTGTTGATCTCATTGAAGCGGTGTAGAATGAGATGATTACTGTCCTTTCAGGTTTTTACTCATTCTATATTAGCATGGACGACGTGTTAGTAACCTGAGAGAATATCAAATGTGCCAGAGTGAGCGGTTGAACAAATCCTACAGTTTGTGTTCATGTATGCAGCATATTTTGTGTGATTTCTGAGCTGATTTTGTTATGTACCACTGGTATGATTACTGGGGGAGCCGTGGTGTCAAAGTGTTCTTGAAAGTCAAGTGCCCGTTTTGAAGGAGTGGGGCTGTAGCCACACTTCCTGATACATTTTGACGTCAATAGTTTATTCCTGTGGCAGACTTAGCTTTGTTTCACATGTCTTTTCTAATACGTGTCTATTTTGTCTGTATTTTAAAGAATAAAATAAAAGTTTCTTATCAGCAGTGTAGCATATTTTGTCTTGAATTTATGTTTGGAAATGGGAGTGATTTGTCTTAGCTTATTTATCCAGAAAATGTTTGCTACCTTATTTGCGGCCGTCACACCCGTTATGTTCAATTCTTAAATGCTGTCATTAAAACTTAAAAATAATAGTATGAAATGGAACCTTTTTAATCAGCATTAGATATTAACTTTAAATACATATAGGCCTACTGAAGGTTATTTTTGTGCTTTGAGCATTTCTGCTGTGTTGACACTTTTTCCCATGGCTCATTTAGGTCAGACAGGGCGGCAGTCAGTCAACACTTTGTCAAGAGGGCATCTCACCTGTACTGTAGTATCCTGCTGCACGTGTATCATGGGAGTAAGTGGCCTCTGTCTGTTGTTTTTGTCCCACATTGGATGATGTCATAGGCATTGTAACATCATCAGTGACATCATTATTGACCGATGTCATCAGCAAGTGACATCACTGATGATGTCATAGGCATTGTTGACCAAAATCTAAGCGAGTGAGATCACTGATGATGTCATAGGCATTGTGACATCAGTGATATCATTCTTCTTCTAATGACTGCATGCCTTGCGGCAACATTGCTGCCTCTCACAGTTGGATGGTCTCACGCTAGATCTGGTTCTTCTGCTTCTTCTTTCAAGTTTCCAGTGTTTCTCACAGACCTCAATCTTGGCTGTTGTGCTTCGTCTCATGTTCCTCCGCTCCTCATCCCTCCTGAGCAACACAACACGCCTTCGCCTTCATGAAGAGCTCCTCTGTTAATAGAGATTTCAGCCCAGGGGCGGAAGCCATCGTCTGGTTCCCTTAACTCCTTCTCCGGTGTCGTGACATCATTATTGACCAAAATCATCTTATATAAAAGAGACTGGGCCAATTTGGGACCAAGACAAAGGGAAGGACAGAATGTAGGGAAACAGTGGAGTCCAGACTTCCCGCGCCTGTGTGGGAGGGAGGTTGAGTTTTTCAGCATAGAGCAGAGATGTAGGGAAACAGTAGATGGATGAATCCAGAAGTAGGCGGTAGACCTTATCGAGTGCTCGAGTGAATCATCTTATATTGGGACCAAACACCCATGTTACTCGGGCACTCCATGATGTGATCAGTGATGGTCACTCGAGCAATTGCGATGTCATCAGTGAGCGATGTCATCAGTGATGCGAGGTTGAGTGAGCAAATGTGCGCTGCGCATGCCAATAGAGCAGGCAAGGCCGAGCTGCCAGGGCCAGTACAGAGCACGCCCATAGGTGAATCCCTCTATCCAAAGAGCACCTCAAACAAACAACAGTCCAAAGCGCTCCTTCCCAAACAAGAAAATGTTAACTAATAAATAAAAGAAATATGGCATGTTTTACATAAGCTATTCACAAAGCGATCTAGATGGATAAATAGGAGGAATCTTCTCCACCTCCTCTGAAGCTTCTTGGAGTGAAGTCACCACATGCTGAAGCTTGGACCCAAAAAGCCCTGTCAAGGATATCGGGCCGTCCAGTAGCATCAGTCGAACCGCAGGGGAGATGGGAGCCTGGCTGAGCCACACGTTCCTCTGGACCTGGGTCTGCCAGGCCATGATGCGGGAAGCAGCCACCATTGAAACCTGAGCGAGCTGGAGGATGCCCGTCATGTACCTTCCCACGTCGTAGGCCACCTCCGGGGGAACACCACTCACTGGTGGGGTTGAGGACCAAGGCGGAGGCCGTGGAAGCCAGCAAAACCACATTGTTATGCACGGCGAAGGACTGGGCGGTGCGACTTGTCTCTTTCACATTCCCTGGGGCCGTCTTGCATTTCCCAAAGAAGTTGGATTTGGGAAGGAAGAAAGCCACCAGACTATGCTCCAGTGGGGGGACAGCCGGAAACCCGTCTTCGGTCTCCCCGGCCACCCTCGTGATGTCTGAGCATCTGGATACTGGAGCTTTCAGAGCGCCGGGCTCCGCAAAGGCACTGTTCTTAAAGGGACAGCTCACCCTAAAATCCAATGTACATATTTTTCCTCTCACCTGTAGTGCTATTTATCCATCTATATCGTTTTGGGATAGTTGCCTGAGTTTTGGAGATCTCTGCCTTCTCTTCAATACAATGAAACTGGATGGCACTCGGCTTGTACGATACGAAATACTTTATTAATCCCCCAGGGGGGAAACTTGTAGTGCACTTGTAGTGCACGAAGCACCAAGAAAATACATTTGAAAAGCTCAACAGCATTGTCTCTTTCCAGAAATCATGACCCGGTTACTCAAGATAATGCACAGACTTTGTTGTGAGCAGTTTCATGCAGGAACTTTTTTCTTTTTCAGTCTCATGTAGGAACTAGCTAGCAGCTAGCGGGTGTAGTTTGGTCAAAAGAAAATAGTTAATCCATGAAACTGCTCATAACAAGGTCTGTGGATTATCTTGAGTAACTGGGTCATGATTTCTGGAAAGAGACAATGCTGTTGAGTTTATCAAATGTATTTCTTTGGCACTTTGAGCAACACAAGCCGAGTGCCATCCAGTTGTATTTGAGAGAAGGCAGAAACTCAGGCAACTAACACAAAACTATATAGATAGATAAATAGCACTACAGGTGAGAGGGAATATATGTATTTTGGATTTTAGGGTGAGCTGTTCCTTTGAGCTCCTTCAGGGCGGTGAGGCTGGGCCAGAGTAGAATGACACGCCTGGGCGCTTTGCCGGTGTAGACATCCCCAACCAACATGCTCCGCTTCCTCACTGGACATGGCAGAGGGAGAGGAATGCTCTTTAGGTTGGCACCCTTGGCAATCAGCTCCAGCAGGTTTAGCCAGCAGGCTAAACAAAGCTTGCGCCACTGACTGGGCAACCCGTTCTCACTCCGAGCGCATAGCATATTGACGCTTTGTCCCGTCCCTTGTGCGTCGCTTGTTACTAACATGGTACCCTTGAGCGACACATGAAACGACTTGGGCTTTCCGCCTAAACTCAATGCAAACCCATGGAAGTAATCTTTGACGCTTATGGCAACTGCTCCCCCATTAGCCTAACTGCTCCCCCATTAGCCTAACTGCTCCCCCATTAGTCAACTGCTCCCCCATTAGGGTCTGGAGGAGCTAACCTCTCCCAGACCCTAACCCTAAACCTAACCTCTCCCACCCCCCATGCCTAAACCTAACCTCCCCCAGACCCTAACCCTAACCTCTCCCACCACCATGCCTAAACCTAACCTCCCCCAGACCCTAAACCTAACCTCTCCCACCCCCCACGCCTAAACCTAACCTCCCCCCAGACGCTAATGGGGGAGCAGTTGACTAATGGGGGAGCAGTTGCCATAAGCGTCAAAGATGACTTCTATGGGTTTGCATTGAGTTTAGTCGGAAAGCCCAAGTCGTTTCATGGGTCGCTCAAGGGTACCATGTTAGTAACAAGTGGCGCATAAGGGACGGGACAAAGCGTCAATATGCTACGTGCTCGGAGTGAGAACGTGTTGCACTGGGCCACTATGGTGGTATGCGACCATACCACCATACCGTATGCGACCATACCACCATACCGTATGCGACCATACCAGGAAGTAGGGCTACAGACTCCTTTGTCGTTTTTAAATCAAAACTCAAAACCCACTTATTTATTTTAGCTTTCCCCTAGGGTCCTCCCTCTCTCTTTACACGTGTTATGTTTTTATCCTTTTATCTTTTTATTATTTTAGTAGCCGTTTCTTTATTTTTATTTTTTTATTTTTCCCTGTTTGATTGCTTGATTGTTTTTATCGTGCATCTGTAAAGCACCTTGTGAAGTCCTTGGATTTTAAAGTGTGCTATATAAATTGAATTTATTAGGTTATAATGTATAACGTTAAAATTAAATCCATACACGGAACTTTTAAACGGGTTATGAAATACTGGTGCCTCTATATGACCTACATGGGCAAATGAGACCATCGGCCAGGAGAATGGATATCAATTTGTTGTTATTTACATGCATGCGCTGCACGGGGATGGGGGAAGCCACCAGCCCGGCGGCCACTCACCAGGAAAAGCCGCAGCTCCGCTAAACCCCCGCCTCCAGCCTAGCGGAGCCGACATAACACACAACTACAAGGGGTTCCCGAGCAGCGGACTTTTCCTCTCTTAAAACAATTGAAAACCATGTTAAAGGAGGACTTACCCCCTAGATATGTATCAGAACAGTGATTTGAAAATACCTATGGAAAAAACCAAGAAATGACATATGCTCTTGTCTATACTAAACTCTTTGGCTGTGTTCAAGTCAAGATTTTTTTTCGGAAATCGACGCCATTACAGTTTGCCTACTGCCTCAAAAATAATTTATTTGAGAGGGGCAATATCTTTATAAATATCAACAACTAGCCAACGTTGGTAGTCTGTATGTAAAGAGTGTTGCTCAAAATGGTTGAAAGTGATATCAATTTGGCCATTCAGTGGCGAACTAGAAATTTAATTATTTTTGTCCCATTTTGTCCCATGTGTGTGTGCGTGGCTTGTCTAAACTTACGTTAAAAGAGCCTCGCTGCTCGCAGCACACAGCACAGTGAGGAGGACAAACGCCCCGCTCTCAGCTTATGTAATCACAAAGCGAGATTTCTCCATTTCTCCATTCCCTCGTCCCATTTGCCATAAATCGCGCCATCAAATCCGTTTTTAATTTTCGTTTCTCCCTTTTCCATGATTCTTTGCAAAAGTTTTCCTCTCACGGTGCAGCCACATCTACGCGTCGTTTGACGCAGGCTGACGCTGCTGCCCATCCACTTTGTATTGGAACATGCTGCTCGACGCCTCGCGAAGCATGCTGGGAGACCAGACGACGCGTAGCAGGCTTGTGAAGCGACAGTGGGCAACAGAGGGGGCGGGGTAGAGTTTGACAAAGTACAAAGCTAGCCAATTGAGCTCGTCCTAGGACCTATCCTACCCTTCCTGTCCTCTTCCACTTCCTCTCTAACACCAATTTTCAAAGAAGCAAAGTAAATCTAGCAGCAGCACATGGGAGCTACAGTGGTAGACGGATCAATAAGCGTCTTTTACCGCAACGAGGCGTTAATTCTGTTTGCCGTTAGTATGTGGTATCAAAGTGGGACACTAGGGGGCGGCAGTGCACAACTACCTACAGTACAGTATATGCAGCAAGCAGGGAGGCTCTCGCTCTCAGCCTACGAAATCAATCGTGTTTTGTCTCCCCTTGATGATTAAAGTCCCTGGAAACCAAATCCACAAACTAACTATTAAATTAACTATTAAATGTAGGGTCTTATGTGAGTAATTGTGTGCCTCTGAAAAGAGAGAGAATTACTTTCAGCCCTAACCCCGAAAATCTACACTTTTCTACAAGGTCTGGATTTCCATTTCCTCATTGAAGAGAGCGGAGCGCGCGGTGCTAAAATGAATGATCTTATCACGTCATAATTATTATTATTATTATTCCTTTGTGTGACATTTGTGCATTCCTGCTGAATATTCTACATGCAGAATAAAATCACTTGCGATGGGGGGTGGAATGTTTCATGTACTCTGCCAACAGTATCCTTTGTGTGTGTATTTGGAAATAACAGCAGTGGCTTGACCGGCGCCGCATTAAAACTACTGCGCACTCCACGGCAATTCAGCTCCTTTTATTTGTTCCCTCTAGACTATACGAACTAATTTTTATGGCCTTGCTTTATTCGTATTTAGTACAGCTGCAGAGGGCCATCCATAATAATAATAATAATAATATAGGCTACCATAAAAACTATAATATACCTATGTTTTATTATAAATATCTGTATTATTATAAATAAAATAAATAACTCCCATAGCCTACACCTTAATCAAGAGGTGAGAGTAGCTACTTTATTTATTTGTCATCTGGTTCTCGGCCACGCTGGCCGCCCGTCATGTCGCTCAGCAGGCACAGCGTGCGCAGAGCCTGCGGTTCTCGTAGGGGAGCAGTGTGTGTGTGTGTGTGTGTGTGTGTGTGTGTGTGTGTGTGTGTGTGTGTGTGTGTGTGTGTGTGTGTGTGTGTGTGTGTGTGTGTGTGTGTGTGTGTGTGTGTGTGTGTGTGTGTGTGTGTGCGCGCGCGCGCGCCGTGCCCATTGTCTGAAAACATATTTTTATCAAACAATATAGGCCTACTCTGGTTATGTAGGCTCTTTCACACCAGCCTTGAAAGCCACAGATTTTATATATAGCCTATTGTAATATAGGCTACTGTAGGCCTATTCTCATCGGGACTGCCCCCGTTCCTTTATTTACATTTCAATAGGTTGGCCACATGAGACAATAGACAGGTAGGGTCTAATAGGGGTGAAACATTCCACCCTCCATCCCCCTCCCCCAATTCCAGTCTCCAGTGTCCCTGCAGAAGTCACAAGGCTGATGCAGATCGCAAGTTGTGGAAAGGGTTTGGAGGCCTTCAACTTTGCACATGCAGCGGAGCAGTTCAATGCAGTGAAGTCCCGACGCAAATAAATGCTAAACGAAAACGGGCAGAACCAAGCAGCCAGCCACTTTATTAAAATTTTTTTTTACAAGTGATTCTTCATTTATTAGTTTTCAAGTTATTTAATTTCACGTTCTAGACATTCTAGGCATGCCAGACAGTGCATGTATTTACTTAGGTGCCCAATAATGCTGCTATAGGCTATTTGTTTAATTTATTGTTGCTTGCTGAGTTTGCACTTTGCAGTTAGGCCAAAGGCCTTTAATAGGCTACATTCAGCAGTCAGACACCTCAGGCTATCATTGAAAATGTTTTTAATTAGGCTACATGAATAAACAAACGTCTTCAGTCAGGGTTCCATAAGTCTCTACTCTTCCTTCATGTTCACTTGTCCGACTATCCCAGAAACTGAGAAAATGTAAACATAAAAATATGCTTCTAAAATATAGAAGGCTAAATAAAATAAGTAACCGACCAGCATATTTATTGTTGTTTTTAACTGAGCAGCCTACTAGCCTGCAGTTTATGTCGCGCCTGACTCCGACATGACATGTTTGTGAATGCGCATTCGCAGCAGTGCCAGGCCGGGCAGCCAAACAGCACCGCAACGACTTCATAAAATTTAATCAACCCCCCCCTCCTAATAATAGCCATATAAGACAAATAAAAATGTTACTATAATAAACAGAAATAAAAGAAACAAGCTTGTTTCCGTACAACACTTTATTTGCAAAAACACAACCCAGTGGGACATTGGGAAAACCTTCATCATTTCACACACAAAAATTAAAATAAATTAGCCTGGTAAAATTAACCAGTAGATATTGCTGTGTAAAATAAATACAAAACGAATTATGCAATTATCTTAAATGAATTAAGCTTGTATTAACGAACTTCAGGGATTTAAACAACACAAGCCCACCACACGATCTTATAAACTTAAAGGAATTCGAAATTAAACATTTTGGGCTTGGTTAAAGGCTATAGGCCTTTAGCCATTAGCCTTTTTGCTTCGTTTTACCATTACAGGTTTCTGGCCAAGAATACCAACAGCTTTACCTTTTCGGGCAATAATTTGCTTCGGAGTGGCATTGCAACAATCCCTGCTGTGCTGAACACACGCTCGGATGGTACACTGGTGGCACAAATACACAAATATTTCCCTGCCAAGCCGGCCATGAGTGGAAGCCGTGCCTGGTTATCTTTCCACCAGCACCTGACTCGTCTTCTTCACCCTCCACTCTCACGCGTGCAGCGGGGCCGACTGCTGCCACAATCTCTGCTACCAGCTCAGCTTGGGTATCACTTCGGTGGGATCCATGTTTTCCGCCCGGTATCTTGGGTCCAGAAGAGTTGCTTTCCGCATAATCCTCTGGGTTGAATCATTGTCATATTTCTGCTGCATCTGCTCCAGGATGACTCGCTTCAACACCTGCCCCTGCATGCATCCAGACATGTCCAGACATACACCATCCCCTCCTTCCCTCTCGGATGGCGCTAGTCTTACTTTCAGTTTCAACACCTGCCCCGCATATGACACGAATAAACACGTCGTTGCACGTTCCAATTCTTTCATACTTTTGGTAAATGCGATCAGCGGTATGGGGACCCTGTATGTGATCACAGCCTAACAGAACGGTGTGCCCCTTGAACGTCCCGTCAATGAAACTGGCCACGATGCCCAGGAAGCTGTGCCCTCTCCTATTTGTCCAAATGTCAGCTGACAAGACAAATCCATCACCCTTTTCTAATAGCGCCCGCAGTCCATGTAAATCATTTTGAAAAATGATATATCCAGCTCCCTTTTTCTCGCTGCTGTCACGGTTGGGCAATGAAGAAACTCTCAGATCTCCATTTCTCTTTCTCTGCTTGCTGTTGGTTCGCCTCGCTCTCTATAAATAAAACATATTCAGACGGTCCGAAATTAAATTAACATTACAGGCTACTTTTTGCATGATAGCCTACATTTTTATTTTATTTTAACGCTATATTGGGGCCTATTTAGCTGCCGTAATTACCTTTTGTTTTCTTCCAGGCGCGCCCTATTGTGTCACATTCAACACTTGATCTCAAGGATGCTCACAGATGACACCTGGTGGTCAACGGTGCAACTACACCTCAATTAGTTTTAATGCCGCCGCGCGTCAATACACAGCTTGCGGTAAGGCACGCTTATTGATCCGTCTACCACTGTAGCTGCTGCTTCCGGATTTCCATGCCCACCAAGCGACGAGCGTCCATACAGCCAAGCGTCAGCCCGCGTCAAACGTCGCGTAGATGTGGCTGCACCGTCAGCGCAGTGCAGGCTGCGCCTCCTCCCTCCTGCCAGACCCCGGCTGGCGAAACAGCCTGCTGCATGCATGGGGCGCTCTGTAACCTCACGGAGCAACAAACAAACACAGAGAAATAACTGGTGTGCGATTTTTCTGCTCAATACAGTCTGTGAGATTGGGTACAGGATTGAGGGAATCCCGCATCTGTTTGCGAATGTGCGACTGGACAGGACGCTTTTCACAGTAGCTGAGTAGCCTGTCGGAGCAAGGTGAGTGCACAGCTGCAGATCTCTCCTCCTCGTCCCCCATTCAGTCTACTGCTGCGCGCCCGCGCGCCCCCGCGGGTGCATGAGAGCAGACTCTCCCGTTTGACTGGCCGGCAGAAAGTGCTTCCAAGTCGGACTGATAATATAAACAACATAATTAGAGCTTATCCAGGTAAGATATTAATAATGTAATGACACATTCAGCGATAAACTAACTATAATTAAGACATGTGCCAACTTTGACGACGTTTGGTTCAGTATTTTAAGAGCAAACAGATTTTTTTTTACTTCAGTTAGAGCCCTCTGGAGCCTGATATACTAAGTGAGGTTTTTCCATCTTGCCTAGTTGTATAGGCTTTGGAGATGCACCAGATGCACGGAGAAGCCCCTGACTGCAGAGGGTTCCAACGTCCCTGCCAAACTCACGGCAGGCCCGCCGTCATGTGGCTGATCCCCCTGGGGTCAAGCGGCCCTCCGCCAAAGACATTTATCAATACAATTTGTTAAAGCTAAGCTGGTGTTGTGTTGTGTGTAGTGATATAAGCTACCCATTATGATTAACTCTATCACTGGTGAATTTGAAACTATTTTTTTTTAATTCAGATTAAACACAAGAAAAGGTATTCCTCTTGAAATTAAGCCAATGGGCTCTTAAAAGCAAAACCGACGATAGAAAAGCACACAGCTTTGAACTCAAATACAGAATAGCCTGATAAAGGCTATGCAAGTACACCTCTGGTTGGTCCAATCTTATGTAGTTTCTACTGACAACTTTGCAACACTTTGCAGGCGGTTGTAGGTGGAAGCAATGTCCCCCCCACACTTTGAATTGAACTATTAATGTGCCCCCCCCCACTTTGAATTAAACTACTATTGTGCCCCCCCCCCACTTTGAATTTAACTATTAATGTGCCCTCTCCCCCCACACTTTGAATTAAACTAGTAATGTGCCCCCCCACGTCGAATTAAACTATTAATGTGCCCCCCCCCACACTTTGAATTAAACTAGTAATGTGCCCTCCCCCCCCATGTTGAATTAAACTATTAATGTCCCCCCCCCCCACTTTGAATTAAACTATTAATGTGCCCCCCCCCCCACTTTGAATTAAACTACTATTGTGCCCCCCCCCACTTTGAATTTAACTATTAATGTGCCCCCTCCCCCCACACTTTGAATTAAACTAGTAATGTGCCCCCCCCACGTCGAATTAAACTATTAATGTGCCCCTCCCCCCCACACTTTGAATTAAACTATTAATGTGCCCCTCCCCCCCACACTTTGAATTAAACTATTAATGTGCCCCCTCCCCCCACTTTGAATTAAACTAGTAATGTGCCCCCTGCCCCCCCCCACTTTGAATTAAACTAGTAATTTTATTTTTATCAAAGCACATATACAATCATTTCCTAATCAAACTGTGTTTTTATGCAATAACCACTATAGACGACAATAACAAAGGAAAAGGATAACATTTAGAATTTTGGATTAATTACACTGACTTCAAGGCATCTTTGACATATGTCAAAGATTGTGCATTGTCAACGATTGTGCTTCTCTCACTAGCTCCTCATAAAAATCAGCATAGCAAACTGGCATCATTAGCTTTAGCCCCTTAAATGAGAATTACTATTCGATCACTTCAAACAGCCAACAACAGTCATTGGCTATGTAACACTTATGGGCCGTTATACTGTAGCTTAGGATAGCACAATAACTACAATATAATATCAAGAAATGCAAATTTTGATTAGGCTGTATCTATTGGCAATGGTAACGTTAGGTACGCTCAGGGAGGATAAATTGAATGAACAAGGACAAAGGTTTAAGAAAAAATGTAAACACAGGTTTATTACATAATACTCTTGATTCAAGGTATTGAATTATTTTCAGTGCATAGGATTATTATTTTTTCCCAACAGGTAAGTATTCAGGTAAGTATATTTTTCCTTAGAATAAAGTAAAGTGCACTTGTAACATGTAAATAACAAAAATAAACTTTGACCAATAAGAAAATATAAAGTTTGTCTGTCTTTGTTTTCAGTCAGTGTTCAGCTTTTTTTTAGTCAGTGTCCATCTACCCGGGTAGTATGATTTTGTGTTTTTGGAAAGGTAGTAGTGGGGCTCAAAACAGCACCTTTAGGTCGCTTCCGGAAAGAAGCGCCAAAATTGGCACAAATACTCCTTGTGGACTGTTATTTTGATAAAAGTAATTGGCCACGCAGAAATTTTATTTTTTTCCAAGATGGCCGCCATTTCCAGCCTGAAAACACTATTTTGGGGGCAACTTTGGGTAGAATTTTCTGATATGAATGATCTTGTTATCAAACCATACATTTATGACCACAGAGAAACCAGATTTATTCCATGAAAATTTCAAAATGGCTGCCATTTTTACCATAGGATTTCACTGTCCAGGGCGATTTTGATGATTCTGGTGTCAAATGACAGGTTTTTAACTATGGAAATTTCAAAATTATACATCAGAAATCATTTGTATATCTCCTTTTGCCATTTACTCTGCATGTATTTTCAAAGTAATGTGAAAATATGCATAAACAACAGTATTTTAGAGATTTAGTATTTTAGAGTAAATGGTAAAAGGAGATATACAAATGATTTCTGATGTATAATTTTGAAATTTCCATAGTTAAAAACCTGTCATTTGACACCAGAATCATCAAAATCGCCCTGGACAGTGAAATCCTATGGTAAAAATAGCAGAAATGGCAGCCATCTTTAAAATTGCAGCCATTTTGAAATTTCCATGGAATAAATCTGGCTTCTCTGTGGTCATAAATGTATGGTTTGATAACAAGGTTATGCCAAACCCCACATAGGTTACGCCAAACCCCACATAGGTTACGCTAAAACCACGACCGCAAAGCGTCCTGCCTGTATTTGGCCAGTCGACAGGAAAGTATCGCGGGACTTCACGAGACTTGGTGACCTAGATCACGTTTGAGGTAATTTGATCCCTGTGCACTCCAGGAAACAGCCTGGGGTGAAATAACACTCGGCTGGATGTTGACGGATCAGATTACGGCGATATTTGGCGAAAAAGGGAAGAAAAATAGCTATTTAGATGCAGGAAATACAGGCTCACACTTGGCCCCAAATCAACTCCACTTTACGACTGACTTGGACGATATTGATCTCAAAACAACGCTAGGACGCCCAGAAACGCTGCAGACATCGCTAGGTGAGTGGCCAAATCATAATTAATGCCAGGAAATGGCTCCAGGTTAAAAAAAAACGAAATTCTCCTTTAATGAAGTCATTTTTTTTAAGTTGGCCGCAGTGTAGCTTAATTCTGAATGTTGCCAAACTTCATTCATTATTATAGTGATGTTTTGTTTTGAAATTGGCCGCCAACTAGCGCTGAACCAGAAGAACAAATACAATTGCGTGTAACGCAGAAGAGAGAAAAAGTGGGCATGGTGAATAAGGTGAATAGAGCAGCAGTGGAGAGCATCCTCACGTATGCTATAACGGCTTGGTTTGGAAACGTGTCCGCTGAGGACAGGAGACAGTTAGATAGAGTGGTGCACTGCACAGTGCATCCAAAATCATCGGAGGCAATCTCCCACCCCTAGCAGAACTATACTATATAAGGCTAGGCTTAAAAAGAAGGCCCTGAAAAATGTAAGGGACCTGTCTCACCCAGCAAACTAGCCTCAACGCGAGACTCATCAGTCATTCTTCCTTCAGAGTCTCGGATGCGCGGTCCCTACAGCCACTGCAACGCTGACTTGCCGACAAACACCGTGGCTGCATGCAATATACACGCTATCAATCACAATAAAACTGTACCCACCTCCGAGACAATGTTGTTATCCCTGATGTGGGTGCCCTGGTACTCCCAAATAGTACGTACTTTCCAATACCGAGCCCTTTTTCACATGCCAGTGCCGAAGTTTTTAGGTGCTCCACAGCGCCAGATGTATCGGTTCGATGCTCAGTGGTTGGGAGGGTGTAGTGCAGTTTACAATTTTGAGCATTGGCTCCGCCATGTGGAAAAAGTGCTCGGTACATTTCATACAAACAGTAGTGGAATGGATCACTCAAAAAACTGAAAGAGCAGGAGGGTTACCTTTGTTTGGCTTTTGCACTGTGGCATGTGGACGAAGAGCACTACGTATGGTCTGCTCAGATAGTCTGCCCAAGACTACCACTGCCTTTTTCAGTCCATTTGTCATCAGAGAGCTGCAGGCCTGTGTTTCAGGTGGAAGAGCCTCATGTGGAGATGGAGCCATCTTATCTGCAAAGACACACACAAAAATTTACTTTCAAAACTCAAAAGCAGCAACTCACCTGGTTAAACTTGGGGCACGGTGGCTCAGTGGTAGAGCTGTCGCCTCGCAGTCAGAAGGTCCTGAGTTCGATTCTCGCCTGGGACACTGTGGGCACTGTGGTTGTGTTCCCCCCCATATCTTCAGTGCCTACTGCCCAGGTGGGGTATCTCGTCGTAAGGGCCTTTCTGTCTGTGTGGAGTTTGCATGTTCTCCCCGTGCTCCCCCAGGGGGGTTCCTCCATATATAACCCCCCCCACTAAAAACATGCAGAAGATCAGATCGTCATCGTCATCCGACCAGTGACGACAACATCCGAAGTCGGTCCCCGGGCGCTGTACGAGAAAGCGCCCACTGCTCCTGGCCTGCCCCAGGAGGAAAGGACAAAGCCAGGATGGGTTAAATGCAGAGGACAAATTTCACCGGCCACCGTCAGCATGTGTGTGTTGTGGCCCTCCGTGCATGTGTTGTAGTGTGTTGTGTGACAATAAAGACGGGCTGCCGTCTGAAAAATCGTTTAAATCGTTTTAAGCAAACAATACATAGACCTATGTGTAAAGCTACTACTGCAGGTGCAGGGCAGGAAGACACAGTCAAGCATCGACGCATGTTCCTGTGCCAACACCAAAAAGTTAGGCGGAACATCCTCCATGGAAGATATGTTACTATAACATAGCCAAATTAATTTCATTACAGACAACACAATTAAATTCCATAACTTTTCCAAAGCTTTCGTAGATTTTTACAAATTTAATTAACTTTTCCAGGCTGGAAAAAAATATTTTGAAATTCTGTGACTTTTCCAGGTTCTCCATGACCGTGGGAATTCTGATATTAACACTCAAGTACAGTCCAGATACTCCCAAAATTACTTAAAGTCCCTGGAAACCAGAAATATTTCTTTATTATTTAGCATTTTGAGTTCATCACATCACAGGACCCTATGTTAATAAGCCACCAGCCAAATTTGAACGATGATGAACGTCGCAAAGTATATAAATTCATAGTCTAGCAGCAAGTCCTCAAAAAAGGCTTTAGTTTTTGAGATATCCCTACCCAAGGTAGAACAAATGACAACAATGATTTTTCTTATCTTTAGGGTCTCCCATTAATGAAATTGATTGTTGTCAAAAAGAAAATTGGGGGAAAAAATGTTTTTTTGGCTGTTCTTTAGAACTACCCCAATCCCTGAAAAAGAGCCAAAATAGGCCAGTCCGAATAGGGGAAAGTTGACAAAAAAGCCAATAACTTGAGAATGCTCACTCTTTTCCTCATCAGATTTGCTGAGGTATGAACCAGGTGGCTGCCCTACATCACCAAATAGTCAGAAAATGATTTACCTAAAAAGATAATGAATTATAGTCCTGTAAATATAGCTTTAGTTTAGGCGGAAATTGTACTTTGTGGTGATAGAAACATAGGACTCCATCACTTTTCTCTCATTTATCAGAAAAGCTGAAATCCCTGAAAAATATACCATTACTGAATTGTCTAGGGTGCTATTGAACACTGGCCAGTAGTTGTATGGAGATATCTGGTGCAGTTGTATAGCAAATGAGATTTCTTTAGACATAGGCCTACTACCTCTTCTCTGAAACAGTCAAATTAGGTCATTCCAATGGGGGATAACAGGCATAATAGCCTATAAGTTAATAAGAATGCTCACTCTGATGGTCATCATATTTGGAGAGGGAAATACCAGGTGGCTGAACTACATCACCAAATAGTCAGAATGTGAGTAACCCAATAAAATAAAGTTTATCTAAATTACAAACCGTCTGGAGCGGCTGTAGCTCAGGAGGTAGAGCGGGTCATCCACTAATCGGTTTGTATAAAAGAGGTCGGTGGTTCGATTCCCACCTCCTCCAGTCTGCATGTCAAAGTGTCCTTGGTCAAGATACTGAACCCCAAATTGCTCCTGATGGTGTGCCAGCACTCTGCGTGGTAACCTGCCGCCATCGGTGCATGAATAGGTGAATGTACCTACTGATTGTAAAGCGCTTTAAATAAAAGCGCTATATAAATGCAGGCCATTTGCCATTTACCATAAAACATAGAAATAACAAGGTGTAAATATTGGAAGTTTTATTGAAACTGGAACATTAATCCAAGTATAATAGTAATCATAATACATAATACACAATCACAAAAACAGACTAGAAAAACGGACTAGAAAACAAAATAACCAAGGCAAAAATAAAACAGAACAGAGAAATAAAAAGTGGCTGCTTATTTGTCAAGGTATATGGACACTTTTTTCACAGCCAAAGTCCAAATATCCAAATATGAAATACAGTATCAGGCCTTTGTTGAACGTATTATGACCCTACCAGATTATTGTGCCAGTGTTTGGGAGTCTGGGGCACATTCACAACCTTATACTCCATGGACTGCAATTGTAAGGCTTGCAAAAGACTGATGCAAACAAAACTGTCTAAATATTGTTCAGTCTGGAGGCAGCCTGTGTATCTGGAGACTATCATGTTTAATATACTGTATCCTTGGTAGCATTGTCCATTTGTCAGATTAAGCTATCACAATGTGACATTCTTCCCTCTTCTGTGTATCATATTGTAAGCTTTTTCCGAAGTATTTGGATCTTTCATTGTTGCTGCGCGTATATAAGATGTTGGAAGGCCAACAGAGAAGCACTGGCACTTTCCACTCTCTCCACAGTTTGGATCTTTGCAATACAAGTGAGTAATGTCTCTCACTTCTGTAGGTGCTGGGGGTTTCCTAAATAGGACTGGTCAAATGACTCCATCTCTGGCAATCCATCCCTTGACGATAGGACTCCATAACAGGGGTTTGGGCATGTGACTGTGAAACCATATCAGTGTCTGATACATTGCTCTTGCTGTCTACCAGCATGTCATGCACTCACTGGCTGTGACACAACAAGTAGTTTGTACAGAATAGGAAAGACAACAGCATTCACCAAACTCAAGACCCATCTCAGTGAGCTCAAAGATCTGGCCCATTTTGGACTCTTCCAGCTTGGAAGAGTTTTTGCCAGTCGCAAGAGAATTCTGCTTCTGCTTTACGGAAAAAAGAAAAAGGAAAATGGACTGATGTGCACAAACTTGTATGAACTGAGGTTTATAATTGCATCAACAACATATGCCTCTGCAAATCTGCCAACAACAGAGGATGCATTTGCACAGCATGTGCAAAGAGCAATGTATCAGACAGCGATATGGTGTCACAGTCACATGCCCAAACCAATGTTATGGAGTCCTATCGGCAAGGGATGGATTGTCAGAGATGGAGCCATTAAATCAGTCCTATTTAGGAAACCCCCAGCACCTACAGAAGTGAGAGACATTACTTACTTGTATTGCAAAGATCCAAACTGTTGAGAGAGTGGAAAGTGCCAGTGCCTCTCTGTTGGCCTCCCCTGTACGGAGTTCTGCACCTGCTGTGCAGAATGTAAAAATGTGTCCCCAAACATCTGAGGAACCTGACATTTGACATTCTAGTATCTATATACTTGACCTCTCACTGAAACACATCTTATGTACGCGCAGCAACAATGAAAGATCCAAATACTTCAGAAAAAGGTTACAATATGATACACAGAAGAGGATTTTTTTTACATTGTGATAGCTTAATCTGACAAATGGACAATGATACTAAGGATATATTAAACATGATTGTCTCCAGATAGACAGTCGCTCAGTCTGTAGGCAGCCTGTTTGTTTGCATCAGTCTTTTGCAAGCCTTACAATTGCAGTCCATGGAGTATAAGGTTGTGAATGTGCCCCAGACTCCCAAACACTGGCACAATAATCTGGTAGGGTCATAATACGTTCAACAAAGGGCTGATACTGTATTTCATATTTGGATATTTGGACTTTGGCTGTGAAACAAGTGTCCATATGCCAGGTCAAATGAGCAGTTTTTTGTTTTCTAGTCTGTTCTCCTGTTTTTGTTCATGAAATGAAATGAAGCACTGATATTTGGGGCTACCATAAAACAAATGTATTATGATTACTATTATACTTGTATTATTCCATCATGTCAAGTAGGGATGGGTATCGTTAAGGAATTAACGATACTAGTACTCTTATCGATACTGCTTATCGATCCGGTACTTTAACGGTACTCTTATCTGTACTTTTTGTTATTTTTACGAGAAAAAAATCCCGAAACAAATGAGACTCGTTGTTGTCGGTTCTTTTTGTTATTTTTAAGAGGAGACAGGGGGGAAAAAAGAGACAAATTAACCTGGTCACAGTTAGGTGGCACTCATTTATCCTTTCCTCATTCATTCTCCCACTAGCACTAGCTTTAACAAAAAAAAGTAGCAAAATCTTAATGGGTGCGTTTTTATTATTAATTTAAATATCCTAAAATATCCTTCTACCACACTGTGCCAATAGCAACATTCAGCTAGGGAAACTGAAAGCATAATAAAAATAAAGCAAGACAGTATCTGTCTGCTGTAGGCTACTTCCCCCCAAATCACTAAATAAAAATCCCCCCTGCTTTGAAAGTAAAATTTCTGAATGACAACTGAGATGATGACCGTCACCTGACGATTTATAGCAGACTGTATTTATGATGATGAACACACCCAAACAGCGGGGAAATGTTTACTACTCTCGTCTTAATCATGACCATGTTCACATAGTTACCTGATGAGGTAGACTGGGTAACGCAACCATGGCATCATTGACAGGAGATGATGGAGGGCGAGCTAGCTTGTCAAAAACTGTGCATTTCTCCGTTTGAATGTGATGCACTTTGGCTAAGTGTTTAGACAAATTGCTCGTGTTTCCACCTTTTACTAGCGAAGGTTTTATTGCACTTGTGACAACGTGAATTGTCACCATCGACTCGAGTGAAGTACAACCACACTTTAGAATCTGATCGCTTCGTTCTTTCAGCCATTCTTAACACGTTGACTGCCAATGACGAGATATCTCGTCTTACAGAATCCAACCGTTGACTGCCAAAGACGAGATATCTCGTCTTACAGCTTTTTCAGTGGTTTCCACTAGCTGGCGCCCTTGGGCAATATGTGAATGTGGATCCGACCTCTCCCGCTGCTCCGGAAGTACTCTAACAAAGATTTCTATATAAGGAAGGCGGGATCCTTTGATCGGCGTGGGTTGATAGTAGGTTGGTTAGATACAGAGACATAGCATTACATAGCGATTTATAGATAGAGAATTTCAGCAATTTATAGTCAGATTTAGAGCGAGTTGGTTAGCGTAGTTGATTTAGTTTGTAGTTGTTAGTACAGTAGTAGTGTTTAGTATAGTCTTTATAGTAGATATTTAGTTTAGATAGTTAGTTAGAGCGTAGTTACTGCAGTTAGCTTAGCTCATTTAGCGTTAGCTCATAGTATTTAGCATTAGCGTCAGTTCATTTTAGTATTTAGCGTTTATTCTAGTTCAGTTTATTCTAGTTCAGTTTGATCGAGTTGGTAGCCGGTAGATTAGCCTTATTTCAGTTCAGTTTGATCTAGTCGTAGCAGTAGTTGTTTTATTTCAGTTTAGTTGGGAGCGGGTGGCGTGTTTGTGCCATGCCGGCCAAACGCAAGCGGTCTTCGGCGGCCAAACGCAAGCGATCGGCGGATCAGAGATCACTGCTGGATTTCTTTTCCGTCCGAAACGAGCTTGTGCCGGAGACCGATTCCGAGGTCTCGGATGACGAACGGGGTGAGCCCATGCATGTCGCAGCTGCGGCTGCTGGGCTGACTGAGTCTGAGTCGAGTGACCTCACGTCTTCTCCAGACGCGGATTCTGAAGAAGAATGGGAGCCGTCCAGGAGCGAAGCTCCACAGAGCAGTGGTAAGACGATGTTTGAGATGACTTGTGTAACTTGTGTAAATGTAATTACTATGACTATACAAAAGCCAGCAGTCAGTCAATTCATTTTACTGAATTTCAGACTCTGAAGATGAGCCTACTGTAGCCAGCTGTAGCGGTACAGCATCTGGTGCCACAGCCTCTGGTGCCAGGAAAATGGGTAAGATCACACTTCAGAATCAGGTTTATTTTCACATCACAGGTTCCAGCCAGAATTCAGTACCACACATATAAAAAACACTATTTTATGGTAATTATGTATTTCTATAATTTGCAGATTGTGGCAGTGGAGCTGGAAGTGGGAAACGGCCTGCAGGTCCAGCCTGGTGTGACGTTGACTGGGAGCCAACCCACATCCCCTTCACAGCAGAACCGGGTCCTCATAGTGGTGGTGCTGCTGCTAAACCAGTTGACTTCTTCCAGCTCTTCCTGGACGATGAGCTGCTCCAGGCCATTGTAGTCCAAACTAACTTGTATGCACACCAGTGCATCAGTCAGGTCAGTGAGGCTCTGCCACATTCAAGGCTTGGGAGGTGGAAGGACACTGATGTGGCAGAAATCAAGAGCTTCTTGGGACTATACTTCCTCACTGGGATCGTCAAGAAGCCTGAACTGTCCATGTACTGGTCCACAAATGAAGCGCTTGCTACCCTCCACTTCAGCAGAACCATGTCTCGCAACCGCTTTCAGCTCCTGACACGATTCCTCCATTTCAGTAACAATTTTGATGTTGATGGTGCAGACAAGTTGTTCAAGGTCCGGCCAGTTTTGAACGACCTGTTAGAAAAGTTCAGAGCAATGTTCACACCGAGTCAAAACATCAGTATTGATGAGGGGATGCTCCTGTGGCGTGGGCGGTTGGCATTCAAAGTGTACAACCCACAGAAACCCATAAAGTATGGGATAAAGTCCTACATACTCTGTGACTCCCAGACAGGTTACTGCTACAGTATGAAGCCGTACTGTGGTGAGCGGTCCACCCTAGGCGAGACGGTGGAGTTCCTCCTCGGGGACTTGGCAGGGCAGGGTTACCACCTATACATGGACAACTACCGGTACTATAACTCTGTTTCAATGTGTGCACAGCTGCTGGAGTGTCAGACCCATGTCTGTGGCACTCTGAGGAGGAACAGGGGCGAGCCACCTGCTACCATGGTTACCAACCACACCGTGAAGCTGGGGGAAACGGTCATGCGCCACAATGGTGGCACCATGGTTCTGGCCTGGCGAGACAAAAGAATCGTGAAAATGGTTTCCACTATGCACCACGACACGATGGAGACAGTGCAGGTCAGGCAGAAAGGCAGCAGAGAGAGGGTCCCACACACAAAACCCAAGTGTGTTGTAGACTACAACAAGTACATGAATGGGGTCGACAGATTGGACCAGAACATCGCGTACTATCCGTTTGCCAGGAAGACATCCAGGTGGCCCTTCAAATTTGTCATGTACATGTTTCAGATGTCTTTTTATAACGCCTTTGTTCTGTACAAAGCTAAACACCCTCAGAGAAAGTGTAAAACATTGCTGGATTTCATCCTGAGTGTTGTCTGTGCATGGACCAGACCTGTGGTGGGGGGTGGCGGGGAGGAGGTGGGGGCTGGCGGGGAGGAGGTGGGGGGTGGGGTGGGATAGGAGGTGGAGGTGGAGGCGGGGGGCAGTGACCAACCTGCAACCATGCCCCGGGGACCAAAGCTGGACCCTCAAAGCAGGCTGGAGGTCAATCTAGCGGGCCATCTAATGGTCATCATACCAGCCACACCCAAAAAAGATGCCCCAACGAGGAGGTGTAGGGTTTGTGCAAAGAATGATCTTAGAAGAGAGACACGCTACATGTGTGTCAAATGTGGGGTCGCATTACACAGGGCTAGCTGCTATGAGGTGTACCACTCAGACAAGAACTATGCTCTGGGGCACTGTTTTTGATGCTCTTTGTTTGATTGTTTGCTAGCTAGCAGGAATACATAAAATGTACCTGCCGATTTTCATGTAACTTTGTGGATGGGTGTAACATGGGCCAAGGAAGTACCCATTACATTTTGGAGCAGTTCTGGATTCGGTCTACGAGCCCAAACCGGTTTGATCACGAACCGAAAAAACCTATAAAAAAATATATATATATAAAAAAAAAAAAGCTGAGTGACCTGTGGTCTGCTCTTGTTTTGTATTTATTTTGACATTTATTTATTTTATTATTGTATTATTCCTCTATTATTGAAAACAACTATTGTTCAGATGTCTGATGTCTCACTGGTGCCAAAAATAAATGGTTAAAGTGACTGTTCTGCCTGTTTGATTGAATTTCACAAAACTGCGATTATCTCAGCTTTCTGTCTCAGACGCTGAAACCATGCTGTACTCAACGGCTCATATCTACATAACTACTAACTCTACAAACTAACTCTTTTAGACAGAGAAAGTACACATTCTATTAGTACTTTTGAGATATTGTGTGTTCACAAAGTCCAAGCAGAAAATAATCCTCGGCTCTTGTAAAATGAGCCAGAATCCTCAAAAAACGGCTTGGCAGAAGCTACCTACAGTAAAAAAAAAAATGGCTGGCAGTCAATGTGTTAACGTGTGCTCTGCTCAGTTGCATGTCTAGTCTATCTGCCTGCTTGCCGGTTCCCTGTTCCCTGTGCTGTGCATGTGTTTGGTGGGTGCTCTCAGGCACGCCCAGCCCCTCCCCTCTCCTCTCTCAGTCCTACTCCTCTCGTCTTGGCTGGCAGTGCAGCAGCTGTGTCTCGGAGAGCAACGCGGAAAAGATTATCCCTTTTCTTGTTCGGAAATCGCAAAAAACACATCATAGGCCTGTCTTACGGAGTTGGTGAGATAAAATGTGCAAGATAACGTAACGTTTATTTAGCAATTATATAGCCTAAATCTATTTTCTTAATTTCTCCACTCCAGACAGTACCGATAAGAGAACCGTTAACGTGAAAGCTTATTGATCCTCCGGTATCCCGAAATCCGGCCCCGGGGCCAGTTTGGTACCGGGTCTCGGTACCCATCCCTAATGTCAAGACAGGAGATACTACTGATTATAGTTTGGATTAATGTTCCAGTTTCAATAAAACAGGGGTCAGTATTGGATCCACTCCTATTCATCACCTACCTCCTCCCCCTGGGTAAAATCCTCCGACACCATGGTGTCCAGTTTCACTGCTACGCCGATGATACCCAGGTCTATATCTCCACTAAAACCACCACCGCTCTTCCTCCCACCTCCCTCACCGCCTGCCTCCAGGACATCAAGAGCTGGATGAGCAGTAACTAACTGAAGTTAAACACCAGTAAAAGCGAGGCCCTGCTCATCGGCTCCAAAAACATCCTCTCCAAAGCTCAAAACACCACCCCCCCAAACATCATCATTGACAGCTTCCCTGTTCCCTTCTCCACCCAAGTCAAGAGCCTCTGCTTCATTCTGGACAGCACCCTTTCCTTTGCACCCCACATAAAAAACATCACCCGGTCTGCTTTCTTCCACATCCGCAACATCTCGGCCCATCCCTATTAGTCCAGGCAAAGTAGCGTTTTACGACAAACTAATTGTAAAATAATTTTTTGCAGCTTAGATCATTTCTATGAGGTGTCCAGAACAACATACTAAAAGTCCTAAGAAATCCTAGTTGAGGAAATATGTTTAATTCTCATCAATCCAAGATGTGTGCCAGTAAGGCCAGACAACAATACACCCCAATGGGGCTATTTATTTCCTTTACTCCTATCAAAATAAAACTTTATACAATGAAAGTATCCATGAAAAGTAACATTTTTTGTATTACAAGTTTCTTTGAAAATGAATTTGAATATGCAAATGAGCTATACACTAATCGAATATATAGGCTACCCAAAATATACCCGCATAGGAGTAAAGGAAAAAATCACAATCAAACCTCACACAGTGAAAGTATACATGAAAAGGAACTTTTTTGTTTTACAAGTTTCTTGAAAAAATCTATTTTAAATATGCAAATGAGCTCAACACTAGGCCTAATTGACTTGTCCAATAAGCCATAAAGTCACAAGTAAAACAGGGGCCAAATAACTAACACATTCATGTCTATTCAGTAAGTTAACCTATGCATAAACAAGATAAATTTGAAGTCACTTGCCACACTTACCTGGGTCACTTGCCACACTTACCTGGGTCACTTGCCACAAAAAGACTTATATTGACCTTAAGAATTGATTGCACAATCTTGCCTCCAGTTGCTTTCTAATTATTTTTATTTTTTTGCGAACAAGCCTAACCTAATGACATGACAGAAAGTCAGAATAGCCATCTTAGTCATTAGTAACGTGGTGAGATTACATTTTGGGTTGGTAGATTTACAAATAATTGGTATTGTTGGTAAGATTACGAGATAACAGGCAGAAGTCATTCTTACCAACTAAACGATTCACTCTCACACAGAAGACAGATGAAAAACCAGATAGACACACTTTCCAGACATTCCAGCTCTTTAAATAATTTTGCCAGACACCAAAACTGCTTCTGTTTTTGTAGTAAGCAAGTATTTCAGACCAGGCGGGCCACACATCAGACTTCCACCGTTTGTAAAGTAGCTTTGCAGTGTTATGAGAAGCTAGCAACAGCAATATCTAGGCTAGAAACCCAATCGGAACATTTTAAGTTACAGTACCAACTCCTTTCTTCCCCCCCCCCGATTTTTTTTTATCCCATTTTATCCCCCATTAGTGCGCACTTGATTTCTCAATCCTGGTTGCTACTCCATCCTCTGCCGATCTGGGGAGAGCCGAGACTGGCTCCATGCTTCCTCCGAGACATGGGCAGTCAGCCAACCGCTTCTTTTCACCTGACAGAGGAAGCTTCACCGGTAGGACATAGCACGTGGGAGGTTCACGCTATTCCAACCAGTTCCCCTCCCTCTGAACAGGGCACGGTGGCTCAGTGGTAGAGCTGTCGCCTCACAGTCAGAAGGTCCTGAGTTCGATTCTCGCCTGGGACACTGTGGGCGCTGTGGTTGTGTTCCCCCCCATATCTTCAGTGCCTACTGCCCAGGTGGGGTATCTCGTCGTAAGGGCCTTTCTGTCTGTGTGGAGTTTGCATGTTCTCCCCGTGCTCCCCCAGGGGGTTCCTCCGTATATAACCCCCCCCACTAAAAACATGCAGAAGATCAGATCGTCATCGTCATCCGACCAGTGACGACAACATCCGAAGTTGGTCCCCGGGCGCTGTACGAGAAAACGACCACTGCTACTGGCCTGCCCCCTGGAGGAAAGGACAAGCCTGGATGGGTCAAATGCAGAGGACATATTTCACCGGCCACCATCAGAATGAGTGTGTGTAGTGGCCGCATGCATGTGTTGTAGTGTGTTGTGTGACAATAAAGACGGGCTGCCGTCTGAAAATCGTTCGTACCCTTAACGACCAGAGGAGGAACCACATTAGCAACCAGGATATTGCATGTTTTTGTGAAGGGGGTTCCAATATGAAGGAAACCCCCGGGAGGCACGGGGAGAACATGCAAACTCCACACAGAAAGGCCCTTTTTGCCGACCCCACCCGGGCGGTGGGCACTCGAGGACATGCGGACGGGCACGCATTCCTTCAGCGTTCACCTCGTCCCAGGTGGGAATCGAACCCAGGACCTTCGAGCTGTGAGGCGATAGTGCTTACCACTGCACCACCGTACCTCCCACCAACTCCTTTCTAACTAGACATTTCTATCTGGTTAGGCTTGTTCGCAAAAAAAAAAAAAAAAAAATTGAAAGCAACTGGAGGCAAGATTGTGCAATCAATTCTTAAGGTCAATATAAGTCTTTTTGTGGCAAGTGACCCAGGTAAGTGTGGCAAGTGACTTCAAATTTATCTTGTTTATGCATAGGTTAACTTACTGAATAGACATGAATGTGTTAGTTATTTGGCCCCTGTTTACTTGTGACTTTATGGCTTATTGGACAAGACAATTAGGCCTAGTGTTGAGCTCATTTGCATATTTAAAATAGATTTTTCCAAGAAACTTGTAAAACAAAAAAGTTCCTTTTCATGTATACTTTCACTGTGTGAAGTTTGATTGTGATAGGCTTTATTTTTTCCTTTACTCCTATGCGGGTATATTTTGGGTAGCCTATATTCGATTAGTGTATAGCTCATTTGCATATTCAAATTAATTTTCAAAGAAACTTGTAATACAAAAAATGTTACTTTTCATGGATACTTTCATTGTATAAAGTTTTATTTTGATAGGAGTAAAGGAAATAAATAGCCCCATTGGGGTGTATTGTTGTCTGGCCTTACTGGCACACATCTTGGATTGATGAGAATTAAACATATTTCCTCAACTAGGATTTCTTAGGACTTTTAGTATGTTGTTCTGGACACCTCATAGAAATGATCTAAGCTGCAAAAAATTCTTTTACAATTAGTTTGTTTTTTGGTTCCAAAATGAGTTACTTTGCCTGGACTATATCCCAACACAGCACCGAAGTCCTCATCCACACATTTGTTACATCCCAGATTGATTACTGCAACTCTCTTCTCTCTGGCCTACCCACCAAATTGCTCAACAGACTCCAAATGCCTGGATCATCACCCGCACTAAATCATCTGACCACCTCACCCCTGTCCTCATTCAACTCCACTGGCTTCCCATTCACTACCAGATTGACTTCAAAAATTTGTGCTCACTTACAAAGCCCTACACAACCTAGCACCCACCCATCTCTCTGACCTCCTCCAGGAATACACCCCTTCCCGCTCCCTACGCTCTTCCTCAGCTGGCCTCCTGACCATCCACCTCTCGCCTCAGTCAGTACCATGGGTGCTAGGGCCTTTTACATTACATTACATTACGTCATTTGGCAGACGCTTTTATCCAAAGCGACTTACAATAATACCTTCAGCTGCTCAGCACCCAGACTCTGGAACTCCTTGCCCCCACACATCCAACAGTCTGACTTCATCACCACATTCAAATCCCACCTCAAAACCCACCTGTTCAAATTGGCCTATTCACTTTAATCATATACAGCACTTAATCTGTTATTCGCCTGCCGTGTGTATCTCCTGTCTTTTCTTATATCTACGCTCGTCATATTTTAATGGTGCTGGTGTTTGCCATGCCTGTTGTTTTTATGTATGATCTTTTAGAATGTTGTCTCTTATGCACCTTGGGTGTTTTGAAAGGTGTCACCAAATAAAATTATTAGTATTAGTATTATGCCACGTATCCCCCTATTCAGAATTTTGACTGTTTCAGAGAAAAGGTAGGCCTAAAAGGTAGGCCTATGTCTAAAGAAATCTCATTTGAAATAGAACTGTACCAGATATCTCCATACAACTACTAGTTAGTGTTCAATAGCACCCTAGACAATTCAGTAATGGTATATTTTTCTCGGATTTCTGTTTTTCTGATAAATGAGAGAAAAGTGATGGAGTCCTATCACCACAAAGTACAATTTCCGCCTAAACTAAAGCTATATTTACAGGACTATATTTCATTATCTTTTTAGGTAAATAATTTTCTGACTATTTGGTGATGTAGGGCAGCCACCTGGTTCATACCTCAGCAAATCTGATGAGGAAAAGAGTGAGCATTCTTAACTTATAGGCTATTATGTGACTTATCCCCCATTCCGAGTGGCCTAATTTGACTGTTTCAGTGAAGAGGTAGTAGGCCTATGTCTATAGAAATCTCATTTGCAATATAACTGTACCAGATATCTCCATACAACTACTGGTCAGTGTTCAATAGCACCCTAGACAATTCAGTAATGGTATATTTTTCAGGGATTTCAGTTTTTCTGATAAATGAGAGAAAAGTGATGGAGTCCTATGTTTCTATCACCACAAAGTACAATTTCCGCCTAAACTAAAGCTATATTTACAGGACTATAATTCATTATCTTTTTAGGTAAATCATTGTCTGACTATTTGGTGATGTAGGGCAGCCACCTGGTTCATACCTCAGCAAATCTGATGAGGAAAAGAGTGAGCATTCTCAAGTTATTGGCTTTTTTGTCACCTTTCCCCTATTCGGACTGGCCTAATTTGGCTCTTTTTCAGGGATTGGGGTAGTTCTAAAGAACAACCAAAAAATCATTTTTTCCCCCAATTTTTTTTGTTGACAACAATCAATTTCATTAATGGGAGACCCTAAAGATAAGAAAAATCATTGTTGTCATTTGTTCTACCTTTGGGTAGGGGTATCTCAAAATCTGAGGGCCCTTTCTGCTAGACTATTAGGTTTGACAGTCATGGCAAAATTAATTCGTTTTTAGAGTGTATTTTCTCCCGCGGACTGTGTGGGCGTGTCCCGTCTGCAGCAGGGAAATTTCTCTCTGTCTCTCTCTCTCTCGGAGAGAGAGGGAGAGAAGGAGAGAGAGAGAATTTAAGAGAGATTGGGTGAGTGTGTGTGTGTTTGTGTGTGTGTGTGTTCGCGCTAGGGATGTCAAAAATCATAATTTTTCTTGACCGACAACCGACACTCATTAGCCGACAACTGTCGGTTAACCGAGAAGATTAAAATGCGCTATTTTACTGTCTGTGCCCCATTAAACCATTAGGCCTACCAAATGCTTGATTTTTTTTCAGTAGAAAGCGTTTATTTTTTACATCTACAAGCAGAAAAAAACACATTAACAAAACGAGAAGACAAGTTGAACCCTCCAGCCATCTAAACAAAAACATTCCTCAGATAGGCTATACTGCTTAGAGCTGCACGCATTGCATATTAAGTACTGTTTGAGCGGACGACAGCCCAGTCTGCAGGGCGCACTGACAAAGTGAGCAGCATCACTACAGTATCTTCTCTTTTAGCAATAGTCTCACTAATCCCACAGTGGTTTACCTGCTTTTGAGATCTGCAAAAAATAGTTTGCTTCTGTCTCCCCCGTTCGCTCTCTCTCTTCACACACGCTGTGCTCTCTGTGTCTGGCAGGGCTCCACAACATTATAAAAACGAGTCCGCACTCCGCACGCAGTCTCTTGTGAAACAATTTATCCGAACTGCCATGTGTTGGACAGTAATGTTAGCGTTAATTGATACTTTTCAATCGTCAATTCGACCGCTTCATGTCATTTTTGTAACACGGTAAAAACTACTGTTTCATCATTGAGTGCGAGCGTATGCATGCGTGTGCCTGAACATGCACTGCAGAGAGGGAGGGAGAGAGTTGCCAGCTGCAGCAAGCACGCCACGCGAGATACATCTAATTGCAGCGCCGCAGAGATGATGTTGGGCGCCATGCACACGCCACGCACATGCAAGATGTGTGTCCCGGCCGTTAGACCGAATGAGACAGTGAAGGAAAAGTAGGCTAATGACAGCACACACGGAGTTAACAAAACTATAGAACATGTATGAGCTGATTGTTTCGCTGGGTGTATTAATCATTCTGAAATGGTCACAGAGCACATCTGAGCTGTGTGCTCAGACAGGAGCAGCAGAGGGGCGTGGCAGTCCGTGCGCTCACTTCACTGACTCTGTGGCTGCAGCAGGTGTTCAGCTGTGTGTGTGCTTCGCTGCGGAATGCGTTTGATCAGACATCAGGTAGATAAAATCAACATGAACGATGTGTTTATTTCCAAATCTAGCTTGATTAATACTTGCCCCATCGTTTAATATACTTATGTTGCATTGCTGACCATGAAGGAGGGGGGGGAATCGCCACATTGGCAACACTGTTATATGCAAATTAACATGGAAATTGACCGTTTAACCCAGAGGTTCTCAAATGTTTTTCAGCCAAGGACCCCTTACAAGATAGAAAATATACCGGGGACCCCCTCATTCTGATTTGTGATTTTGGGCTAAGCTTAATTGTTTCCACGGTAACGTGCTTGACTTTTAATTTGATAGGTTTGTTATTAGAATGTAATCCATGAACCATTTTAGATTTAAAGCATAAACTATTTTCGTTGAACTATGAAGATTTTGCAAAAAAAAATATATATTTATTACATTTACATTACGTCATTTAGCAGACACTTTTGTTTTATCCAAAGCGACTTACAATATCACAATTTGTCAACAGTACAGAAAACCACTATGCAACACAATCAATGACAGCCAAGATATTTTGATAGACTAGCACCATGTAGGAAGTAGTTTGAGAAGGAATAAGTAACATGTAGCATTTTATTAACACATTGACTGCCAGCCTTTTTTCAATGCTGTAGGTAGGTTCTGCCAGGTTTTTTTTTGAGGATTCTAGGCTCATTTTACAAGAGCCGAGGATTCTTTTCTGTTAGGACTTCGTGAACACCAATCATCTAAAAAGAACTAATAGAATGTGTGCTTTCTCTGTCTAAAAGAGTTAGTTTGTAGAGTTAGTAGTTATGTAAGCATTAGCAGTTGAATACAGCATGGTTTCAGCGTCAGAAAAAATATTCAGAGATAAACGGCTTTTTGTGAAATTCGATAGAACAGTCACTTTAACCATTCATTTTTGGCATCAGTAAGACCTAAACAATAGTTTTGAACAGTAATTTCCTCCATAACAGCAGGAAACTCCCCTCTGCTTCCAACTCCTTCCTCCGTGGGCGTTCTTCTTGGCTGCAGCGCCGTGTCACAAGCACTTTCCTACCTGTGCAAATGCACTTTCTCATACTCTCGACCTCTCAAATAAATTTCTGAATAGAAATTAAATTACTCTAAATTTGAGCGAAAAAGAAACAAAAAAGAATGGGTTGAAAATCCCATTCTAAAAGCCTTTTATGGCTGTTTCCAATTTGGTGCTATTTTGCAAGGCAAAATGGCCTGCTGCACCACAAGCTTGTCACCAGTCTCACTGCTTTGCTGCTGCTGTGCGGCTGTGAGCCTGTCTGCGCGGCCGCTCTTTGAGGAAGTCTGGTTGGACTCGCTCGCTTCTTGGAGTTTTGGTTGAGAGCTTTGATGAAGCTTTTGCGATTCTGGTCATATTTATGCTGCGTGTTTCAAAGTGTGTTCCATCCGTAATCTATTATGCAAGTTTGCAATCCCGCACTGCCAGCAATCAGCACGAAAACGAAAGCGTTTTCGCCAATCCATTTTCATGAGAATGGCTTTGTCACACTGCTTTTTGCTTGCCTTCCTCCTTCCTTGTCGCCACTTAGTGGGTCGGTGGAATGGGTTGTACACGTTGTACACGTCCAATACTTATATAAGAGATGTAAAAGGGTTAGATGCACATCCCACCGTCAAAAAAAAAAAATCGATTCTGACGACGTGTTAACACGTCGTTGGCAGTCAACAGCTGGATTCTGAAAACGTGTTAACACGTCGTTGGCAGTGAACGTGTTAAAAAGAAAAGAAAAAATTTTTACTTGCAAACTTTTCGCGGACCCCCTGGCAAAGTGCCACGGACCCCTGGGGGTCCGCGGACCCCCATTTGAGAACCACTGGTTTAACCGACATGCTTAACCGACCAAAGACGTTCTCGGCGGTTAACCGGTTAACGGTTAACCGTCGACATCCCTAGTTTGCGCGTTGCTCCGCGGCTCTGAGAGGAAGAGATCTCTGTCCGTTCTTTGCCCCCACAGCGCTCGCTCAGTGTCTGTCTCCCTCCCACTCTGTGTGCTTCTCTCTCTCTCTCTCTCTCTCTCTCTCTCTCTCGAGACTAGTGAGAGAGAGAGAGAGAGAACAGCATAGCGCTCGACACAGCCTGGTGATGCGAGGTTACTCACACACACACACACACACAGTAGGGCGGGTTGCGCGCGTGTACAAAGAGCTTATGACGTCATAAGCTCCTGCATTTTAGCACCTCGCGTACTGCTCTCTTCAATGAGGAAGCACCTTGTAGAAGCTTGTAGAAAAGTGTCGATTTTAAGGCTTTGGGTTGAAATTAATGTATAATAATTTCGGAGGCACACAATTACTAACATAAGACCCTAAATAACATAGTTAGAACGTTTTTGTGGATTTTGGTTTCCAGGGACTTTAACTGTAGTACTGTAATGAAGTATTATGACTTTGTTAGATTACACCACTGTTTCAGTGCCTGTACTTTTTTCATGTTTAGTTGAATAAATAAGTTAAATCAGTAGTTCTACCTTTTCTTTTTTTTACACAATATGCAGGAATCTTGAAGTTAAATTCAATACTTTTTGACCTTTTTTAAGACCTTTTCAATATATTGTAAGACCGGAACGCCACTTTGTCACATCAGCGATAGGGGTGTAAATCACAAGTTTCATCACGATACTATATTATAGGGCTGTGCCGATTCACTTATCTCCCGATTCGATACTATCACGATACTTGGGTGCCGATTCGATATATATTGCGATTCTTAAGTATTGCGATTCTACGATTATTGCGATTCGATATTACGATTTATTGCGATTTTTTTTTCTTTTTTTTTTCAGTTTGTTTTTTACACTAGATTAGAACATGGGAAAAGTTGAATCATACACTTCTAGAGACTGTAAATTATATCATGAGTAGGGCTGGGCGATATAGTTAAAAAGTATATTGATATAACATCTTTCATATCAGTCTATATCGATAATTATTGATCATTTTAATTAATAAACAAAAAACATGAGAAGAAAAAGGTTGCATTTAGCCACTTTATTTTGAACCACCTTATTTTCAAGGCACACAGGTAGGTCTAATTTGTCACACACACATGCTCTGAGTGCAACTGCAAGCAGTAATTTACAGACATGGTGACGTTTTACTTTGATGACAGCCTAGCGTTGCCAGCCTTCTAAAAGAACGTTTGGTAACGTGTATTTCAGGGTTGTAGTGTTAACGTTAGGTGAATCAGAGGTGTGGAAAAGCCTGGGTTTTGCTGCTACAAATATGCCATAGGCTTATGTAGGGCTGGAGGGCGACCGCGCTGGGGACCGCGCGCCGTTGGTTCGGCGAGAAAAAGCCTTGCCTCGCTGAAAATGCGGTAGGCTACATTTCTCCATATCAGTTTTATATACGCATCAAGACTCCGCCCAAGCAGAAGACATAAAGTCATAAGCTGTGTGCTCAGCTCAATAGATGACACAATGAGTTATTCTTCCTGTCCCAAAGTACAAGTAAAACCTTTCCAACAGTTCAACTTTGTCTCTGCTGACAGAAGCGAATTGAGCTGCGGATGCCATTCCGTAAAGTAACGTTGCAGACGTCCGTATTTGTGAAATTGGTGTCTTAACATTAACGTTAATTTCCCGGGCGCTTATTAACTCATTCAGGGCCAGTTTAGGACTGCCAATATTTAGCACAGGCCAAAGATTTTCATAATTGTTGGTCATCTTTCAAGACCCACAGTAAATTATCTATTAGCACCAGAGTGATTTGCAATACCTCAAAATGAAGATGTACGTCTCTGGGTTCACCAGGAAAAAAAAAGTGAGCTTTTAGCATGTTCTGTACTCTACTTATAGCCATTTATATACACCCTGTTTTCCCCCAGAAGGTCTCCCAGAGAAAATAAACAGGAGAAAAGGCAATTTTTGTAAAAGGGCACAATCTCAGGCATAACTCACTCTCAATTCTTTTATTTTGAACTGTATTGACATCAGACATGTAAATATTATTCGTTAGGACACAAATGACAAAAAATATATATATATATATATATATATACACATGAAGTGCTTTTTTTTACATTCAACAATACAGTTTACTCGGTGTGAGTGTGCAGACAGACAGACAGACAGACAGACAGACAGACAGACAGACAGACACACCGACAGACAGACAGACAGACAGACAGACAGACAGACAGACAGACACACACACACACACACACACACACACACACACACACACGATCCCCCTTTTAGATTTCTAACTCCACATAGGATAAGCAATAACCACGCCCTGTGGCGCTGGGATTGGCCAGGAGCAACACTGGAGGGCACGCAGCCCAGCGATTTCATGAACCAACTGAAGAGCTCTTGAGAAGGACAGCGGGCTGCTGTGACTGCCTTCTGCCCGCTGCTGCCTAGCTGTTCCTGTGTTTATTTTGATTTGTTCTGGTACACCCGTCCTCGTCCATGTCTCCCTGTCATATCTATGATCGTTCCCGTTTTCCCCTCGGCTATTCAACACGTCCTCACCGCCCTCGCAAACTGATCGATCATTTCCTCATTCCTCCGATGATCAAACACATCTCTTGATTACTTTCTCCCGTTTTCTCCTGGCTGGCACAGAGGAAGGCGACTCCAGCTCGTGCAGCGCGCCGAGGGCGTTTCAATGGCGTTTCTCCTGTCTGCACAAGGAAGCGTTACCCGTTTTGCTGCTTTTCCTCTTGCTCAATTTCAAAACAACAGCTGCGGTATGTGTTTGATCGCGTGCTGTCGGCTACCCTTTGAAGGCAGGGACCTGTGTCTGTGTCACAGGCTGGGCAAGTGTTTGCTGCAGGCGCTGCACCAATAAAAACAAAAACACGTCAAACACGTCATTGGCGGGGAGGGCTATTTCTGATAACACGTCAAAGACGTCATTGGCGGTGAATGAGTTAATAGATAGGACACATGTTAACACGTTACGTTAACACGAATTGAAACTCAACCACATCGAATTATTTGTAACGCCGGGTGAGATCAAACGAGTGGCGTCAGCGGAGGACCAAAATGCGAGACTCGATCATTAGCCAGGAATGGGTCTCGCGCTACTTTTGCATGCTAAAATAAAGCTGATAATGTACAATTTGATTCAAGGGGGGGGAACCCTTTCAGAGTACAACACAAACTGTCTATGTTCCTGCAACTCGACAGTGCTGCATCCAGGAGATGTCGGGACTCTCGGCTCTGGATCAAGGGATATGATTTGCTGTGTGTGATTGGGGGCGGGTCATGGGGCGGGTGCACTCGGAATTTGTCTGTTAAATGATTGGCTATTTCCGTGTCACTTGTACTAACAAGGTACATGATTGGCTGTATGAGCCACGGAGCAGAGGGAAGCGCTCTATATGTGATTGATGAAAGTGGGAACATTTCATACATAAACAGAAAAAATGCGATTATCGATTCTGGAATAAAAGATCGATTCAAAAAATCGTGACATTAAAAATCGCGATACTTAGGTGAATCGATTTTTTCTCCCACCCCTACTATATTATATAGATTCTTTGGACAAAGGTATATGATATTTGCTGATATCACAAAGTCTGCCACAATATGATTTGGATTCAATTCAGGGGTCTGCGATATGACATGATATATGCCCATTTACACAATCAGCTACGATGTGAAGTGGAGGGTGTGATGAGATGGTTTCTCACCTGTGTGGACTCTCGTGTGTCTCAACGGAGTTCCCCTGCAGTCAAATCTTTTACCACCTGACTGAGGTTCACTAGTCTCCTTCCAATCATCACTGTCTTCAGTTTCAGGTTCAGGAGAGTCTGAAGTCTTGCCATCACTAGTTGGTTGTAAATCATTAGCTGGATCTAAGTTCCTGGCTGGTTCTGATACTCCACGGTCCTCGTCATCAGCTTCTGTTTTCATCTGTTCAGTTGAGATGCTGGCTAAAGGCTCTGCCTCTCTGTTCTCCTCAAAGTGGCTTTGATGAAGTTGTGAGGACTGTTTCACTTCATCATCTTCACTCTTCACAGGGGCAGGGTGATATAGGCCTCCTCCTTGACGCTGTTCTCCCTCATGACTGGTCAAGAGTTCCTCCTGTTCCTCCTTAATGTGTGGGGGCTCTAGGCCCTCCTGATGCTGTTCTCCCTCCTGAGTGGTATAGAGTTCCCCCTGTTCCTCTTTAATGTGTGGGGGCTTTGAGTCCTCCTGAAGCTGTTCTACCTCATGACTGGTGCAGAGTTCCTCCTGTTCCTCTTTAATGTGTGGGGGCTCTGGGTCTCCCTTAAGCTGTTCTCCCTCCTGACTGGTCCGCAGTCCCTCCTGTTCCTCTTTAATGTGCAGGGGCTCTGGGTCACCCTTAAGCTGTTCTCCCTCCTGACTAGTCCGCAGTTCCTCCTGTTCCTCTTTAATGTGTGGGGGCTCTGGGTCTCCCTTAAGCTGTTCTCCCTCCTGACTGGTCCGCAGTCCCTCCTGTTCCTCTTTAATGTGCAGGGGCTCTGGGTCCCCCTTAAGCTGTTCTCCCTCCTGACTAGTCTGCAGTTCCTCCTGTTCCTCTTTAATGTGTGGGGGTTTTGAGTCCTCCTGAAGCTGCTCTCCCTCATGACTGGTCCGGTCAGGAGGGACAGGAAGGAGGAGGAGGGTACAGTACAGATGCTGCTCTCCCTCCTGACTGAACTCCTGTTCCTCTTTAATGTGTGGGGGCTTTGAGTCCTCCTGAAGCTGTTCTATCTCATGAGTGGTGCAGAGTTCCTCCTGTTCCTCTTTAATGTGTGGGGGCTCTGGGTCTCCCTTAAGCTGTTCTCCCTCCTGACTGGTCCGCAGTCCCTCCTGTTCCTCTTTAATGTGCAGGGGCTCTGGGTCCCCCTTAAGCTGTTCTCCCTCCTGACTGGTCCGCAGTTCCTCCTGTTCCTCTTTAATGTGTGGGGGGTCTGGGTCCTCCTCGTCCAGACTGGAGCTCCACTCCTGCTGCTCAGGGGGAACCTCGTTTTCACTGACCAACACTGGTGGTATGACTGAAATACAGACACACACAAGTTAAGGAAATCTGTGAATGCAAGTCAAACTAAACTAGTATTTCATCATTTCAATGAGATCCATGATAGGTATGGGATGGAACCATGTGGAAATGACCCTACTTCTCCCTTGACTTATTCCCTCAGGAAACACTTTCCTAATGAGTTAATGGTCCACAGGGCTGTCCCGATTTGTCGACGAGCGCGCTTTGGGGCGACCATACGAGTAACCTATAGCTAGTAACCTATAAATAACAACACCTCGCAAATTTCCCGTTTGTTTTAGTGTAAAGAAATACAGGTAGGTATATTTTACAGTAGAACACATTTTCACGTAGGGTTATCTCAGCTACCATCAAGCAAATGATCAAATCTGTAACTGTGTATTACAATTGATGCCAACTGTGCAATTCTATATTCAAGGGTACTGAAAATAGTTTACCATTTAGTGATGAACAGAAAACATGGCTACTTGATATTTAACTACTTGCTCCTGAAACCTCTAGCCTTCACTAGTACCAAATTTAGAGAGACCTGTAAGAATCTACCCAGTACTGTATTTGAGAAAATTATCCTTGAAACTAGAGGTTGTGAGGTTTCCAGACCAAATTTCAAGCAGAAGGCCACACATGCATAACCTGATCACCCCGCGACATCAGTCAAGTTCTAGTATGACGTCAGCTATGTTGTGGTCAGTCAAGTCCAAGTATGACGTCCGCAATGACATCAGATATGATGTCAGTTCATTCATTCTAGTATATATAGCAAGGGTTCTACGTCACCTCTCTCTCTCTGGCCGATCATAGCAGCAGCTAGCTTCACGGCAGTCCATCTCCCCTGAAGCTGTCCTCTGAAGCGTCGTTTTGCCCCACCCACCTCCCCAGTCTGCCACCAACAAGTCTTGACTCCTGTAGGATCCCGCATGGGGAAGGGGGATCCCCTATCCTAGCCTATGCAGATGCCCTCCTCTCACCTCAAGAGGAGCGTCACTGTCCAATGGAGTCATGCGCCAACGTATTTGCCATGCATGCCGATTGCTAAAGAAAGTTTGTTAAATCCTACCAACTGTCACTTGAAACATATTTGGTGTGTCAGAATTTGTGCATGTCATTGTCCATACAGGGATCACCTACATTTTATAGCATCCTTCATGATGTAAAAGAAAGTTCATAAAAAATATTTCCTTTTCCTTTTCATTTGATTCTTCTCTCGCCCCCCCCCCCTGCTTGATTTAAAAACGCAGTGAAATAGAAAACAGAAATGGGAAATTGAAAAGAGAAGAATAAAAATATTATAATAAAATATATAATAATAAATATAAAATTTGGGCTATTGCTAATATAAATGTTCACTATAGACTCTTCCTTGAGTTTATGGGTAAGGATAATAGAGGTCTGTCTTATAAAGTGTAGCCTGATTCCATAGGAAGTATGTCATGAAACCCAGGCTGTTATCATCATACACCTGACAAGTATTTACCTACTTTAGTTAGCTGTTCGCTGCAACAATATTTGAGTGTATTTACCACGCATTTACCTAGAAAAATGCCTAGTGACTGACTGTAAAGTCTGCTGCTGATCTATAGTGCCTCACCTCATGGCCTGGGACCGCTGGTTACAGCAGTAATTGCATCTAAATATGAAATTATGTCTTGGCCTACCAGTGTTCAGCCATGAAGCAACATTACAGTGCATAGAAAATATATGAGGTGATCAGAAATCGCTGTACTATAAACTGCCCTTTATGGTGGATATTATAATACTAGCCTACATCACAGTTGCTCGATTGAGATCACTGCATGACATAATTGCCTGAGTGACATCACAGTTGAGCAATCAAACACCACAGACAGACACCACTATAACTACTGATAATCATCAGTAATGTGAATGACTAAAAGGAAAATAATAAAACAGCTGAGAACTGTCAAGGTATTTGGTATTCGTATGATTGACATAGTTATTAACCAATCAGAGACATAGGATATGCAGCTAGGCTGTGATGTCATAGCAGTGCGCCAGCAAGGTTGGGGGAGAACACAAACAGTCGTCATACTGTACTCATGTTGTTCAGACGTAGCGTAACTGTGTCCTGCAACGGACACCTGGACGCCTGTTTCGTCACGTCCGGGTCAGAGGTCTCTCGACGTGGTTTCCGGTACTTTAGCAGGCATTTCAGATGCTGGATCGCCGCTTTGTGAAAGTGGAACTAATTTATACATCTATATGTGTCAATATGTGGAATTTCATATGAATATGTGCATGGTAACATGTCAAATTACTTTAGGAAAGTGACTTTGATGACAGAAAGCCATAAGACGTGCTTGGGCGACGAGAGTTACTGATCTTTAAAGTTGCTAGCTTGCTAGCTAGCTAACGCTAGCTTTGTCTAAAACACAACAAGGCCAGCTAGGTGGCAATAATGCAGCAAAATGGGACTCAGCGACCACTACAAGCCACTCGCTTTGTTGACTATTACTGGCTTGCTAACCACTGGCTTGCTAACCAGCAGAGCCGCAGAGTGAGCTGTCCGTAACAGGACAAGAGCAGCTTTCAGTTAAGACGCCAGCGGTAGCGTCCGTTCCCCGACTCTGGTAAATCAAAGACACAACTAAAAGAAATTATTTCAACGGTATGTTGCTAGAAAGAAGTTCGACTTAACGTTTTCGCCGTTAAACTACACGGAAACATGACATGATCATTGTAGCAGTGTTTGAAGCACAATTTTAACAGGAGTTTTGTAAAAATATTGTCCGTTGCAGGACTCGCTTCCGTTAAATAAACCCGCTCGTTCTACAAATAAGCTGTGTCGGAGTACAAGTCTATTTGACAAGAACAAACAGTGGTGCAGCCTTTATCACAATATTACGATATCCGAAATCTAAAGACAATATCTATCATCATTTGATCATCATGTGGGACTGTCTGTCCATCCTGTCTACTATTCCCTGCTTTGCATTTGCTCACAACACGAATATAATATATCATCATAAACTGTGCGTGGGTAATGTGAAATAACATTGAAATGTCACCAACCTGCTCTGTGGAGGCGCATGACAGGATTTAATGCAGCGTCCAACGTCTTTTGCCGGTCAAGCTGTTTTGAACGTGTAAACATTTTTGACCGCAACTTTTCCTTCTCAACTAGCGTTAAATTATTTGCTAACGTTTGTAGTTTGTAAAGACAAGACAAAGCTTCAGTCCAACAGCTTCACAGCGAGAGAGTCTGGCAAGCGAGACTCAGCTCAGCTTCACAGCCAACTACACGGCTCTGAGCCAAACCATTCAGCTGAGTCCATAAGAGAGTACCGTATCTTCTGTTGCTAACATTGATAGTACAATAGCGTTGGAACACAACACGCTAGAGGCTTCTCTCTTTTACCGCTCTTTATTTTAACTAAAGAACAACAACACAACTCAGCGCTTTTCAGCCGGTTTCCCACTCAACAACAGCAGAGCAAACCCACTACCGCAAGACAAACAGGAAGTCCCACTTTTAGAGTGCAGCCGTCGCTACACTGCCCCCATCAGTCCCACCTTGAGAGTGCAGCCCGTCGCTACAATATGGATATTAGCTCATTGACTTTGACACAGCAAAACTATACCATAGGCACTGGCGCCGGAACAAGGGGGACATGGGGACATTTTGTCCCCCTTAAAATTTGGTCCCCCTAAATTTTTTTTTTTTTTTTTTTTTTAATCTGAGGGGGCAACTGCCCCTGACGCTTAGAGCCCACTTTGCACTGTTTACACAGCCTGTGATGCTTGTTAAAGCCGTGATCGTTGTGGGATTATTACACCTGAGACAGACAGACCCAGGGATCAAGTTACAGAGAGCCCACTTTACACTGTTTACACAGCCTGTGACACTTGTTAAAGCTGTGATCATTGTGGGATTATTACACCTGAGAGAGAGACAGACCTGGACTCTGTACTGCACTCACTGTCATTGGCTGCTGCTATAATCGTATACGGTTATTGTTATTTTATTTTTGTGTTGAGATGACAAGTTTTGCACTGTGTTTCGAAGTGATAATAATAATAATAATAATAAGTTCAGTGTTTCTGCCTGTGTTGCTGTCTGTTGTAGTGTAATTATAAAATGACCTAAAGGGAGAGCAGGTCACCAAGTGAGTGAGAAAAGGAAAAATACTGAATAATTACATTACTACAGTATAATCCTAATGTTAATTTAAAATGAGATATTCATCTAAATATGGCTAAAAATCATCCAAACGTCCATAAAAACGTCAATTTTTCGTCGCCGCCCTTACGGGCGCCGAAAAAACATTTAAAAAAAAATAAAAAATTAGAAAAAAAATAAAAAAATGTGTCCCCCTTATTGCAAACTCGTTCCGGCGCCACTGACCATAGGTCACACTCGCTATCACCAGAGTTACAAATTGGAAATGGCTAGGGTGACCACCATTATATATATATATACACACACACACGCCACAAAGTTCGAATTCAATGTTTTTATACAGCACATATAGCGCTGTTTTACAAGCCAAATATACGCTGTTATTGTTAATAGGTGAAAGTACCCTCGCAGGAACAAATTGACCAACTCTGGAGCTGCAAGTGACGTCAGGTTGTACCAAATATCCCATTCATTTGAGAAAAGAAAAAAAAGCAGTGTTCGACCCATAGAGGGCGCTTATGCCAGGTATGCTGCTGAAAAATGATACAAATGGTAAAATGGCAACAGTTTGGTGTCAAATGTGGAAATTCTGACCAGAATTCTTCACACATCACCCCCAAAGTCATATATATTGGTTAAAAGGTGAAAAAAAGTGTTTTGGAGGTAAGTTCTCCTTTAAGGCTGAGCAAGGGCGGTTTTTGACCAGTGGAATGATACAAAAAAGCGAGTCGAGCAGGGTGGCGCTGCGCTAATACCAGCGGTGTAAATGGGCCATTAAGAGTACCAGTCAAATATTTTGGCCCAGAATCCCGTTAGTGAAGGGCGGAACCAGAAGGCATGAGATAGTGTACCCTCTGACACCTGTCACACAGTGGTGAATTAAATCAGCTGGTATCTGCTATTAACTGAGCAGTGTACCACAGACAGACTCCTTTCCCAAATAATGTCAGATAAATCAATACCAAGTTCCCCCTGCCACGCTTCTCTAATCCTCTCAGTAGAGGCTGTATTGCGGTTGTCAAACAGACATACAAATCTAGAGATAAGATGCTTTGAGTGAGTAGGGCTCAGCAATACATCGAAAAAAGCATGCTCATTTGGGACTGCTTCAAAGGCATGAATCTTGGAATGAATGTAATTTCTGGTTTGCCGGTATCTGAGCCAGTTTGTGCCGGGCAACTCATACTTCCTCTTCAGTAGATCAAAAGATGCAAAATGACCATCAGAGACCAGCCCCTTCTCACTCCAGGCATGGTAGTTTTTGTCTGACCATGGAGGCAAAAAAGAGTGATTGAAAGAAATCGGTGTATGGACATAAACATATAGATTCAAAATGATATGCATCTCAATACCTCTGACTTTCAGGCCTGCAATGCCTGGGTGACTATGTATTTTTAAGCCTTTCATTTTTTCCCCATGATTTTCCATTCTGTACAGAACAAACCTTATGCTATGCAGTCTTGTACAGTGTTAACCTTTCAATCAGTAATTGTGAAGGATTCCAGCTACTGTATTTAAAGCAAGTGTGTAGCTCTTTTACATAATCATCAACAATCATTGTGTCAGACAATCATTATTGAGGCCATAAAAAAACTTGAATTCATGTTACGATCCAGACCAATAAGGTTGATACGAAAATTACAACATGGCAAGCTCTTTTAATGATTGTATTTTATTAAAAACAGAAAACTTCAATTGAATCGAAAGTAAACTCTAAAACAGGATTATAAAATAATGTAACCAAACAAATACAAAACGCAATACAGTATGTATGCACAGCATCATTATCGGTATAGTATCATATACTGTACATCATCATGCATCATCAATCATTACTAAAGAGCTGGATCAGGAGAAACAGAAGCTCAAGCTGGGTTTAAATTGTATTCTACTAGGGATCTCGCGTGCTCGATTGCTAGGCTCGCCCTGCAGCTCGCCAAGCTGGCCCTGCGGCTCGCATTCGCAGCTGCTGCACGGCTCTGCCTGCAGTTCGGCTGCTGTGTGGCCAATGAGACCAGCATCACTGATGATGTTAGATTTATGATGAAGTGTGGCAGGGGGAACTTGGTATTGATTTATCTGACGTTATATGGGAAAGGAATCTGTCTGTGGTACAACTCTGCTCAGTAATAGCAGACACCAGCTGATCCAATTTAAAGTCACTCACCGTCTTCACTATTCCAAGCATAAATTACACAGAATCTTCTCTTCTATCTCACCACTGTGTGACAGGTGTCAAAGGGCACATTATCTCATGCCTTCTGGTTCTAACCTTCACTAACGGGATTCTGGGCCAAAATATTTGACTGGTACTCTAAAGGCTTACAAAATAGCCTTTCAGCCAGTGGCACAACTCACCATCTTTGGCTGCTCAGAGTCCTCTCTGAACTTCCCTACAGCTGTGCAACAGTCTCTGACACAGGGGACAACTGTTGCCAAATGGAATGGAAGTCCCCCTCTTCACCTTCTTTTCAACTGTGGTTGACGGACATGACCTCTGTTATATGGATGGAGAGACTTAGGTTCCTGGGGCGACATTACAGAAACTTCCTAAATTCCAAATCCTATCCTAAATGATTGGTAACCATGGTAATTAGAGTTAGGACTTGATTTAGGAAAACACCCATTACAGAACAACAGTTCCTAAGTCAATATTCTCATCCTAATTTAAAATGGGAAAAGCGTATTACAGAAACGTCCCAACTCCCCAAAATCTTAAAAAAGCTGTCCTAACTTTAAGATGCCAGCTATGCTGTCCTAACTAATTTACGCTATTTTCAACTGGAACAACAGCCATCTTGCATCTGGTTATAATTTATAGCCTATTTATAGCCTACCTACCTACGTTATGGCTGCGCTGTTATTACATTTGCAAAACCAACAAAATGTCAACAGGCGCAATGTATTTGCCGAAAGTCTCATGCGGGACCCGAATGACGTTTTGCGTTTTGATGACAGAACGCTCGTTAATCGATACAGACTGCCCTGGGACATGATACTGCAGCTAGCCGAGGAGCTGAGAGCTGTGTTGGAGAGACCGACTAGGCGACACGGGGCTCTGCCGGTTGTAGTACAACTTACAAATGCACTTTGGTTTTTTGCGAAGGGAGATTTTCAAACTGAAGTGGCCGACATATCCAAAATATCTCAGCCTGCTATGTCAAGTAATTTAACTGAGGTAGCAACAGCCATCAGCAATTTGGCTCCTCGGTACATACAATTTCCAAGGGGGGAGGAACGGCAGAGACGGTTTCCGCTATTTTAGCCCATTCCCTCTCTTTCACCTCCCGCGTGAGGGTGGCTGAAAACTTTCCAGCCAGCAGGCTACTAGCGCTCCTACTTCCCCCCGCAAGTTGAGAAAGGAGGAGGTGTCTGTTGCTAGTGGTTGCTAGGGTAACAGACAGAAAAGTTGATAACCGATGCTGGATGAGTATTTAGGATTTCCTAACAAGACATAAGATAGGATTTAGCAAGATAAGATAGGATTCCTAAAGTTAGTTAGGATTTGCTTCTGTAATACAAAATCAGAAAAAATCCTATCTTAAACTAGTCCTATCCTAACTTAAGACATAAGATAGGGAGTTTCTGTAATGTGGCCCCTGAGGACCAATTCACTTAAAAAAAAATCAACTATCAGGGACCTGTTTCTAGCCTACGATGAGGTTAAGGCCCAATTATCTACGTTAAAGATGGAGACGGAGACGGACAGAGCCTTCTGTCCGTACTCTGCATTCATTTGGTGCGTTTTCTGTCCGTCATCTGAAAGCTTATGGATACGCATGAAACGGAGCAATCCTGTACCTGGCCTGTGACCCCGTATACAATTTGGTGTTAGGAGAATTTCTCACTTGAACTGAGTAAATGGGTCCCTAGACATGAAAAATCACTGAGGTGCTCGTCCGCCACAGCGTCACGAATGATGCTATGGCCAAATCAAATATGGCTGCCATCGGCTATGATGAAAATCAAACTTTTTTGTTTCTGAGAGTATACACATCTAATACCTCCATTCCCACTGATTATGGTCTGCAGAATTCATGTCTGATATTGTTATGACCATTCTGGGTGATTTTGACATTGAAAGGTCATGGTAAAGGTCAAAGGTCAAGGTCATTTTGCTATTCTGAAGACCTTGGCCATAACTTGGCCATTTTTAGGAGTAAACACAGGTGTAATGTGTGATTTTTTTCAGTTTGTTTGCTTTATTTAAAAGTTCATACTAGTAATCATACACTTCTAGACACTGTATATTTTTATCATGAGTCATATTTCCAAAAATAATGCAGCCAGATCACATCAGTCAGTCTGAGATTTATTTCAGCAACATCAACTTGAACGAATGCATAAGAAAGTGCCAGTGGTACATAAATGAATAAAGAAAATGCTACATTGAGCTGTTCGTGCTGCATGGTTGATGTTGCTGAAGTAAATCTGACTGACTGATGTGATCTGGCTGCATTATTTTTGGAAATATGACTCATGATAATAAAATACAAAAATACACAACAAAACGTTGTTTGTTTACTTGATGAGCTTATTGCAAGGAGGTTTTAGAGCTGTATCGGGGCCGGGGATCCTTGAGGGTGTTGCAGGGGTTCCCCAGCAAATTGATTATTGTTTAAACTTCAACATTATTTCATTCATCTATTTACTAGAGACCAGAGCCGTATAATAGAAGAGTTCCGACATCTCCGTTCACTCCAATGGACCAGTTTTTTTCCAGGAAGTAGAAAGTGGAACTCTTGAGTAAAAAAAGCAGCACTGTCGAGTTGCAGGAGAATAGACAGTGTTGTACTTTGAAAGGGTTTTTCATCCCTTGAAATTAATCAAATTGTACATTATCAGCTTTATTTTAGCATGCAAAAGTAGCGCGAGACCCATTCCTGGCTGTTCATTGGCTAATGAGTCTCGCATTTTGGTCCTCCGCTGACGCCACTCTCTCTCTAGAGGACACTACTAGAGACTAGAGTAGGGGTGGGCAACTATTTTTCATGGGGGGCCACATGAGAAACCCAGATTGTTGCCGGGGGCCGAACAAATAGTGTCATGCCGTAACCCATGGATGGGCAACTTTGATGATAGAGAGGGCCACAAAAAAAATTCCTCGCTACCAGATTTTGCTGAGGGCTGAACGGCGCCAGCGCGAAAAATTTGGGGCATTTGAAGCCAGGTTTAGAGGAATAACTCATTTTAAATTAACAATTGTGATGTCATTATTCAGTCTTAACCACCAATATTTGATCCTTTTCCTCACTCACTCCTATGTCACCACCTGCTCTCGCTGCAGGGCTTGAAATTAACTTTTTTCACCACCTGCCAATATGGCTGCTAGATTTTAAAGTTACCAGCCAATTAGAATTTCCACTAGCCGAAATGTTTTTCTTGAAATAAACCAGAATATGAGTGGGTTAATTTAAGCATAAGTATCAGTAAGTGTCCCGGGATTCTCAAAGCCTGTGTTGAGGGTCACACAAGAACAAAAATGCACTCTCGAAGCTAAATAAATCCAAAACCAACAAGTTAATTATTTAAATTTCTACTTCAATGTAGAACAATAATTTCTTACACATGAGATTACTTTTAGCCTTTTAGTCATAAATATTATTGAAAGATATTCCATATTCCAGACTGAAATGCTATAACAGAAGAGTATTGCCCAGAATGACATGAACATTTGGACACTTATTCAGCGGGTATATTGCATGTTGCGTTCAAGTGCACTGTAAATTTTTCTTTTTCTTTTTTTTTTTGCAATTCCATCGCGGGCCACACAGGGGGCGCCCGCGGGCCGCATACGGCCCACGGGCCATATGTTGCCCATGTATGTATTAGAGTTAGAGGTTGGTTCAATAGGTATTGGTCCCTGTCGGTTTACATGATGATGTAAGCCTCAGCTCTTTTGACTTCATTCAGAGAAAACGAAAAGAAGAGTTATGTTCCAAAGTAAGATAATTGTATGTTTCATACAGCAGTGAAGGATGCTGGCTGTAAACAGGACACATGACACACACCCTTTTATTGTAATCGGCCAATAACAAGAGTCGACTGCCGTTTAGTTTGACCTTTATATGGTTTCTTACTGAGTGATGTCTTCTCTGTCACACTTGGATGGTTTAGAAGATGTCCTCTGAGAATGTAAAACACATGGAAATCGGTTCTTTCTGGACTGATGCAAACGTTTTACAATATTTAGTCCAACCGCCATCAGTAACAACTGGATCCTTCTTTATTGGAAAACCATGTAAGCCTAAACATTTGATTGAAAAATATTAGTCAATGCATCAGTCACATAATGTGTTTGATATCATACCGATTTAGGGTAATGTGGTAATTACGTCAGCAGAATGTCTAGTAGTGTTCCAATTACGACATCTGTAAAATTGCAAAACACAATAGCAACCAATCATTTGATTACTTTAATCACTTTCTCAAGGTGGTAAACACTAAACATCGGTTAGACCCAGGATCTATTTTGCCTTTCAGATCACAATGATTGAGATTATGGAGATCCAGTCAGTGGTCCTCCTAGATCAACAGAGATGTTTGATAAATATTGATACAATTTGGCAATTGGCAGATCAGTGGAGTCCTGGAGGTCCCTCAGAAAACAAGGCTAGACTAGTTATATTTCACAATGAATTAGTAAAACGTCTCGCTGGATTTTTTTTTTTTCATTTTTTTTTTTTTGTCTGAGAGTAAATAGGACATCCAAGTTCCTATATAAAGCAGTGAGAGCTGTTCAGTTCCTTTCTTCCCTTGCTGAGAACCAGAAGGGTTTACTTGTATGTCAGATCTGAATGCAGCCTCTGTCTCCAAGGGACACAAGAGTGCTGCATCTTCACGTTTTCCTCCCAGATTCCTCAACTACTCATTACATTACATTACGTCATTTGGCAGACGCTTTTATCCAAAGCGACTTACAATAACACATTTTCTGTCAGCAATAGAGCAATCAACTATGGAGCACAGTCTATGACAACTACAACTTCTGAAGGAACAGTGGTACAAGTTTAGGTTAGTGGTACAAGGTTGGTTAGTTTTTTTTTTTTTTTTTTTTTTTAATTATAAATAAGGAAAGAGAGAGAACGAAGTTAGATCAAGAAGGGCCCAGATGGAGCCTGAAAAGGTGAGTCTTTAGTCTTTTCCGAAAGATCGGCAGTGATTCAGCAGTCCTGACCGAAGGTGGAAGCTCGTTCCACCATTAAGAATTTGGGTTGGTTGAATACCAGACGGGCTGCAGCGTTCTGAATGAGCTGAAGCGGTCGGATGTCGGTGGCAGGTAGGCCGGCCAGGAGCACGTTGCAGTAGTCCAGGCGGGAGGAGACAAGAGACTGGACCAGTAGTTGAGTCGCTTCTCTTGTGAGAAAGGGACGGATTTTGCGGATGTTGTAGAGAGAGAACCTACAGGAGCGTGCTGTAGCAGCTATGTTGGCAGAGCAAGACAGCTGGTTGTCAAGGACCACCCCAAGGTTCTTAGCTGTTTGGGAGGGAAGTACAGTGGTGTTGTCAATGGAGATGGAGAGATCTGTGAGAGGGCAGTCTTTTCCTGGGAGGAAGAGTAGCTCTGTCTTACCAAGGTTGAGCTTGAGGTGGTGGGCAGACATCCAGTCGCCAATGTCTTTGAGGCATGCAGAGATGCGAGCTTCGATTTGAGTGTCGGAGGGGGGGAAGGAAAGGAAAAGCTGGGTGTCATCAGCATAGCAGTGATAAGAAAAGCCATGAGAAGAGATCACATAGGCAAGAGATCTGATATAGAGAAGGAAAAGTAAGGGGCCCAGGACTGAGCCCTGGGGGACACCGGTGGTAAGAGGACAGGATCTGGAGAGGGACCCTCTCCATGAGACCTGGTATGAGCGGTTCGAGAGGTAGGAAGCAAACCAGGAGAGTGCAGAACCTGAAATGCCGAGGTCAGACAGAGTGGAAAGAAGGATTTGGTGGTTGACTGTATCGAAAGCAGCAGACAGGTCAAGGAGGACAAGAACAGAGGAGAGGGATGAGGCCTTAGCAGTGTGAAGGGCCTCTGTGACAGCAAGAAGAGCTGTCTCAGTGGAGTGAGAGGCCTTGAAACCGGACTGCAGAGGGTCCAGGAGGTCATTTTGGGAGAGATAGAGAGAAAGTTGTTCGGACGCTGCTCGTTCGAGAGTTTTGGAAAGGAATGAGAGAAGAGAGACAGGTCTGTAGTTGTGAATAGCAGTAGGGTCAAGGGAGGGTTTCTTAAGCAGAGGCTTGACTCTTGCAGTCTTTAGAGCAGGCGGAACAATACCAGAGGACAGAGAGGAGTTAATGAAGGTGGTGAGGAAGGGAGATATGTTAGGTGAGATGGTTTGGAGGAGAGAGGAAGGGATAGGATCGAGGGGGCAGTAAGTGGCTCGGTTCGAGCTGATGAGTTTAAGCACTTCATCAGGAGAGAGGGGAGAGAAGGAAGGAAATCCAGGGACAGGGGGCCGAGGAGCAGGATTGGAGTCGGGAGTGTTAGTGAGGGTGCCTGGAGGATGGAAGGAGGAGCTGATGTCATCCACCTTTTTAGTAAAGAAGGTTACAAAATCATCAGCAGAGAGGGAGGAGGGAGGGGGAGGGGAGGGAGGGTTGAGGAGCGTGGAGAAGGTGGAGAACAGTTTACTGGGATTGGATGCAGAGGACTGGATTTCAGAGATGAAGAAGGAGGTTTTTGCTTTAGAGACAGCATCAGTGAAGTTTGAGTGGATAAGGTGGTAGGAAGAGAGATCTTCAGGGAGATGTGATTTTCTCCATTTTCTCTCAGCTGCCCGAAGCTCAGTTCGATAAGTTCGCAGAGATTCAGTCAGCCAAGGAGAAGGGGGAGAAGATCGGGCAGGCTTAGTGGTGAGTGGGCAAAGAGAATCAAGAGCAGAGGAGAGAGAGGAGAGAAGAGTGGTGGAAGCCTCGTCGGTGGACAGGAGAGCAAATTGCTCGGGAGGGGGAAGTAAGGAGAGGACGGTAGAAGAGAGGGAGTCGGGTGAGAGAGTTTTTAAGTTGCGTCGGGTGGTGGTAGAGTGAGGGGGAGATGGGTGGGAGGAGGGGAGGGGGATGGGAAGGGAGAAGGTGATAAAGTGGTGGTCGGATACAGGAAGAGGAGTCACAATGAGATTAGAGGTGGAGCAGGATCTGGTGAAGACCAGGTCAAGCACATTCCCTGCTTTGTGAGTAGGAGGAGATTGAGAGAGGTAAAGGTCAAAGGATGAGAAGAAGTTAAGGAAAGACAGAGATTGTAAGGTTACTGGCTGGATGTTGAAGTCTCCCAGAAGGATGAGTGGAGTACCATCCTCAGGAAAGACGGAGAGGAGGGTGTCCAGCTCGTCCAGAAAGTGACCAAGCGGACCAGGCGGGTGGTAGATTACCACAATGTTGAGCTTGATGGGTAGGGATACGGCAACTGCATGGGACTCAAAAGATGAGATAGACAGATGAGAGAGAGAGGTGACAGTGTAGGTCCATTTGGGAGAGATGAGGATACCAGTGCCTCCGCCACGGCCAGAGGCTCTAGGAGTGTGCGAGAATGAATAGGCAGCGGAGAGCGCAGCAGGAGTAGCAGTGTTTTCAGGAATGATCCAGGTCTCTGTGAGAGCTAGAAAGTGGAGGGTTTGAGATAGAGCATGAGCCGAGATGGTCTCAGTTTTCTTAACAGCCGACTGACAGTTCCAGAGACCTCCGGCAATAGTAAAAGGACTGTTTGTGCGCTTAGGGTAGGAGAGATTACTGGAGTTACTACACCTGAAGCAGCCGTGTCTACGGCATCTGTGGGCTGAGGTTACAACAGGGATTGGAAGAAAACACATAGTTAGGTAGATGAGTAGGTAGAATAAGAGAGGTAGCAAAAAAGACCCTATTCTATGGCCTCCCCTCGAAGGACTCCCGCAGAAAGACTCCCTTGTCTTTGTGCAGAAAGACTCCCTTGTCTTTGTGCAGAAAGACTCCCTTGTCTTTGTGCCCGAGTCTTCGTGCCGCTTACTGCTGCCGCTGTAGACTGGCAGTGTTCAGAAATACTGGTTCAACGGGGCTACAAGCCACACCTATCCAATCAGCCCCGCTCGTTCACAGGAGGGTTGAATTGATGTCACCTGAGAGCAATTCACCGGCTGCCCACAGTTTCACTCAGGAGACACAAGCTAGCCTAAAAGCAACTACTTTTTAAAAATAGAAGATAGCAGACAGAAGTAACACAACTTAAAACACTTACCCACTGAAGCCAAAGTTTAAATCACAGACAGGTATCCAGAGAAGATCAGCTCTTTGTCAGACAGCTAAAAGTGTACTGACTAGACCTTTCTCTAGCTAGGCTATATGGGAGCCACAAGCCACACCTATCCAATCAGCCCCGCTCGTTCACAGGAGGGTTGAATTGATGTCACCTGAGAGCAATTCACCGGCTGCCCACAGTTTCACTCAGGAGACACAAGCTAGCCTAAAAGCAACTACTTTTTAAAAATAGAAGATAGCAGACAGAAGTAACACAACTTAAAACACTTACCCACTGAAGCCAAAGTTTAAATCACAGACAGGTATCCAGAGAAGATCAGCTCTTTGTCAGACAGCTAAAAGTGTACTGACTAGACCTTTCTCTAGCTAGGCTATATGGGAGCCACAAGCCACACCTATCCAATCAGCCCCGCTCGTTCACAGGAGGGTTGAATTGATGTCACCTGAGAGCAATTCACCGGCTGCCCACAGTTTCACTCAGGAGACACAAGCTAGCCTAAAAGCAACTACTTTTTAAAAATAGAAGATAGCAGACAGAAGTAACACAACTTAAAACACTTACCCACTGAAGCCAAAGTTTAAATCACAGACAGGTATCCAGAGAAGATCAGCTCTTTGTCAGACAGCTAAAAGTGTACTGACTAGACCTTTCTCTAGCTAGGCTATATGGGAGCCACAAGCCACACCTATCCAATCAGCCCCGCTCGTTCACAGGAGGGTTGAATTGATGTCACCTGAGAGCAATTCACCGGCTGCCCACAGTTTCACTCAGGAGACACAAGCTAGCCTAAAAGCAACTACTTTTTAAAAATAGAAGATAGCAGACAGAAGTAACACAACTTAAAACACTTACCCACTGAAGCCAAAGTTTAAATCACAGACAGGTATCCAGAGAAGATCAGCTCTTTGTCAGACAGCTAAAAGTGTACTGATTCAGAATGCTGATCATAAGCCTACAGTAGGCTATATCTGTTTGACTGTATTCATGAATATCTAAGACTGACTCTAACCTGTAGGAGGTGGAGGTGGTCCTCAGTGAGCTCCAGCATGGGTGAGGAGCTCCTCCTCTCTTCTCTGCTGCTTTCCGCTTCTCCTCCATCTCTGCCTTCACTTCAGCCTCTCTCCTCCAGAGAGGTGACCGCTCTCCTCCGTCTCCTTTTTTGAGCCCATCTGATTGAGGATAAAATCATATAGTACATCTGTGCGTCAAATGAAAGAGATGACTCGCTTTCGTATAGAACTGTATACGTTTATTACATTTAGGTACTCTTACACTTTTCAGCCATCATGAATCTGCAATGGGGTGTGTGTGTGCGTGTGTGTGTGTGTGTGTGTGTGTGTGTGTGTGTGTGTGTGTGTGTGCGTGAGAGTGTGTGTGTGTGTGTGTGTGTGTGTGTGTGTGTGTTTGAATCAGAGCAGGAAGTCTCTTTAGTTCACTGGAGGTCACATGTCACCATCTGATCCACATCAGAACATTCTACACTTTAGACTTTGATCCTTATGTCATGTTATATGGCTGTTTGTTCATCTTTCTTCAGGCAAGGCAGCACAGCTTTATAGCACAGTCATACACTGGGACAAGTCAAAGTGCTTTAAATAGTCATAAAAATACAGGTAAAATATTAACAGACGAGATATAATACTTCAAAAGGCAGGTCACATGATCTTTCCATCAAGTTACTTCATGTTTCAATAGAAGCAGTGATGAAATCCATGTTGCTTATTATAATGCACTTCACTGTTTTCTACTACAACACATACTTTTAAAGGTTTATTCCACTAAAACACTACTGCTGCTACTGCTTTAAAGGCACATTTCACTTAAACATTTTTCTCACAGATAGACAAACATCACTCTCTGAGGAGAGGATATGTTTATATATATATGAGATATTGTGTGTGCTTCCTTTATGACAACTTGCTCATAAATGGACTGAATGGACTTCTGTCATATAGAGCAGCAGCTCCCAACCTTTTCAGAATTATGACCCACTTGAACATTTCAAACATTTCTGCAGCCCACATCAACATAAACATTATGGAAGCCAAAGAATGTGTTCTCAGAGCACTTTTTATATGAATGATCAAAGGAGCTGTCCATCAGCACCACAGAAATCTGAAAAAGATATGTAAAAGATAAGTATGCAATAGGCTAATTACAGAATAATTTATTACAATTAAATAACTACCATTTAACAATGGAGAAATGCATTCTTAATAATAATACCAGGTTGGGAATGGCTGATATAGAGCAGCGCAGGAATGAGTCTGGATTGCAGAAGTAGCATGTTGGAGGTTATGGGGGAAATTAATGAGCTTTTAGAATGTGGATTTCACTTAAATACATAAAATAAGGTGTGTGGTCTGTGTCTTCACAAACATCAATCACTTTTATGACTTTTGAAACTTAAATGAGTTAAAAAAAGGAAACACTTCAAAAGGCATAAAAGTGATTCATGTTCGTGAGGATTATCCTTCTGAACACAAATGACCACTCCTATAAACTGTTGTTAACCACAGACCTTATTTTATGCATTTAAGTGAAATCCACATTCTAAAAGCCCATTTCACTTTTGACCTTAAGATCCAACATGTGCGGGACTTCTGTCTTCTGACTACAAAAAGACATCATCGCTGCAGTAGCCTACTTACCGAGATATATTTCCATAGCAACTTAACCTGCTATCGACCAGGTTAACTATGAAGCATACGATTAAACCTTAAAAGGCACCGCTCACGAACCAATGAGCTTCCTGGAAAAGGAGAGAAGAGTATTTTGCGACCGCCAAGACCCATTTAATCATACGTCTCCAAAGCGCACCGTGTGAGCAACGGAGATGCTGAACATCGGCGGCGAAATCAAGCAAGCTGATAACTTACGCATCGAGATAATCTGCATTTTTTGCCAGCCCTCCTTTATGTGATTATTATGTGCAGCAGTGTTGGTTTTTATTAGCCTACATTTTTGAATTCTTCATATTTCCTTAAGATTATGGTTTGTTCCTCCAGCATGAAGTATTCATTTTTATTTGCTCCCAAACACGTTTGACCGTGCCGATGGCAGCTGAACGCTGTGTGGAGAAATATCACTAAATTACCTGCATAAAAAGGTTACGATAAACGTCTCTTTGAGCACTAAGGTGTGCAACGGAGCTGCTATTTCTATAGGCTATTTTTTAATTCAATTAAAACTACGCCTGCCCTCCTGTTCACGAGCATTTTCAGGTGCACGAGCTCAGAGCTGGATAAAGAAATCCCAAATTGACAGACCCAGTTGATAACCGGCATCGTGGTACAGAATAGCACGGTTGCTTTGATCTGGTTAAGCCAAACCAGATCAAGGGACAGATCCTGGATTTGTTTATCCTCCATTCGTGGTATGGGCCTCTGTTTTCATGCTAATGTAGGTTATTTATTTAGGATGCTGTATTTAAACTCAGTTATGGAAATAAACAAACCCTTCAACAACAACAAAGGATTCTCTGACAGGGATCATTTCCATAGTGTGTGTAACACATCACTTTACAGAGGTTATACACCTCCTCACACCATGGGCCATGCTAGCCTATTGTTTTTACTGCTGTAGGATGTAGTACACCCACTCCCACCACCACCCACATCCCCCTAGCCACCCCACCTACTCACCACTGGAAACCCGACATGCTACAACCTTCCTATCCCCTTTTCCATAGCCCTGCCCCCCTGGCTTGCAACTCCTCCACCACCCACATGCACCTAGCCACTCCCCCTACACACCCTTCGAATCCCTAGCCCCAACAGCCTTCATTAATGGCTAATTTCCACCACATATAACAGCACAGTACAGCTCTACTCGACCTGGTCTTACTTGTCTCTACTTGATATAGACTCTGTTTCCATAGCAAGTTTACTCGCCTCCGCCCACACCTGGTCGTCATAGCGACCGCATATCTGCCCTCCACTCATAGCCGAAGTAGGCTATAATGTATAATGTTAAACTGGAATACTGGTGCCTCTAAATTACCTACAGTGTACATGGCATGGGCAAATGTGACAATCGACTCCCCGACAACCCCGACTCAACCCGGGCTGTCTAGGTTTTTGATCGATGGAGTGAGACTAAAAAGCGAGACGAGCTGGGCGGTGGAAATGGGCCATAAATGTCCGTGAGTGCGTGTCCTGACTTCATCATCTTCTGACCCCGGCCTGGCCTGCTGGCCAGCGCAGTGGGAAAAATGTATTGAGCGTCTACTCGCTTTGTAGAGTAAAGCATTGTGGGCACTGAGAGGGACTTCACGCCTCATGGCTCATGGTGCATTCATGTGCTTGTAAACTCAGAAATCTATACTCGAATAGCCATGAAGGTTGGTTAAAACAGGAAAGGTTCTGTAACGTTGTCGCAGGTGAATTCCCCCCCCTCCACAGATGCGGACGCCCGGAAACAGATTCCTCAACAGGCAGTTTATTCGTATAATATATTTCTGCAACAGTGCAGCCTTTTATATGGCGAGTCAGTTTACAAACATAATCAATAGAACGAAAGCGCTCAAACGAGTGGTGGCAAAATAAACAGTGACACAGGGCTCCAGTCAGGCAATCTCCAACTTAAAACATCACAAGAAAACAACATCAATAATCCGCCCCACACCTCAAGACATACAATATATATTATCCAGTGATGACGAACAGATACAACAGAAACACATACCGGTTTCCGAGCCTGCATTTCACACGCAGCGCCCCCCGCAACGCAGCAGAACTTCACAGCGTCCCCCCGTACCTTTACAGCAGAAACACATAACATTATAATAAAAATACAATCAACCTCCGCACACACACACACCCGAGCCAACACACATACCGTTGATAAAACTGCAACGCTGCAATCTCGCGCTTCATGCTGCAAGGCAATCCGCGACCAGCTTGGTTGTGAATGAGATTTGTGAATGAAAAGAGCCCGCGCTAAGAGAGGCACTTCCTTATCACGCAGCACGCACGGCTACGTCATCTATTACGCTACTCGCAGCCGCAGTCACCGCTGCAGCACCTTACATACACCCCCCTGGAAAATACATCATCGCCCCGATGATGAGCGAGGCTGCTGGGTCAAATTACTCTATATTACTGTTCAGATTATCAATCAGGGTAGACAAAATGTCTTTCAGAGTACCCAGCCAGAGACTGTTAACGTGGGCCACTACCTGAGCTCCAGCCCGCCCTCCTCGCCCCGGGACCGCAGACCTGGGCAGATTGAACGGGTTAGAGTGGACGCCTGCCGTGCTCCGGGCCGACCGCCGTTGCACCACTGGTGGGGGGTCCGGCTCGTCCTCGGACAGCTCACTCTCAGATCCCGGGTGGGAAGGTTCGACTTGCGCTGCCTCCTCCAACTCACTGGTGGGCCCCAGGACTGGTTCAGGGTTCTCACCATGGGGGTCCAACCCTGGTTCCGCAGGGTACCTCCTCAGTAGCACCGCCGTTTCCTCTTGTAAGCACTCCTCTTCAGGCTCCCTGCTCTGCCCCAACTCCGCTTCATCCAACCCCAACGTCTCATCCACAGACCGATCAATACCACAGGGCCTGAGTTCGAGTCGGTGTACATTACCAGGGGCCTGGGAACCATCAACCGGAGCCACGGTGTAAACGGCCCCCTTGGGATCTGGCCGTGACAGCACCTGGTACGGCACAGGGAGCCACAAATCCTGGATCTTATGTCGGCCCTTGAAGGTGCGATTGCGTTTATACACCAACTGACCCTCCTGCAGAGCACTCTGCGACGAAGGGGGTCCGTGGCTTCGTCTCCGGGCCTCTGCACGTAGCGCCATTTGCCTCTGTGCATGGGAGTGAGCCGCCTGTAACTCCCGCTGGTGCGCACAGACCCAATCTTCTGCCGTCCCATCAAACCCCTCTTCCCCTACCCCGAACAAAATGTCTACTGGCAGATTGGGTGATCGACCAAACATCAGGAAGTAGGGTGTGTAGCCGGTGCTGGAGTGCTCTGCCGTATTGTAAGCAAAAACCACCTCTGGCAAATGCTCCACCCATCTCCTTTTCTTCTCTGGGGGTAATGTCCTCAGCAGGTCATGGAGAGTGCGATTAAAGCGTTCGCACTGCCCATTTCCCTGCGGGTGGTAAGGGGTGGTGCGGCTCCGATTCATCCCATACACTTTGCACAGGTTCTGGATGATTTCCGCCTCAAAACATCTCCCCTGATCAGAGTGAATCCTTTGTGGCACTCCATACTTATGGATCCACTCCTTCACCAGGGTCTTTGCCACGGTCACTGCCTTTTGGTCTCGGGTCGGGACTGCCACCGTGAACTTCGAAAACACATCGGTGAACAGCAGCACATTTTCCCGGCCATCACTGGAAGGCTCCAATACGGTGAAGTCCATGGCCAGCACCTCCAGTGGACGAGACGCCAGCAGACTCCCCCACTCCGTCACCACCTTTGGTAGTGGGGCTTTGGCCACAATACACCGGTTGCACCGCCGACAGTACCCCTCAATCTCCGAGTGCATCCCCGGCCAATAGCATCTGGCTCGTACCAGTTGGAATGTTCTTTCTACCCCCTGATGGCCATGACCATCATGCATGTGCCCCAGGACCTCTGTACACAAACTGCGGGGCAGAAGCAGCTGCCTCAGGCGCCCCTGTCTTGAATCCCGGAGCTCCCGATACAGCACCCCTGCCTCCTCAGAAATGGCATCCCACTGCCGAAGGAGCTCCACTGCCTCCCTGCTCTCCTGCGCACGCTCCGGCCGAGTGGGTTTCCGTCCCCTCTCCCAATACTGCCGGAACGCCCCGATCACAGAATCAGCTCGCTGCTGCGAGGCCAGAAAGTCAGTAGAATATACGGGGAAACTTGACGACACCCCGATGGCATTCACTGTAGCAGCACGGTTACCTTCCACCCCAGCTGACAGAGAAGTCTTCACCTGCTCGACGGTCTGCCAAAGCCCCGGACTCCCAGCCTGCCCATACTGCCTTGAAAGTCCATCAGCATTGGCATTCTGCTTCCCGGGCCGGTATCGCAGGTCAAAGTCAAATTGGGCTAACTCTGACACCCATCTCTGCTCCACTGCTCCCAATCTAGCTGTTGCTAGGTGGCTGAGGGGATTATTGTCTGTGAATGCAGTGAACTTCCGCCCCAGTAGATACTCACGAAACTTATCGGTTACTGCCCACTTCAAGGCCAACAGCTCCAACTTCATGGCGCTATAGTTGTTCATATTCCTCTCCGAGCGCCGCAGCCCCCGACTTGCATAAGCCACTGGCCTCCGGCCCCCCTCTCCGTCCTGTGACAGCACCGCTCCCAGCCCCTGGTGGCTAGCGTCGATCTCCAGGTAGAAAGGCTTTGTGAAATCTGCATATGCCAACACAGGGGCTGAGGTGAGCCGCCCCTTCAGTGTCCGAAACGCACTGTCACACTCCGGGCTCCACAGCTGGCAAAAAGGGATCCCTCCGGACCGTGAACCGCAGCCCTTGCGGGGACCCAGGGCTGAGAGGGCATGGAGGGGTGCCGCGATACGAGAGAAGTTCTCCACAAACCTCCTGTAATAGCTCCCGAAGCCCAGGAAAGAAGAGAGAGCTGCAAAGTTTTCGGGACGCCTCCACTCCGCCACTGCCCGTACCTTCTCCGGGTCGGTCGCCACCCCCTCTGGGGAGATGACATGTCCCAGGTATGACACCTCACGCTGAAATAGCGCACACTTGCTCCACTTCACCTTCAATCCATGGTGACGGAACCGCGACAGCACCATCCGCAGACGGGAGAGATGTTGCTCAAAAGATGTGGAGAACACCACCACGTCATCCAGGTACAAAAGCAGCGACTGGAAGTGCTCATCCCCAAATATCCGCTCCATGAGGCGCTGAAAGGTCCCTGGTGCGTTACACAAACCGAAAGGCATGCGATTGAACTCGAAGAGGCCAAACGGTGTGCAGAACGCAGTCTTCTGGCGGTCACCCTCTGCTACCACCACCTGGTTGTAGCCGCTGGCCAAGTCGAGCGTTGAAAACCACTTGGCGCCCCCCAACGCATCCAGCGACTCCTCGATCCGTGGCAGGGGGTACGCGTCCTTTCGGGTCTTGGCGTTGAGCTGGCGATAATCAACGCACATCCTCAGGGCCCCATCCTTCTTTCGCACGATCACCAAAGGCGAAGAGTAAGGGCTGGAACTCTCCCTGATAACCCCCTGCTGCAGCAGCTGCATTATGTGTGCCTTCACCTCCTCATACTGGCTTGGAGGAAGCCTACGATAACGTTGCTTTACTGGGGAGTTATCTAACACCGGAATCTCATGCTGTATAAGCTCAGTACAGCCCAAGTCACGGTCATCCCTGGCAAACACATCTGCGTTTTCATCCAGCAATGCCCTGACTTGGGCTGCCTGCTGCTCATCCAACAGGGGGGAATGAAAATCAAAAGGAAACCCGGGTGCGCCTGCCGATGGCTCTCTAACTGTGGCCTCCTGCATGTTCACCGACACCTCCACCTCCTGCGGCCCCACCTCCTGGAAGGCCACTGAACTTACCCCCCCGGCCATCACATCTGCTACAGTAATACGTGCTAGGCGAGTGCGTGGATCTAAACACACATCTGTATGGCCAACATTAACAACAGGGACCATTAATTCCCCCCCCTGCATCCACACATAAGAGGTGGACACCACCAGGCTACCAGGCAGCAACCCTTCATCCACTCCTAAAGCCTCCACCACCACTGCCTGACCTGTGGGGTGATGACTCTGAAACCCTGAAGCTAAAACAAGGCACATAGACCCAGCAGGTACCACCACAGGTGATGAGGACAGCACTTTAACAAAACCCTCAATAGTGGCTGAGGAAGGTGGATTGCATGAAAACCCAGATGGACATGATGAACAATCTTTGCATTGCTTTATTATATTCATCCCAATTATACCAGGCACCATTTTTCTCTTTTCCTGTGTTGCTTCATCAAGGGAGTCTTTTACAATCAGCAGCCCACACTGGGGGTACACCACCCCTGCAATTTGTACATCCAGCCGCAAATACCCCACATATGGCAAAGGTGTCCCGTTAGCCCCCTTCAAACTGAGCCACCCACACGCTTTCAAAGCATCAGAACCCATGTTTGAAAAATGTAGTTGAAAAAAACTTTCTGTCAGAACGGACACATTAGAGCCTGTATCCCACAGACAGGCCACTGGGACCCCACCCACCACAGTATGTATCACTGGAACAGGACCCACTAGTGCTTCAGCTATCTCCGCCTGATCACCATTTGTCTCCTCTGAGCCTACTTGCCCCCCATCCGTAGCTTGGCTCCCCACTACAGAGGGATAAAGTTTCCCTGCTGCCCACGTGCCGTCTCCCCTATAGATGAATTAGTAGCACCAGCTCCCCTACCACTGGCCCCACCTGCTCGCCCTGGTGTCTCTCTGCACATCCTGGCTATGTGCCCCACGCCTTGGCATCTGAAACAGATGGGCCTACCTTCTGGGTCATACCTAGGCTCCTGCCTCCCGGCCCGAGTCCGCCCCCCCATCTGAAATTGGATATGAGCTACTTCCTTAGCTAAAGCCTCCATTTTATCATTCTGTCTCCTCATAGCCTCCCTCAGCTCCAGCAATATAGGGTCCGGCTGAGCGGAAGCGTCCACAGCAGAACACTCCGCAGCCGCCTCACAGGCATATGCAGTTCTCCCCCTCACATCATCATCAGCCAACAATATAGCCTCACCACACAGTTTCTTTAAATTAATACCAAGATCCTGCCTTAACAGTTTTTTTAACTCCCTACGCAGTGTAACATCTCTTACATTCTCAGCAAACTGGTGTTTGATCGACTCCTCCCCACATAGCCCACCACCACCCTTGCAGCGGCTCACTTCTGCAGCCAAAGACAGTAAAGCGTGAGAGTACTCTCTCAGCCCCTCCCCGTCCCTCTGCTTCCTGTCAAAAAAACGCTTTTGGGCTTTTACCAAGGAAGGTGGGGTGCCATAAGCCTCCTCAAGCACTTTTAACATTGACTCCGAATTTCTCCTGACTTCATCCACTGAGTGCTTTATCTCCTGCTGGGCCTCCCCCTCCAAATGATCATAAATATAGGCAGCCTTTTCTTTACCCCTATACTTGTGATAACAAACAGCATTCTCAAGCTCATCAACCCAATCATAAAAAGTTAATGAACCCGCCTGACCAGAAAACATGACAGCTTTTCTCTCCTTAGGTAAATACACAATCTCGACAGAAGGTTGGAGCTGTGCAGAGAGGGCGGATGATGCAGCAGAGAATCCAGCAGCCAGTGAACCATCTGATTCACCTGGCTTTATTGTCCCGTGCAGCTGCGCTTGCGCAGTTAACTGTTCATTCTTCACGCGCAAAGCGTCCATTTGTGCATTTTCACGTGCCAACCTCTCCCTCAATGCCCGAACCTCCAGCTCCAATTCCTCATTAGAAGGCATCCTCCCACGCTGATCCGGCCGATGCGCTGTCTTCACCTATGCCACTGTTTCCGAACCACCACCGCAGTTAAATTACCCACTCGCCATAAAAAGAAACTGCTCACAGCGCCAAACGTAACGTTGTCGCAGGTGAATTCCCCCCCCTCCACAGATGCGGACGCCCGGAAACAGATTCCTCAACAGGCAGTTTATTCGTATAATATATTTCTGCAACAGTGCAGCCTTTTATATGGCGAGTCAGTTTACAAACATAATCAATAGAACGAAAGCGCTCAAACGAGTGGTGGCAAAATAAACAGTGACACAGGGCTCCAGTCAGGCAATCTCCAACTTAAAACATCACAAGAAAACAACATCAATAATCCGCCCCACACCTCAAGACATACAATATATATTATCCAGTGATGACGAACAGATACAACAGAAACACATACCGGTTTCCGAGCCTGCATTTCACACGCAGCGCCCCCCGCAACGCAGCAGAACTTCACAGCGTCCCCCCGTACCTTTACAGCAGAAACACATAACATTATAATAAAAATACAATCAACCTCCGCACACACACACACCCGAGCCAACACACATACCGTTGATAAAACTGCAACGCTGCAATCTCGCGCTTCATGCTGCAAGGCAATCCGCGACCAGCTTGGTTGTGAATGAGATTTGTGAATGAAAAGAGCCCGCGCTAAGAGAGGCACTTCCTTATCACGCAGCACGCACGGCTACGTCATCTATTACGCTACTCGCAGCCGCAGTCACCGCTGCAGCACCTTACATACACCCCCCTGGAAAATACATCATCGCCCCGATGATGAGCGAGGCTGCTGGGTCAAATTACTCTATATTACTGTTCAGATTATCAATCAGGGTAGACAAAATGTCTTTCAGAGTACCCAGCCAGAGACTGTTAACGTGGGCCACTACCTGAGCTCCAGCCCGCCCTCCTCGCCCCGGGACCGCAGACCTGGGCAGATTGAACGGGTTAGAGTGGACGCCTGCCGTGCTCCGGGCCGACCGCCGTTGCACCACTGGTGGGGGGTCCGGCTCGTCCTCGGACAGCTCACTCTCAGATCCCGGGTGGGAAGGTTCGACTTGCGCTGCCTCCTCCAACTCACTGGTGGGCCCCAGGACTGGTTCAGGGTTCTCACCATGGGGGTCCAACCCTGGTTCCGCAGGGTACCTCCTCAGTAGCACCGCCGTTTCCTCTTGTAAGCACTCCTCTTCAGGCTCCCTGCTCTGCCCCAACTCCGCTTCATCCAACCCCAACGTCTCATCCACAGACCGATCAATACCACAGGGCCTGAGTTCGAGTCGGTGTACATTACCAGGGGCCTGGGAACCATCAACCGGAGCCACGGTGTAAACGGCCCCCTTGGGATCTGGCCGTGACAGCACCTGGTACGGCACAGGGAGCCACAAATCCTGGATCTTATGTCGGCCCTTGAAGGTGCGATTGCGTTTATACACCAACTGACCCTCCTGCAGAGCACTCTGCGACGAAGGGGGTCCGTGGCTTCGTCTCCGGGCCTCTGCACGTAGCGCCATTTGCCTCTGTGCATGGGAGTGAGCCGCCTGTAACTCCCGCTGGTGCGCACAGACCCAATCTTCTGCCGTCCCATCAAACCCCTCTTCCCCTACCCCGAACAAAATGTCTACTGGCAGATTGGGTGATCGACCAAACATCAGGAAGTAGGGTGTGTAGCCGGTGCTGGAGTGCTCTGCCGTATTGTAAGCAAAAACCACCTCTGGCAAATGCTCCACCCATCTCCTTTTCTTCTCTGGGGGTAATGTCCTCAGCAGGTCATGGAGAGTGCGATTAAAGCGTTCGCACTGCCCATTTCCCTGCGGGTGGTAAGGGGTGGTGCGGCTCCGATTCATCCCATACACTTTGCACAGGTTCTGGATGATTTCCGCCTCAAAACATCTCCCCTGATCAGAGTGAATCCTTTGTGGCACTCCATACTTATGGATCCACTCCTTCACCAGGGTCTTTGCCACGGTCACTGCCTTTTGGTCTCGGGTCGGGACTGCCACCGTGAACTTCGAAAACACATCGGTGAACAGCAGCACATTTTCCCGGCCATCACTGGAAGGCTCCAATACGGTGAAGTCCATGGCCAGCACCTCCAGTGGACGAGACGCCAGCAGACTCCCCCACTCCGTCACCACCTTTGGTAGTGGGGCTTTGGCCACAATACACCGGTTGCACCGCCGACAGTACCCCTCAATCTCCGAGTGCATCCCCGGCCAATAGCATCTGGCTCGTACCAGTTGGAATGTTCTTTCTACCCCCTGATGGCCATGACCATCATGCATGTGCCCCAGGACCTCTGTACACAAACTGCGGGGCAGAAGCAGCTGCCTCAGGCGCCCCTGTCTTGAATCCCGGAGCTCCCGATACAGCACCCCTGCCTCCTCAGAAATGGCATCCCACTGCCGAAGGAGCTCCACTGCCTCCCTGCTCTCCTGCGCACGCTCCGGCCGAGTGGGTTTCCGTCCCCTCTCCCAATACTGCCGGAACGCCCCGATCACAGAATCAGCTCGCTGCTGCGAGGCCAGAAAGTCAGTAGAATATACGGGGAAACTTGACGACACCCCGATGGCATTCACTGTAGCAGCACGGTTACCTTCCACCCCAGCTGACAGAGAAGTCTTCACCTGCTCGACGGTCTGCCAAAGCCCCGGACTCCCAGCCTGCCCATACTGCCTTGAAAGTCCATCAGCATTGGCATTCTGCTTCCCGGGCCGGTATCGCAGGTCAAAGTCAAATTGGGCTAACTCTGACACCCATCTCTGCTCCACTGCTCCCAATCTAGCTGTTGCTAGGTGGCTGAGGGGATTATTGTCTGTGAATGCAGTGAACTTCCGCCCCAGTAGATACTCACGAAACTTATCGGTTACTGCCCACTTCAAGGCCAACAGCTCCAACTTCATGGCGCTATAGTTGTTCATATTCCTCTCCGAGCGCCGCAGCCCCCGACTTGCATAAGCCACTGGCCTCCGGCCCCCCTCTCCGTCCTGTGACAGCACCGCTCCCAGCCCCTGGTGGCTAGCGTCGATCTCCAGGTAGAAAGGCTTTGTGAAATCTGCATATGCCAACACAGGGGCTGAGGTGAGCCGCCCCTTCAGTGTCCGAAACGCACTGTCACACTCCGGGCTCCACAGCTGGCAAAAAGGGATCCCTCCGGACCGTGAACCGCAGCCCTTGCGGGGACCCAGGGCTGAGAGGGCATGGAGGGGTGCCGCGATACGAGAGAAGTTCTCCACAAACCTCCTGTAATAGCTCCCGAAGCCCAGGAAAGAAGAGAGAGCTGCAAAGTTTTCGGGACGCCTCCACTCCGCCACTGCCCGTACCTTCTCCGGGTCGGTCGCCACCCCCTCTGGGGAGATGACATGTCCCAGGTATGACACCTCACGCTGAAATAGCGCACACTTGCTCCACTTCACCTTCAATCCATGGTGACGGAACCGCGACAGCACCATCCGCAGACGGGAGAGATGTTGCTCAAAAGATGTGGAGAACACCACCACGTCATCCAGGTACAAAAGCAGCGACTGGAAGTGCTCATCCCCAAATATCCGCTCCATGAGGCGCTGAAAGGTCCCTGGTGCGTTACACAAACCGAAAGGCATGCGATTGAACTCGAAGAGGCCAAACGGTGTGCAGAACGCAGTCTTCTGGCGGTCACCCTCTGCTACCACCACCTGGTTGTAGCCGCTGGCCAAGTCGAGCGTTGAAAACCACTTGGCGCCCCCCAACGCATCCAGCGACTCCTCGATCCGTGGCAGGGGGTACGCGTCCTTTCGGGTCTTGGCGTTGAGCTGGCGATAATCAACGCACATCCTCAGGGCCCCATCCTTCTTTCGCACGATCACCAAAGGCGAAGAGTAAGGGCTGGAACTCTCCCTGATAACCCCCTGCTGCAGCAGCTGCATTATGTGTGCCTTCACCTCCTCATACTGGCTTGGAGGAAGCCTACGATAACGTTGCTTTACTGGGGAGTTATCTAACACCGGAATCTCATGCTGTATAAGCTCAGTACAGCCCAAGTCACGGTCATCCCTGGCAAACACATCTGCGTTTTCATCCAGCAATGCCCTGACTTGGGCTGCCTGCTGCTCATCCAACAGGGGGGAATGAAAATCAAAAGGAAACCCGGGTGCGCCTGCCGATGGCTCTCTAACTGTGGCCTCCTGCATGTTCACCGACACCTCCACCTCCTGCGGCCCCACCTCCTGGAAGGCCACTGAACTTACCCCCCCGGCCATCACATCTGCTACAGTAATACGTGCTAGGCGAGTGCGTGGATCTAAACACACATCTGTATGGCCAACATTAACAACAGGGACCATTAATTCCCCCCCCTGCATCCACACATAAGAGGTGGACACCACCAGGCTACCAGGCAGCAACCCTTCATCCACTCCTAAAGCCTCCACCACCACTGCCTGACCTGTGGGGTGATGACTCTGAAACCCTGAAGCTAAAACAAGGCACATAGACCCAGCAGGTACCACCACAGGTGATGAGGACAGCACTTTAACAAAACCCTCAATAGTGGCTGAGGAAGGTGGATTGCATGAAAACCCAGATGGACATGATGAACAATCTTTGCATTGCTTTATTATATTCATCCCAATTATACCAGGCACCATTTTTCTCTTTTCCTGTGTTGCTTCATCAAGGGAGTCTTTTACAATCAGCAGCCCACACTGGGGGTACACCACCCCTGCAATTTGTACATCCAGCCGCAAATACCCCACATATGGCAAAGGTGTCCCGTTAGCCCCCTTCAAACTGAGCCACCCACACGCTTTCAAAGCATCAGAACCCATGTTTGAAAAATGTAGTTGAAAAAAACTTTCTGTCAGAACGGACACATTAGAGCCTGTATCCCACAGACAGGCCACTGGGACCCCACCCACCACAGTATGTATCACTGGAACAGGACCCACTAGTGCTTCAGCTATCTCCGCCTGATCACCATTTGTCTCCTCTGAGCCTACTTGCCCCCCATCCGTAGCTTGGCTCCCCACTACAGAGGGATAAAGTTTCCCTGCTGCCCACGTGCCGTCTCCCCTATAGATGAATTAGTAGCACCAGCTCCCCTACCACTGGCCCCACCTGCTCGCCCTGGTGTCTCTCTGCACATCCTGGCTATGTGCCCCACGCCTTGGCATCTGAAACAGATGGGCCTACCTTCTGGGTCATACCTAGGCTCCTGCCTCCCGGCCCGAGTCCGCCCCCCCATCTGAAATTGGATATGAGCTACTTCCTTAGCTAAAGCCTCCATTTTATCATTCTGTCTCCTCATAGCCTCCCTCAGCTCCAGCAATATAGGGTCCGGCTGAGCGGAAGCGTCCACAGCAGAACACTCCGCAGCCGCCTCACAGGCATATGCAGTTCTCCCCCTCACATCATCATCAGCCAACAATATAGCCTCACCACACAGTTTCTTTAAATTAATACCAAGATCCTGCCTTAACAGTTTTTTTAACTCCCTACGCAGTGTAACATCTCTTACATTCTCAGCAAACTGGTGTTTGATCGACTCCTCCCCACATAGCCCACCACCACCCTTGCAGCGGCTCACTTCTGCAGCCAAAGACAGTAAAGCGTGAGAGTACTCTCTCAGCCCCTCCCCGTCCCTCTGCTTCCTGTCAAAAAAACGCTTTTGGGCTTTTACCAAGGAAGGTGGGGTGCCATAAGCCTCCTCAAGCACTTTTAACATTGACTCCGAATTTCTCCTGACTTCATCCACTGAGTGCTTTATCTCCTGCTGGGCCTCCCCCTCCAAATGATCATAAATATAGGCAGCCTTTTCTTTACCCCTATACTTGTGATAACAAACAGCATTCTCAAGCTCATCAACCCAATCATAAAAAGTTAATGAACCCGCCTGACCAGAAAACATGACAGCTTTTCTCTCCTTAGGTAAATACACAATCTCGACAGAAGGTTGGAGCTGTGCAGAGAGGGCGGATGATGCAGCAGAGAATCCAGCAGCCAGTGAACCATCTGATTCACCTGGCTTTATTGTCCCGTGCAGCTGCGCTTGCGCAGTTAACTGTTCATTCTTCACGCGCAAAGCGTCCATTTGTGCATTTTCACGTGCCAACCTCTCCCTCAATGCCCGAACCTCCAGCTCCAATTCCTCATTAGAAGGCATCCTCCCACGCTGATCCGGCCGATGCGCTGTCTTCACCTATGCCACTGTTTCCGAACCACCACCGCAGTTAAATTACCCACTCGCCATAAAAAGAAACTGCTCACAGCGCCAAATGTAACGTTGTCGCAGGTGAATTCCCCCCCCTCCACAGATGCGGACGCCCGGAAACAGATTCCTCAACAGGCAGTTTATTCGTATAATATATTTCTGCAACAGTGCAGCCTTTTATATGGCGAGTCAGTTTACAAACATAATCAATAGAACGAAAGCGCTCAAACGAGTGGTGGCAAAATAAACAGTGACACAGGGCTCCAGTCAGGCAATCTCCAACTTAAAACATCACAAGAAAACAACATCAATAATCCGCCCCACACCTCAAGACATACAATATATATTATCCAGTGATGACGAACAGATACAACAGAAACACATACCGGTTTCCGAGCCTGCATTTCACACGCAGCGCCCCCCGCAACGCAGCAGAACTTCACAGCGTCCCCCCGTACCTTTACAGCAGAAACACATAACATTATAATAAAAATACAATCAACCTCCGCACACACACACACCCGAGCCAACACACATACCGTTGATAAAACTGCAACGCTGCAATCTCGCGCTTCATGCTGCAAGGCAATCCGCGACCAGCTTGGTTGTGAATGAGATTTGTGAATGAAAAGAGCCCGCGCTAAGAGAGGCACTTCCTTATCACGCAGCACGCACGGCTACGTCATCTATTACGCTACTCGCAGCCGCAGTCACCGCTGCAGCACCTTACAGTTCTATTTTTTTCTTTATTTCCTTTGTTGAAATACATAGCCTACATGTATCATTATTTATTTTTCTTTCACTAAAGCATATTTAATAATTAGATAGTCTACTAAACATCACAACAATATCCCTTCAGTTCTACAGAGGCAGTTTTTTTAAATGTCCATAAAAAGATCAAATCAAATTGTGATCAACAACTCCATCATATTCATGTCCCCAGATAGCTTAGCTCTGTGATCATTCTCATGTTGTTTTACTGCAGCGCTTTTTAAATAGTTAAATGTCAAATTCCTGCTTGTTATAGTCACAAGATCTGACAACACTGAGGGGAGGAGCAAACCTGAAAGTGAAAGTGCTGTTGAGTGAGAGAGCAGAGCAGAGCAGAGCAGGAGGCAGGAGCAACAGGAGCTGCGCAGGGTGAGTGTTTAATATATTACAACATAAATCATTATTATTAAACATTTGACTGTAACAGACTATGACCCTGCACTGTACAGGGAACAAGAGTCAGCATTAACACAACAGTAGCCTACATCAGCTTCCCACTAAATAAAACAAATGCATGAAAAAAGTACTGATTTAGGCTACATAAGGGCCATGGCCTATTCACAAAGCTTCCTAAAAGGCTACTAAGAGTTGGCCATATAGCGTTGACATTCACATTCTCTAAGACCTTACCCTTAAAATAAGTGATCAAATCCTATAATAAATAAAGATCAAAGTAATTTAACTGTAGTCTATAGAGAGGAGGCCTTTTCTGAGTTTCTTAAGCAGAGCACAAAATGGATGACAGACTAGACTGAGAAGCAGGAAATGTGAGCAGGCTTGGGAAGTAACTGATTACATCTAATCTGGTTACTGTAATCAGGATACAAAGTTAACTGTAATCCCTTACAGTTGCAGAAAAAAGATGTAATCGAGATTACAGTTACATTTAGTGAAAATGGGGATTACTAGCAGGATTACGTTTATTGTATATTCTATTTATTGTATTTCAATAATGAGAGACTAGTAGAAAGTATAACAAGCTTTAATGATACAACATATTAATTTTGGCGTATGACTCCATGATATGATGACGCTCTCCTGAGATGATGAGAGGGCGTCGTCAGTGAAGAATAGGATAGGAAATCCCCCATAGGGAATTCTTCGATCAGGAGTCATGACCGATGGTGATGGTCAGGGGAGGAGGTGGGGCGAAAACAACTGCTTCAGCGATGATGATCAGCAACTGAGAATGACACATACACAGCACATAGCAAACAGAGTAAACATGGACCCTGATATACTACGCTGATTAGGTGATTGGGATCAGCTGGAGAGGAATACCTTGGGCTGATTGGTTATTGCCACATGTGTGGTAAACTGTGAATGGGTGAGGAGACAGCATCAGAGAAAGGGGGCGAGCCTAACAATGAATGGGTTATACATCCTCAAAGAAAGGGGGCGTGCACTGTGATATGACGAGACTGGGCGTTGGCTGTTAAGTAGTCTTCATTATTGAAAATAGTCCAAGACTTCATATTGTATCTTTACCCAAGTGGCTGACAGCTGTGTACATATTGACTCTTCTTCCTATTGTCTACTTTATGTTTGATATGTTATTTGATGTTGTTTGATAGTTATTTTATTGCATTTTTTTTTGTATTGACTGTTTTTACGTTTAGGGAGATACTGTGTGATACTGTGTTATGCTATGTTGTGTTATGTGGATATTTCATGCCTGAGTGCGAGCAACTGTAACTTGTCCCAATTTTCCCCCGGGGATCATTAAAGTCTTTCTGATTCTGATATCTATGGTGCAAATAAATAAAACATAAAACCCTGGAGAGGGGGAAAAACACACTTGAAAAAACACACTTAGTTGGCTCTTAAAAAGGACCAGTGCACCCACAATAAATAAATAACTAGCAAACAGATAATATCAGTGCAGTGTAATGGAAATATTGTTATTGTTTTATTATTGTTGAGAAACAGGCAACACTAGATTGGATGAATGCCTGCTGTAACCAACACATACGTTTTTTTTGTCATCCTGAGGAGCATGCCCCCAGATTCCATTAGTCAAATGCAGGAAATGTGTTCAGAAGTAATCCAAAAGCAACGGAAAGTAATCAGTTACATTACTTTGATATTGTGATACTTGGATCACGTTACTGATTACAATTTTTAACAGGTAATTAGTAATTGTATCAGATTACATTTTTAAAGTAACCCTCCCAACCCTGGCAGTGAGTGCATCGTGCATGCTTGAACTAGTTAAGCTGCACTCACATCTCACACTCAACAAAGTCATGCTACACCGCCACCTTCCATGCAGGAAGATAAAGGACGCCACGAGTTGAGTCATGTCCACCTCGTGCCTGAGGGCGGGGCCAGTCGTAGTCAATCATAACTTCTACAACAGCATGAGTGAATACTGGATTATGATTGGCTAGCAACAGTGGTAAATACGCCAACAACCCAGAGTTCGGCTCCAACCGCAGTATCACTCCGCTCGCTGATGCTGACTCCGTTCCCTGTGCTGACTCCGCCCACTGTTAGCCTGCAGTCTGCAAATCTTCAACAAGGAAATGGCCGATCTCTAACACAAGAAAATGTCCGATTTCGTAGTAACGTTTGATTTACTGGGTGGATTGAGTTTTGAGCAGTGGTTAGATGAAGATGAAGGTGAAGTGAACAAAGAACGACATGGTGAAATTGGGGAGAGAGAACTGGTTGAGCTTGAGTTGTCACGAGTTCGGACTAGCGGGATGTCGGACTAACGGGAGGTCGGACTAGCGCCCGGACCCCGAACCTGGGACTGTCAAACAAACAAACGCCCTCTGCCGTCACCAGATATCAACACACCACCACCAAAACGGGCTGCTTTAGAAAACTGTTTAAATAACTGTACTTTTACAGGCAATGTATCAATAACTGTGAATCCCGTTAAGGAATAGGTTAGTTGTTTTTTGGCTCAAAGGCAACTAAATGTTTAGTGCAATCATTGATCTTGTGTATGGAACTATATTCTGTGGCGGAAGGATAAATGTATTCTGAAACCAGTAATGATTGTAAATAAATGAATTGGATGTTACAATTGTGTATTTTTTATATTATTTGGTAGCTGTTGTAGAAAACAAATTTACCACTCAAGGTCGGGGGTTGTTGGCTGATTTACCACTGGTACAGGGTTTATAGCACTCGGCTTCGCCTCGTGCCACAACCCTGTACCAGTGGTAAATCAGCCAACAACCCCCTCCATCTCGTGGTAAATTTGTTTATTAAAACATTGTTTCAATAAAGCATTTAGATTCATACTTCAAGTTTGAAGTGAAATAAAGCTAAAGGATAGGGCATAAGATAAAGAGATAACTTTTCTGTTATAAACTATTAAACAAATGGGTATATGGGTAGGTAGGCCTATATTTTCTATCACAAATCAACAGGCTTCTCTCGTGGCCTTCTTGTCATAGTTGCGAGTATAATAATCCAGAGTGACAGAGTCCACACAAAAACAAACATGTACAGCATAGAGCATATCCACACAAATTTCATGGAGGCCCTTAACAAATAGCCTAATCTGTAAACACAAAACCTAAAGTGTAAAGGCAGATAGAGTAGCCTAATGTATGCACAATGAAGCAACGCACGTAACACTTAAACTTAACTGATTAACTTAACTTATTCACTTATTCACTTAAGATTAACCCCATTGCACCAGCTGTCCCTGATCAGCGCCCCCCCCAAAAACGACCCCCCCCCCCCCCAAAATAAAAAAAAAAAGGAGAAGGAAGAGGAAGAGGAAAGAAGAAAAAAATATAAAAAATTAAAAAGAAAACTGTAATGGAAGATGTCTATTCATAGAATACATGAATGTGACACTGTTTTTGTAATTCAGAATCAGCTTTATGTATGTGGACATACAGGGAATACGTTGCTCTCAATGTACGTACAAAGGAAAAAAAGAAAAGGTGTGCATACAAGCTAAAATTAACAAACAAGGACAGCGATCATATATAAAGCAAGTTAGCTGCTATTTACATGATATGAGTGTGATGTAGAGCTATAAATATGTATATAAGAAGGAATAAAAATAAAATCTAATTGTATACCTATGTACAGTCTAGTATGTAAACCACACTGGATTATAAACAAGGCTATGAGTCAGATATTGCACCGTTGCACTGTGTTATGATGATGCTTGAGCTGATCACTACTGGAGTTACTGTGTTATGATGACGCTTGAGCTAATCACTACTGGAGTTACTGTATGATGATGCTTGAGCTGATCACTACTGGAGTTATTGTGTTATGATAATGCTTGAGCTGATCACTACTGGAGTTACTGTGTTATGATGATGCTTGAGCTGATCACTACTGGAGTTACTGTGTTATGATGATGCTTGAGCTGATCACTACTGGAGTTACTGTGTTATGATAATGCTTGAGCTGATCACTACTGGAGTTACTGTGTTATGATGATGCTTGAGCTGATCACTACTGGAGTTACTGTGTTATGATGATGCTTGAGCTGATCACTACTGGAGTTACTGTGTTATGATGACGCTTGAGCTAATCACTACTGGAGTTACTGTATGATGATGCTTGAGCTGATCACTACTGGAGTTATTGTGTTATGATAATGCTTGAGCTGATCACTACTGGAGCTACTGTGTTATGATGATGCTTGAGCTGATCACTACTGGAGTTACTGTGTTATGATGATGCTTGAGCTGATCACTACTGGAGCTACTGTGTTATGATGATGCTTGAGCTGATCACTACTGGAGCTACTGTGTTATGATGATGCTTGAGCTGATCACTACTGGAGTTACTGTGTTATGATGATGCTTGAGCTGATCACTACTGGAGTTACTGTGTTATGATGATGCTTGAGCTGATCACTACTGGAGTTACTGTGTTATGATGATGCTTGAGCTGATCACTACTGGAGTTACTGTGTTATGATGACGCTTGAGCTGAGGCCTGTACTACAAAGCAAGATTAGTGGTTTAGCGAGGTAACTTCAGGTTTAACCCTGGTTTAGCCGTACTACAAAGCAAGTTAACTTCTTACCGACATATATTTCCATAGCAACTTATGCTTCACACTTAACCTGGTCCGCAGCAGGTTAAGTTGCAAGGATAAGATTAGACCTTAAATACACCACCCACGAACCAATCGAATCAGCAGTTTGGAAAAATGGCCAACCCCTTTCTGGATGAGTTTCCCATCTAGGAAGGATCACAAATTGTAATGTTGAATTAATCAAGGACGAATAATTTAATTAAGCCCTACTTACCACTTTGGAATATGTTTTTATATATTCATTTTAATGCTCTCAAGTAGCCTAGATACATTGTTTGACCCCGCTGATCGATTGCAGCTGAATAGTGAGTGGAGAAATATCACTAAACCGGCATAAAAAGGTTACATAAACGTCTCCAAAGCGCACAGTGCCGTGTGCGCAACGCAGCTGAGACTGACGTTGGGTTGGAATTGAAATGGTCATAGCCTACATGCTAGAATAGCCTACTACATCTAAGCAATTTAATATGGGATCACCTGCACATATCATCATCATGATGATTAATCATCTTAATCATATTAAGATGATTCATATCTAGGCTACTCCTGCATTTTGCAGCTGCAACTGTGTTGCTTTTGGCCTGTATGATGTGATTGAACTTCATATTTCCAGCATCATTATATGAAATATGGAGATATGCGACTCTGCTGACAATAGCCTAGCTTATAATATATGTGACCACAAAATAGACTATTTTTTATAAATGAAATCTATGCGCGCACGTACCGTGTCGATTCAGTTCAGAAGCATTTTTTTATTTTATTATCATTCTTTTTTTTATTGATTAGCCTATAGGAATTATTCAATCAAATAATAATGATCTCATGATGTGTTTAGTCGCACAGTGCGACTAAACACATCATGAGATCATTATTATTCATTGAGCCTAAATGGTCTATACATACGGATTTTGGACTGAGATAGATTACACATTGCTTCCACAAAAGACTGTAGATAGAGAGCTGTAGATAGCCTACGAAACCGCTCTTCAAAGAAATTACTGGTGTGGATAAAAGTGGTCACTTTAGACAGTCATTCGGGAACAGTAATAATATCCAACGCAGATTTGTATTTGCGGTTTCATTCAATGAGGAAATAGACGTGTCTGGCGCTGTCAGAGTTGGAGCAGTCCATATTGCACTGTGATTGGCAGTTGTTAAAAACCACGCCTCTTTTGCGGGCACGAGCTCCAGTGCACGGGCATTTTCATGTGCACGAGCTTCCAGCTAGATTAGAAAAACCTGGTTCGCGTTAACGAGTGGCAATCAACGTTCGTAGTACAAGTTAACTACAATCGAGCGTCAAACCAGATCAAGGGACAGATCCTGGATCTTCTTATCCAACATTCGTAGTACAGGCCCCTGATCACTACTGGAGTTACTGTGTTATGATGATGCTTGAGCTGATCACTACTATACTGTGTTATGGTGACGCTTGAGCTGTACCCTGTACTACGAAGCTGTCTTAACAGACCCGCGATCTGTCACTTTGATCTGGTTTGACTGAACAGGATCAAAGCTATCTAGTTTAACGATACTACGACGCTGGTTTTCTACTCGATAACTGAAGCTGGGTTTATCTGGGATCTGCCTGTGCACGCGGACGTTTTTCGCTCGTGCACAGGCGCGCGTCCACGTGAAAGAGGTGCACTAGCCAATCACATTATGAACAGCTGAGTTGATCCACGCCCACACCCATTTCCTCATTCAATGAAAGCGCAGTGGGATCAGAGATTTTTGCGGATATTTAATGTAGCCTATGGCAGAATGAAAATCCGCGTTGGATATAGTCTGCGGAAGGACTGTCTAAAGCTGCCGCTTGTATTCACATCAGTCATTTGATTTACTTTGATCAGCGATTTCTGTCTCCTACAGCAGCTATGTGCGAGTGTAAATGTACATTAAATGTGTAATCTCAGTCTATAAATTTCCACAATCTGTAAGCCTATTTAGACCATAGATTTAGAAAGCATGCTCAATGAATAATGATCTCTATCACTCATTATGTGTGTGTGGTTGCACTGATCGAATAATTCATATATAGGCTATAATAATGATATCCTAATATAAAAGAGAAAACTGCTGAACTGAATTGAGACGATGCGGGCATACTTTTCATTGATAAAAACTAGCCTATTTTTGCTCATATATTGGCATACAGCCTACAGGACACAGTTAGCTGAAACATGCAAGAGTAGCCTGCATATTTAGTATTGGGGCTATCCCATATTTATCCCATATCTATCTCATATCTATTATATGTATAGGCTTTTCTGGCATGTAGGAGAATATCACCCTCACTCGTTTATGATATGCGCTGCGGTGATTAATAGTGATCATATTTCTCCACGCATCGTTGAGCTGTTAAGACATAAAGTGGTAAGTAGGCTTAATTTAATTATGTAACCTACAGAGCCACGAATGTTTTTCTTGTTCTATTCTCAGTTGACTGCAATCTATTTTTCATATGGCGATCTTATATGAATGGTGAGTGACTCCAGAGAGCCGATTATATGGGTCTGTCATGGATTTTGATCTTATCCTCTGAAGCTAACCTGGTCGGGACCAGGTTAGCTTTGCAGCATGAGTTGCCATGGTGATTAGAAGTTAACTTGCTTAGTACGGCTAAACCAGGTTCAAACTCAAACTTACTCGGATAAGGCATTAAACTAGCTACGTAGTACAGGCTACTGATCACTACTGGAGTTACTGTGTTATGATGATGCTTGAGCTGATCAATACTGGAGTTACTGTGTTATGATGATGCTTGAGCTGATCACTACTGGAGTTTCTGTGTTATGATGATGCTTGAGCTGATCAATACTGGAGTTACTGTGTTATGATGATGCTTGTTATTGGCCCTGCAAACCAAGTTTCCTTCGGGATATCAATAAAGTTTTGAAATTGTGAATTTTGTTATGAAACATTCAGCAGCATAATTAGCTGTGGCATATTGGTTATAATGGTGATGTTGCCTCTTAAAATTAGATTATTCACTAGGTGAGGATGAACACATTATTTTTCTCCTTTATTGCATCTCTATTTACACTGGAATGGTAATAGATGCAGGTTTACTCACACTGGAGTCATATTCCAGAGCTTCTGACCTTTCAAAGAAGACCAGCCATCTAGGCCTTATGGTTGAGGAGCTATCCTGATTTATTTTGGGTATGTCTGTCTAGGTGAGAGAACACTCTCACAGCACCCGGGGCAACATGCTTTGACACATTAAAAAAATATATTTGAAAAAAGAAGTGTAGGAGAACAGATGGACTTTTAGAAAGAAGGAATAAAACATTGCTCAGTCCTACCATCACATGTTTTAATGATCTATTACACAGTGAATATTGAACTGAAGCTCGACTTTAAAACATTATATTGTAAATCAAATCGCAATCTGTCCGAAAAATCACGATTAGATAGTTTCCCCAAATTGTTCAGCCCCATACTCATGAGTGTGTGTGTGTGTGTGTGTGTGTGTGTGTGTGTGTGTGTGTGTGTGTGTGTGTGTGTGTGTTTCTCCTCTCAGAAGATGAGTGTTCATGTGGAGGAAGAGGGTGGAGCAGAGCCTTCTGATAGCTGTCTTCTGTTTCAGGCAGCCTTCAGTCATGAACATGGACTCTCAGACACAAAGTAAGACAACTGTTACCCTCTAAACTTCATAATAGCCTGAGGAGGCCCTGGACTGGATACATGGGATTACATTTATGTCAGAAGTCGAGAGCTCAATCAAACATAAGCATGAGCGTATTATATTGTTTCACACGCGCAAATACATACTCATACTCGCGCGATCTTACATCCCGCGCACAAAGACTGCACCGAGGGCACTGAACAGGCAGCTGGGGGCGAGGTAAAGAATGTTTCTTTCTCAAGTTTCAAGTTTTCTTTATTGAATATTCTCTTGGCAGTTTATGTACCTGAAGTACGAGAATATTTACAATGGATAAAATCAATGGAGTACCACATAAAAATATAAAAACCACAATTTAGAATAAAATAATAATACATTTGTGAGTCTTCTGTGTTTTATCAACAGTCTATGGCAGTGATGTGTAGGGCTGTTCATTCTATATTATTTGGCATTCAGGAGAGATGTGAGGAATGGGATGGGTGATTTTTCATATCTTTTTGTTCTTGTTTTGGGCATGTTGAGTTGGGTGCTGTTTCTGGTTTGGCAGTTTGATGTTTGGGCTCTGGTAGGTGGCAGCCAGGCTCTGAAGGGGGAATCCAGAAGACCCAAGGCAAAGTCCCTGCATAGTGAGTTTCGTCTGTCTTGGAGGGTAGGTAGTGACAGGGTTTGGAGTGCGTCGTGATAGCTGGAATATGCTCTGCCAATTATGATTCTGCAGGCACGTTTATGAACACGCTCTATCTGGTCTGACTCCCATGCCACGCCAGACAGGCATACTCCAGAGTGGGGCGGACGTATCCTGTGTATATTGTTGCCAGGTCGGATTATGGCACCCCTGACCTTCTCAACCGTTACCCGTGTATTTAGTACCAGCGAGCACACAAGCAGCCACTGTGTGCGCGTCACGTGTGTTGCTGCTGCTCTCCCTCCCTCTCTGTCTTTCTCCTCTCTCGTGTTGAGTTCTGCACGCTCGCGTTGTTACTTTTGACAATTGTGGGCGGAAACAGTTACATGTTCATAGCGTTACTGCTGCGAGCAGCCGGTCGGCATTTAACGTTAGTTACAAAAGCACGTAGACAGTGTTTTCTCACTGCCAGTAGCCTACTGTAGGCGTTGACAGATACTAGCTAGTCCGACCGGTCACACAGCCAGCCCTCGTCGCTACTCGTTAAAATTTCCAAATAGGCGTCATTCTGACAAACTGGTCACATATTTGGAATGTTACGTTCTCTTAAAACTTTATAACAGTTAGTTTTTCTGCTTGAAAACAGCTTTTTGGCAAGTCTAAAAATGATTAAGCGAGGCGTAATCTACTTCCGGGTCTAAAATGGAAGAACGATTACAAAATGACGTCATGCAGAAGTGTCCTGATATGTGCAAATGATAAAGGTGAATAGTGAGGGGGGGGGGGGGGGGGGGGGGGGGGCTGGAACAAGATCCCTAATCAAATTAAGTCTGCAAATTCTCTGAATGGTTTTTAAAAACCTTCTGAAATCAATCTTATTGAGTAAACTGGAGAAATGTGTGAGCCGGTGTTATGGTATGTTGGTTTATATCTCTTGTTCTTCTTATCCTTGATTGTTCTGTATTGTTTATTTGATGTTGTTTGTTACTGTATGTTAGGGCTGTCACTTTTTCCCAAAATAAATTTCGAATGAACTTTAATTGCCCGCAAATCGTTCGAATTCGAATTGGTTAATTAAAAAAAAAAAAAATTGCAGGCCAGGCCACCGGGCAATAGGCCCGACGTGTTAGCTTGGACGCTCACAGTCACAACACTGCCTCACAAACTTGGCTGCATCCAACTCGAGACAACTTTTCAGACCCTGGAGACAATCTTTCTCAGAAGAGACTAACGCGACAAATCTGGAGACTTTTTCTGACATGGGATTAACATTACCAGCAAGCAGCAGTTGGTTAATTTTGGTTAATAAAAAAAAAAATAAAAAAAAATCGAACAGGTCATTCAAACATGTCCTCCTCCCCCACATTCGAAGTTGAATTCGAATTTCGAATAAAAAGTGACAGCCCTACTGTATGTCATGTTTTTATAAGACCAGGGACCATGATGGAACTCAGTGTTTACACTTTTTCATGTCATCTCTTGGATTTTGTCATTCTTTATCCAAAATAAAAATCAATCAATCAATCAACATGTCAAATGATGCAGGTGCTCAAAGTAGAACATAATAAGCCAAACTATAGATGTGTTCCTATTTGTTGTGTTTTGTATCAAAGCACTTTAATGAATAATTTTGGAACAGATTGAAGGTTTTGAAAAACATAATCTCATGAATTCCAATCTGATTTTACAAAATCACATTCCAGAAACAGATTTTATCGCAAGGAAGTGGATAGCATAAACTCTTTTGGAATGGTGTTGCAGGACTTGGAAAAATAATTAGATTAAAAAAATCTAATCGTTTCAGATTCAGATTACTTTATTTATCCCAGAAGAGAATTCAGTTCTAAAGCCTACCTGGCCCGGACGTTGACTGAGCGCGCTCAGTGGGACTGCATTTTTTTTTTTTTTTTTTTTTTTTTTTTTAACCTTTATTTAACCAGATAAGACATTTGAGATACAAGATCTCTTTTGCGAATGTGATCTGGCCAAGAAGGCAGCAATTACAAGCCAGGTTACAATCAACATAAATTACAGTAAATAAAAGGAAACATAAAAACAGGGCTATAAAGCTGAAACATTTCAAAAAGCAGGGACAACCAAATACATCATAAAATACCACATCCAGGGGTAATAAATAACACAAGATCAAAAACGTAAAAATATATGGCCAAAAAACTAGAATAACAGGTCAAAAAGGGCAAAGTAAACTAGACATTACTGCAGGAGCAGCTTGCAGTAAGAACTTCAGATAAAGCATGTTTAAAACTGGACAGAGGAATGGAAGAGACCAGTTTTAAATAGGACTGCAGGTCGTTTGTAACATGCAGGACTGCATCGAAGAGTCTAGTGAACAGAGAGAGCCTATTCCACATGAACAGAGTCTAGTGAACAGAGCCATAGAGAGATAGGCTATTCCACATGAACAGAGTCTAGTGAAAAGAGCCATAGAGAGATAGGCTATTCCACATGAACAGAGACTAGTGAACAGAGCCATAGACCATAGAGAGAGAGAGGTCCAGAAAAAACGCCTCTTGCCTCTAAATAGGCTACTTTTTTCCTCTTACTTTAGTCATTTCCTGCACTAGTACTTTTACTTGTAGGCCTACTTGTGTTTATAATGTGCCAGCTATCTGCTGATCATTCTGCACTGCTGCTGTTGACCAAAGTCCATCCAAACCTCTCAGCTCTCATGTGCTCACAGGATGCTTCTGCAGATATCTCTGAATTCTCTCTGTTTTAGGATGGTTCCATGTTATTAAATGATATATGTCTGCTGTGCCCTATGGGGGTTTGTTGTGTTCAGGATCCAACAGGAGAGACCAGACTCTCCTCAACCCAGCTGTGTGTATCTGAAGAGCCACCAATCAAAGGATGGATATATTGATTTTAAAGATGGACACCATTCTTCTGAAGAGAAGTAAGTTGTTTTAACTGACTCATGCAGAGAAGGTTTGCTGCAATATCACGAGAGTAATCGTCTCTTTATGTTCACATACTTAATAACCTTTTATTTGGAGCTTTGATGCAGCCAAGCATCATGGTCATGTGACAATTTACACTAACCATGTGACACTGCACATTATTTCATTGAGACCCTTTATTATTTCATTGCTGGAAATGCATTGATACATCATTCAGTAACATCTTTAGAGCCTTATAACTGAAATAGTTTCACGGTCACTATTGTGCCTGGTGGGATTAAATGGGGTTAAATCCATATCGCTGTCCCTGGGTGTGAACGCTGTTTGAACACAGCTTTGAAGCGGAGTGATATGCATACAGTGAAGCGTCCGTGATGTTATACTAAAATATCAGCACGGCCAGGATCGCTCTTGTCCAATGAAATTGCTCAGTCGGAACTAACTGTTGTATGAGGAGGTATAAAACAAACTGGAAACAGTGTGGCAAGATGGGGGCCCATTCATTCCAATGAAAGTTGCTCACCCAGCGCATGCGCCGAATAAGTTTATATGACTTATACTGCTGTGCCGATAGATTCTATGCAGTAGTGGGGTTTTTTGGCCCCGCCTATTCCACATGAACAGAGTCTAGTGGCCAGAGCCAGAGAGAAAGAGCCTATTCCACATGAACAGAGTCTAGTGGCCAGAGCCATAGAGCCATATTGTCTTTATTGAATGTTCCAAAACTGCATGTTTAACTAAGAATAGGTTAATGAATATTTCCACTCACCACTTATTTAATGTGGTTACTTTCCTTTGTGGTCAAAAGTTTGGAAGGAACAATGCATGCTGGGGGATATGCAAATGTTTTTTGTCCAATGGGTCCAATCATGGCATTGCTCTCTGTCAGAACTTGCTTGGATGTCCTGATGTTGGTTTAGTAGCAAAAGTAAACACAAGTTAATAGCAGCATTCACTATAGACTCTTTAGTGAATACTTTCCACAAAATCATGAACAATGAAGAAAACCAGAAGGAATAGGCTACAGTTCCACTTTTACCAAATAAACCAAAATTGATGTTCTGCGACAAGTTATATCCTATCTACTAGCCTCTTCATTTTGCTCTCAGAGTGCACCAGATTAATGCATTTTACTTTATAATTTACAAAATGTCTTTGTCCAGGGGGAGCACAGCCCCCCTAGGTACCCCCCAGTCGGAGTCCTATTACCTTCTTGGTGGTGCAACCCCTGTTTGGAAAGCCTAGAATCGCCTATGCTGGGTAGCATTAGCTAACGTCATCCAGGCTATACAGTAACGTTAGGCTATTATAAAGTTATGAAACGCTGATTCAGACGTTACAATAATATGACACAATATGAGCCAGTTAGCCTAGCTTAAGAGAGTACCACCAGATATCACCGTATTTCATTTCAATAAATATAAAGCATTCGTTGATTGCTGGTCGGTTGTTTCTCCGTCGTCATGTCCTCTGGTCCAATCTTCGGTTCGTAGTTCATGTTCACTCGACATCAAGAATCTTTATACATGATAGCTAATATACACACGAGGCTATCTTTGTTGACAATGTTTATTGACAAAAGCTTTAAAACAAGCAAATATAACAATATTCTCCGGTCACTGGCAATATACTAGCTACAACTTGTTCAAAGCAAATCTCTCATGTCAGCATTTGGCTTGTGTGTTATTGCAACATCCTATGTTGAAACAACTGATCATTAGCATGTAGATTATCATTATAATCTCAGGAGAACAGAATGTTATAGCTTTGATCTTCACAAATCATTTGATCCTCTGTTGTGTGTCCCATCACTGGTACTGGACGGTGGCTACCCCTTGAAGAAACGAATGACACTGTTAATCACTGTATAAATCACTGTATAACGTTAACGTTTGCTTACCCAACACTACGTGCGTAAATACTAAATAGTACCTAAATAGTACTAAATAGTAGGTTAGGCTTGTTCGCAAATAAAAAATAATAATTTAGAAAGCAACTGGAGGCAAGATTGTGCAATCAATTCTTAAGGTCAATATAAGTATTTTTGTGGCAAGTGACCCAGGTAAGTGTGGCAAGTGACTTCAAATTTATCTTATTTATGCATAGGTTAACTTACTGAATAGACATGAATGTGTTAGTTATTTGGCCCCTGTTTTACTTGTGACTTTATGGCTTATTGGACAAGTCAATTAGGCCTAGTGTTGAGCTCATTTGCATATTTAAAATAGATTTTTCCAAGAAACTTGTAAAACAAAAAAGTTCCTTTTCATGTATACTTTCACTGTGTGAGGTTTGATTGTGATAGGCTTCATTTTTTCCTTTACTCCTATGCGGGTATATTTTGGGTAGCCTATATTCGATTAGTGTATAGCTCATTGCATATTCAGATTCATTTTCAAAGAAACTTGTAATACAAAAAATGTTACTTTTCATGGATACTTTCATTGTATAAAGTTTTATTTTGATAGGAGTAAAGGAAAGAAATAGCCCCATTGGGGTGTATTGTTGTCTGGCCTTACTGGCACACATCTTGGATTGATGAGAATTAAACATATTTCCTCAACTAGGATTTCTTAGGACATTTAGTATATTGTTCTGGACACCTCATAGAAATGATCTAAGCTGCAAAAAATTATTTTACAATTAGTCTGTCGTAAAATGCTACTTTGCCTGGACTATAACTAATGGCGTGCGAACGGCACCCGCCCGTCCACCCTCCACTAATGAGTGCAGGTATTTGCTCGGCTGGGCTGCTGCCCTGTAACGTGCACCGTGCTCCGCTCTCTGCACTTGTACATATTAAATTGCCTAAACTTTGGCCGTGTGCTCCAGATTACTTTTTTCACGTCTTGACTCAGTCCCTCTTCTGAAACGCACATACGAAAGGCACCTGTCTGGCGTGGATCGTCAGCTGAGGCGCAGTTTTCTACTCGCTTCTTTTATTTTACTTTTTCTAAAACACGCCAGAGGGGGAAATCCATACATGGACATGATGACAGCTGGTCAAGATGTTGCTATGCAGAGAATCAATAATTTTAGTGGACGAACATGTAGCCTATAGGAGAGGTTGGGAGAGGGAGGCACAGAGACAGAGGCACGGGCTCACCAGTTCCTTCATCCAATCAGCGACGATTCATGTCACGTGAGAGTACCTACCTTTTCCGGTTTGGTTAATGTGGTTGTGGTTTGGTTAATGTGGTTGTGGTTTGGTTAATGTGGTTGTGGTTTGGTTAATGTGGTTGTGGTTTGGTTAATGTGGTTGTGGTTGGTTAATGTGGTTGTGGTTTGGTTAATGTTGTTGTGTTTTCTGATTTGTCGTTGTGTTTTCTTATGTCGTTGTGTTTAGTAATATGTCATTGTGTTTTCTGATTTGTCGTTGTGTTTTCTTATTTGTCGTTGTGTTTAGTAATATGTTGTTGTGTTTTCTTATTTGTCGTTGTGTTTTCTTATTTGTTGTTGTGTTTTCTGATTTGCGGTTGTGATTTGCACTTCAGGGCCATCGTATATAACCCTCCCTAATGCCAAAATAAAAAACACAAGTCCCTCCCGAGTACTCAAAAACAAATTTGATACCACTCCCCCTTTCTGCACCATACCCCCCCTCTCCTAAATAACGAACAGTCCCTAATACCAAAAATAAAACCTCCAGTGTCTGTTTGTATTGCTAACGCTAACCCGTTAGCGATTAGCTAATGGCTGGTGGTTGTGTAGTATAGTTTATACCCGGGACGGGAGTTAATGTTATAAAACACATTTCCTGGCAGTTGGACAACCTGGTAAGTTCTGAAAATATATATTGTGTTATTCCAGCTATCGTTATCGGTTGTTAAGTTATAGCCGACAAATAATGCAAAATAGCCGGCTAGCACAAGTGGCTAATGCTAGCCTGGATCGATAACGTAGCTGGAGTAACTAATAAAACAAATATTTTCTGAACCTACTTCAGTCCCCAAATAACGTTACTTCCTCGCGTACCTTTCTCAAAACAATGTCCTTTTTATTGTGGTCCATCAATATGTCTAGTAGATAATAGATCAAGCCATTTTACCAAGCAGTAGCTGTGTCTTGTCTATGTAAAACTAACGCTAGATCTATAATATGAAGAGCCTGTCCAGCCAACGACGGCTTGAGACTGACTGCCACAGCTGTCAATCATCCCCTTTTATATGTCAAATAACTACTTAAAAACAAACTGATCAGAAAAATGACCACTTGCACAGGCATAGCATGATAATAACTATCTAAAATGATACAAACCACCTTTGGAAAAAATTATCTGACGTGTACTGTGATTGTTTCGGTTGTGATTTCCCCATCCACTAACATGGGGAGGCGGGCCTTGTGACCTATACTGGATATCCACCAGAGCGGCGATCTAACATGCAGGGTCTTCACTAAAGGGGACCAAGCCTACACCCCTGGTTGAAACGCATTCCCCTTGGAATGGCTTCAGCGGCAGGCGGAGCAGGAGGGGAAGCTGGAGCAGGAACAGGAAGGGGAGAGGATGGCGCCGAAGTGGAGGAAGGCTCCAGCAACATAGCCTCCTCATCGGCTGATAGGTCTCCCGAGCCCAGGCTTCCTACCGAGGAAGGAGGGGAACGGCTTTGTCCACTCCCACGGCGTCTTCACCGAAGCTGCTTGAGGGAGGGGCAGTGCTGCCGGGTAGCTGCCCGACCGGAGGTGTTTTCTTCCGCAGGATAGAAATACTCCGCCCTCGTTACCAGGTTTGCCCGCAGCAGGTCCCTGCAAAACGGGCAGGCGAGCTCAGCGCCAACCCCGGGACCTAAGCAGACAAAGCACTTGTGGTGCAGATCTTCGGGACTGATTTAGATTGAGTTACAGTCCGCACAGGTGCGGAGAGCCGGGCCGAAGCGACGGTTGAATCACTTCTGCCTGGTGCTGCTGCCAGAGGGACCTTCGCCGGCCTCATCGTTGCGCTGGACGTCGCTCATAGTTGCTTTCAGTCTTCTCGTGCTGTAGCTCCTGAATAATTTTTGGGAAACAAGCAGCGGACACGCATAAGGGTTGTACCCCATTTGCGGACATAAAGGGGGTAGGTCTGCAATGGGGCCTGTCGATAGTTGGTGATACCAAGGATGAAAAAAACTTCAGTCTGACGCTGGCGTGTAGGGATACCTCCAGAAAGTAGGACCCAAAAGGGCGAATGTTAATAGAACATGAACTATAGATGCGTATTTGTTGTGTGTTGTATCCAAAGTACATTCAAGGCCGTAGCCACCAATTCAACATTGGGGAGGACGGTTGGAAATTAAATTTGCCAGATTAGAGGAATATTAACATTAAGATTAGACTGTTGTGATGTCATTATTCACCTTTTCTCACTCACCTCCATGTCACCTCTCCCTCCCTGCCCCTGTCACCTCTCCTTGTAGCGGGCTCATTTTTAAAGCTAGAGTGAAGCTACTGATATCATATGAAACTAGAAGATCTAAGGCATCCATTGATACCAACCAAGACATGCTAGCTTGTCAGCAAGGGGGGTAAATGCCGCTCCAAACTTAGACACAATTTTGGAAAGGGAAACACGGGCATGGCCATATTCAAAGGGGTCCCTTGACCTGTCACCTCAAGATATCTGAATAATAATGGGTTCTATTGGTACCGTAGTCTCCCTGTACAGACATGCCCACTTTATGCTAATCCATTTTATTCTTCCAAAAAAATACATGCATTATAAATGTGTTATTTTTGCCTATTCTGAATATTTCTGCATATAGGACCCCTAAACAATATTGGAATTGCAGAAATTGAGTGTGACTGGAAAGCTGAGAGTCTTGTAAATTAAATTAGCCCAATTGTATTCATGTGTGATGATGTATAGTCCCCATCATCTACATTGTGTCTTGTGTCTGGTATGTGTGTGTTGAGGCTCTACTTTAGCAATGCAGTCATGTAAATCGGTGGTATTTATTGCCATAGTAAATTTCACTTTGTATGTGTGTGTGTGTGTGTGTGTGGGGTGGGGGGGGGGGGGCACTTCAAGTCTGGGTCACCTTGGGGCATCACACTGTGTTAATCCGGCCCTGATGATGAGCACATCTGAAATAGCTAGTCAGCGACTAACAAATCAACACAAGGTAGCAGCTTACATATCAATAAGGATAGAACAATAGCCATCAAGAAAAGCACAGCAGCCCACAGTATGAATGAATGAACTGCCCCTAATCAGACCCCCCCCCCCCCCCCCAGGAGAAAATTTTTCTACATTTTAAAGTAAAATGCATCATTTTGGTATATTTGAGAGCAAAATGAACAGGCTAGCTCTATGAAAAACTACACCCACCACCACATTAATATCCTCTTATGTGCTGTGGCTGTACAATGATGAAAAACTATTTTCTCCCTATATATATTCTTCATACATGTCACTTTATGGTAGAATGCTGCTTGCTTAAAGGAACACTGACTTCAACCAGCTTTGTATGAGATTTGCGACTTAGACAGCAGCAGCACTTGCCCAGAGACACTTTCTCTGGTGCTCCATGCGGCAGACAGGGATGGAGAGAGAGATAGCTTCCCTAGGACAGTGATTATCAAGCTTTTTCATATTAACACATTCACTGCCAGCCGTTTTTTCAATACTGTAGGTAGCTTCTGCCAAGGTTTTTTTTGAGGATTCTGGCTCATCTTACAAGAGCCGAGGATTATTTTCTGCTATGATTTTGTGAACACACAATATCTCAAAAGAACTAATAGAATGTGTGCTTTCTCTGTCTAAAAGAGTTAGTTTGTAGAGTTAGTAGTTATGTAGATATTAGCCGTTGAATACAGCATGGTTTCAGCGTCTGAGAAGCAAAGCTGAGATAAATGGAGTTTTGTGAAATTCAATCAAACAGGCAGAACAGTCACTTTAACCATTTATTTTTGGCACCAGTGAGACATCAGACATCTGAACAATAGTTGTTTTCAATAATAGAGGAATAATACAATAATAAAATAAATAAATGTCAAAATAAATACAAAACAAGAGCAGACCACAGGTCACTCAGCTTTTTTTTTTTTATAGGTTTTTTTTTTTTTTATAGGTTTTTTCGGTTCGTGATCAAACCGGTTTGGGCTCGTACACCGAATCCAGAACTGCTCCAAAATGTAATGGGTACTTCCTTGGCCCATGTTACACCCATCCACAATGTTACATGAAAATCGGCAGGTACTTTTTATGTATTCCTGCTAGCTAGCAAACAATCAAACAAAGAGCATCAAAAACAAAACCTCCCTGGCAGGTTTTTTTTTTTTACGACCCATGCCTACTCAGCGCCAGTGGCCCTGAGCATCGAGTGGTACACCTCATAGCAGTGAGCCCTGTGTAATGGGACCTCACATTTGATACAACAGTAGCGTGTCTCGCTTCTAACATCATTCCTTGCACAAACCCTACACCTCTTCGTTGGGGCATCTTTTTTGGGTGTGGGTGGTATGATGACCATTACATGGCCCGCTAGGTTGACCTCCAGCCTGCTTTGAGGGTCCAGGTATGGTGCCCGGGGCATGGTTGCAGGTTGGTCACTGCCCCCCCCCCCCCCCCACCCCGCCACCTCCTCCCTCACCCCACCCCCACCTCCTCCCCGCCAGCCCCCACCTCCTCCCCGCCACCCCCCACCTCCTCCCCGCCACCTCCTCCCCCACCACAGGTCTGGTCCATGCACAGACAACACTCAGGATGAAATCCATCAAAGTTTTACACTTTCTCTGAGGGTGTTTAGCTTTGTACAGAACAAAGGCGTTATAAAAAGACATCTGAAACATGTACATGACAAATTTGAACGGCCACCTGGATGTCTTCCTGGCAAAGGGATAGTACGCGATGTTCTGGTCCAATCTGTCGACCCCATTCATGTACTTGTTGTAGTCTACAACGCACTTGGGTTTTGCGTGTGGGACCCTCTCTCTGCTGCCTTTCTGCCTGACCTGCACTGTCTCCATCGTGTCGTCGTGCATAGTGGAAACCATTTTCACGATTCGTTTGTCGCGCCAGGCCAGAACCATGGTGCCACCATTGTGGCGCATGACCGTTTCCCCCATCTTCACGGTGTGGTTGGTAACCATGGTAGCAGGTGGCTCGCCCCTGTTCCTCCTCAGAGTGCCACAGACATGGGTCTGACACTTCAGCAGCCGTGCACACATTGAAACAGAGTTATAGTAGTTGTCCATGTATAAGTGGTAACCCTGCCCTGCCAAGTCCCCGAGGAGGAACTCCACTGTCTCGCCTAGGGAGGACCGCTCACCACAGTACGGCGTCATACTGTAGCAGTAACCTGTCTGGGAGTCACAGAGTATGTAGGACTTTATCCCATACTTTATGGGTTTCTGTGGGTTGTACAAAAAAGGTAGGGACACGCACATCCAAAAATAGGCCACACTGGGCCTGGGTGCTGGATCAATAGAGTACTTACAGTGAAAAAGAAACAATCCGCACACCGAGGAGCTCCCGTTTAGGTTTTTTATTTGCAACACAGCGTGACGTTTCGGGCCACACTGGCCCTTCCTCAGACGCTTTCTGAAGTGGCAGAGAGACGCCGTCTTAAATACATGGCATCACCATGTGTTCATCAATTAGTAATTAGAAAGATAATTCAAAAAATTTAAAAGTTGTACACACAAATAGGTTATTATAGACATAAATATACAGATTCTAACAGTATATATATATATATATATACACACAGTAGACAAAATAGGACAAATATAATTATACATGTCCCCCAAGAAAAGGAAGTAGTTTGTGGGCTCTACATTATAGTAGTCAATTAGAGTTTAACAAATCCAAATATAAGTGTAAATGCACATACATCCTGGAGGCGACTCCATTAACCACAACATACTGCATTAGCAGAAATGGGGACCTAGTCTATTACTTAAAATAAATAGCAAAAAGTTTTAAAAAAAATACATAGAACAACCACTTATGTATATGAGATCACCACTAGAGGGGAGAGAGAACAGTAGAGAACGAAAGAGCATCACAATAGGGATATCCTAATAACAGATTATAGGATTAAATCACCTTCTATAGAAAAGGTCTCATATCAAATTCCTCATTTAGGCCCTTTGGCGCCATGGTGCCCAATGTATAAATCCAGAATAATTCTCTTTGAAGTAGTAAGTTGTTGATGTCACCCCCTCTGCGTGGCAATTTGAGAGCCAATATATTTGAGAGTGGATACAGAATGTTTAGCAGAGGTAAAGTGGACAGCCACCGGGCTAGATGTAACATTATTTCTGAATGTGCTGCGGTGTTCAGAGATACGAGTTTTGAGTGGTCTCAATGACTTACCTATATATGAAAGTCCACATGGACAACGCAGCATATAAATAACATTGACAGTGGAACATGAGATAACACTTTTGATTTTATATTTTTTACCACTGTGGGGATGGTGAAAACAGTTGGTTTTATAGGTAAAATTACACTGTTGACACCGGCCACAAGGATAGTTGCCAGAGGGGATCGAGCTGAGGAAATGGGCAGGTGGAGTAGGTGGGAGGTCTGCCCTCACCAACATATTCCGTAAATTTGGGGGCCTTTTGTAGACCACCAAAGGCGGTCTAGAAAAGCACGCCTTGAGTGCCGGATCACTCTCAATCATGTGCCAATGTTTTTTTATGGCTTTCTCAATCTCTCTGGAGACAGGGGAAAATTGAATGGCACAGACCACTCGGTTTTCTTTTACTTTTGGTCTGGTGGACTCCAGGCACTGAGTCTGGGACACATTGGAAAATCGTGTAGTTGCATTTTTGATCCAACTCTCTTGATACTCCCTTTTTCTGAATCTGGTCTCAAGATCTTTGATTTGAGTTTGGAAGTCCACATTAGAGCTGCAAATTCTTCTAATCCGGTTACATTGAGAAATGGGCAAGCTTTTTTTGAGTGGTGTGGGATGATATGAAGAGCCATGGAGGAGAGAGTTTATATCGGTAGGTTTACGGTATAAGTCAGTTTTAAGGCAGTTGTTTTCTTTTATAACCCACATATCCAGGAAATTCATCTTAGTTAAATCAAAGGACATTGTGAACTGTAAATGTTTATTTCTAGAATTAATGAACCGGTGAAAGTCCTGCAGTTCGGACACAGCTCCTGTCCATATGAAGAACACATCATCGAGGTACCTTTTCCAATGAGAGATGTTTTGGAGGTAGGGGAGGTCTTCTTGGTTGAACAGTTCTTTTTCGAAGAGTCCCACATATAGGGAGGCAAAGCTTGGTGACATTTTTGAGCCCATGGCCACTCCTGACACCTGGAGGAAGAAATCATTGCCATAAAGAAAAAAATTAGAGGTGAGTATTTCTTTTATAAGGTCCAGCAGAGATACAGTGTCAGGGTTAAGTTCATTTATTGTGTCCAGGAAATGTTCAGCGGATCGGAGGCCCCCATCAAAAGGCACATTAGTATATAATGACTCAATATCCATTGTGACCAAGATTTGTGACTCTTCTATATGGTTGATGGATTTAATGAGTTTAATAAAATCCATGGAATCCTTCGTGTAAGAGGGTAGGGTAGTCACTAGAGGTTGTAAAAAGTAATCAACAAAAGCTGAGATTTTCTCTGTCAATGAACCAATAGCTGCAATAATGGGGCGACCTAGAGGTGTGTCTGTAAAAGACTTGTGGATTTTGGGTAAAGTGTAGAATACCGGGGTAATGGGGAAATTAACAGTCATGAAAGCGTGTTCCGGTTTAGTGATGACAGCTTGTTCTAATAAAATGTCAAGTTTATTGTGAATCCGTTTCTTCATGTCATTGGTAGGGTTACCGTCCAGTTTTCTGTAGAAGGTAGTGTTGGCCAATTGTCTTCTCACCTCCTGGTCATAGGAGTGTCTGTTAAGGATGACAATGGCGCCCCCCTTATCTGCATTCTGGACAATCAAGGTATTGTCTCCACTCAGGGTTTTAAGTGCATCACGTTGTTCCTTAGATAGGTTGTTTGTCACTTTGTATTCCCTCTTTTTATTACAGATGATGGAGAAATCCCTTTCAATCAACCTACAATAGGTGTCGAGTGAGGAGTTTCTGTATTTGGGGGGTATGAAGGTAGATTTACCTCTGAAGAAAGTAGAAGCTTTTGTAGTGGTGGTCGATGCAGCAGAAACGTTGGTCGCAGGTTTGTGTGTAGATACAGTCCCAGTGTCTCCAGTAGTCGTGGGGAGAGCCTCCTGTGGGGTTGGGGGATTAGAGGGAAGGTTAGCTGGTGCCCTCTGGCCTGTGAAGAATTCTTTAAGCCTTAAACTGCGGAAAAATTTCTGTAAGTCAATGGCTGTTTTAAATTCATCGCAATATGTAGTTGGCACAAAAGATAGGCCTTTACTGAGGGCTGAGAGGCAAATGTCTGAAATTGGCTTACTCGAAAGGTTGAAGACGTTTAGGTCTTCCTGTTCCGGATGAGGTATGGTTCTCGTGTGCTTCTTGCCCCGCCTGCATTTCCTCTTGGTGGACGGGGGCGCTCCTCTAAAAAAAGGGAGCCGTCAGAGAAGCTAGTACAGTCGGAGTCCCACCTGGAAACACTGTGGGTAGCTGGAGAATAGCGTCTGTAGGTGTTGTCCCGTTTGTTTCGGTATGTCCGCCTCTCCTGTTGATCACGTGACCGCGTTCCTCCTGTAGCCCCGGTGGTGCTCGTTTTGTCGTCTGGTGGCAAACGCCATCTGTAAACAGCGCCCCTCCGGTAGTCCTCAAGATCCCGTTCGAATTTCTTCTTTTTGTAGGCTGTGATCTCATTCTCAAGTTCTTTCTGGTGTTTCTCACATTCAGTTAAAATAAGTGGAAGTGTATTCTTATCGCGGAGGTTGTCCGCAAGGAGCCGCTTCTGTGTAAGGATGTCTTCTTTTACCTTGGCGAGTTTTGTAGAGACATCCTGGATTGTGTGGATCATCAGATCAAAGGAACATTTGTTGAGGATTTCGCACCAGCGATCACAGAAGGTCACATCATCTTTGCTCAGCATGGGGATTTTGTTGATTCTCAGACCCCTTGGAATTGTCTTTTGCCTCAGATAGTCACTCAATGTGACTGCATGGAGGAAGAGGCGTGTTTCCTTCTCTTGAAGTTTTTTCAAAGACAAGGTTGATTCGCCACTGGAAATGTCCGCAGTGGTTTCATTAAATAGAGAATCTGGCACCATGATGCGATTATAATCCTCTTCTGTAAATTCAAAAGTCCTTGCTGAGGCCATCATGAACAGCGCGGCTCAAATAGACGAGGAAGTAAGGTCCTCCGGCTGGGAGTCACAAAATGGAGTGCTGTGTCCAAGTAGACAAACAGTGCAAAAAAGGTAGGGACACGCACATCCAAAAATAGGCCACACTGGGCCTGGGTGCTGGATCAATAGAGTACTTACAGTGAAAAAGAAACAATCTGCACACCGAGGAGCTCCCGTTTAGGTTTTTTATTTGCAACACAGCGTGACGTTTCGGGCCACACTGGCCCTTCCTCAGACGCTTTCTGAAGTGGCAGAGAGACGCCGTCTTAAATACATGGCATCACCAGGTGTTCATCAATTAGTAATTAGAAAGATAATTCAAAAAATTAAAAAGTTGTACACACAAATAGGTTATTATAGACATAAATATACAGATTCTAACAATATATATATATATATATATATATATATATATACACAGTATAGACAAAATAGGACAAATATAATTATACATGTCCCCCAAGAAAAGGAAGTAGTTTGTGGGCTCTACATTATAGTAGTCAATTAGAGTTTAACAAATCCAAATATAAGTGTAAATGCACATACATCCTGGAGGCGACTCCATTAACCACAACATACTGCATTAGCAGAAATGGGGACCTAGTCTATTACTTAAAATAAATAGCAAAAAGTTTTTAAAAAAATACATAGAACAACCACTTATGTATATGAGATCACCACTAGAGGGGAGAGAGAACAGTAGAGAATGAAAGAGCATCACAATAGGGATATCCTAATAACAGATTATAGGATTAAATCACCTTCTATAGAAAAGGTCTCATATCGAATTCCTCATTTAGGCCCTTTGGCGCACCTTTCTGTGGGTTGTACACCTTGAAGGCCAACCGCCCACGCCACAGGAGCATCCCCTCATCAATACTGATGTTTTGACTTGGTGTGAACATGGCTCTGAACTTTTCTAACAGGTCGTTCAAAACTGGCCGGACCTTGAACAACCTGTCTGCATCGTCAACATCATCATTGTCACTGAAATGGAGGAATCGTGTTAGGAGTTGAAAGCGGTTGCGAGACATGGTTCTGTTGAAGTGGGGGGTAGCAATCAGTTCATTTGTGGACCAGTACATGGACAGTTCAGGCTTCTTGACGATCCCAGTGAGGAAATATAGTCCCAAGAAGCTCTTGATTTCTGCCACTGTAGTGTCCTTCCACTTCGCAAGCCTTGAATGTGGCAGACCCTCACTGACCTGACTGATGCACTGGTGGGCATACAGGTTAGTTTGTTCTACAATATCCTGGAGCAGCTCATCGTTCAGGAAGAGCTGGAAGAAGTCCACTGGTTGAGCAGCACCACCACTATGAGGACCCGGTTCTGCTGTGAAGGGGATGTGGGTTGGCTCCCAGTCAACATCACACCACTCAGGAGGACCTGCAGGCTGAGGACGTTTCCCACTTCCAGCTCCATCTGCAAATTATAGAAATACATAATTACCATAAAATAGTGTTTTTTATATGTGTGGTACTGAATTCTGGAGTTCTAGAATTTCTGGAATTCTGGCTGGAACCTGTGATGTGAAAATAAACCTGATTCTGAAGTGTGATCTTACCCATTTTCCTGGCACCAGAGGCTGTGGCACCAGATGCTGTAGCGCTACAGCTGGCTACAGGCTCATCTTCAGAGTCTGAAATTCAGTAAAATGAATTGACTGACTGCTGGCTTTTGTACAGTCATAGTAATTACATTTACAAAAGTTACACAAGTCATCTCAAACATCGTCTTACCACTGCTCTGTGGAGCTTCGCTCCTGGACGGGGCCCATTCTTCTTCAGAATCCTCCGCGTCTGGGGAAGACGTGAGGTCACTCGACTCGGACTCAGTCAGCCCAGCAGCCGCAGCCGCGACATGCAGGGGCTCACCCCGTTCTTCATCCGAGACCTCGGAATCGGTCTCCGGCACAAGCTCATTTCGGACGGAAAAGAAATCGAGCAATGATCGCTGATCCGCCGATCGCTTGCGTTTGGCCGAAGACCGCTTGCGTTTGGCCGGCATGGCACAAACACGCACCCACTCCCAACTAAACTAAAAACTGAAAATACTAACTAAACTAAACTGAAATAAAACAACTACTGCTACGACTAGATCAAACTGAACTGAAATAAGGCTAATCTACCGGCTACCAACTCGATCAAACTGAACTAGAATAAACGCTAAATACTAAAATGAACTGACGCTAACGCTAACGCTAAATGAGCTAAGCTAACTTCAATGAACACTAACTGTAACTACGCGCTAACTAACTATCTAAACTAAATCTACTATAAAGACTATACTAAACACTACTACTGTACTAACAACTAACAAACTAAATCAACTACGCTAACCAACTCGCTCTAAATCTGACTATATTGCTGAATTTCTCTATCTATAAATCGCTATGTAATGCTATGTCTCTCAAATCTCACCAACCTACTAAAACCCACCCGGAAGAAAGGATGCCGCCTTCCTTATATACAAATCTTTGTTAGAGTACTTCCGGGGCAGCGGGAGAGGTCGGATCCACATTCACCTATTGCCCAAGGGCCCTAGCTAGTGGAAACCACTGAAAAAACAGCTTGACGAGATATCTCGTCCATGGCAGTCAACCGTTGGATTTTTTTTGACGAGATATCTCGTCCACGGCAATGAACGTGTTAAGGAGTAAGCCCCCTAATTTAGTCCACATCCGGGCAACAGACCCCCATTTGATTAGATTTTGTCATAGCCATTAGCTCCATTTTACAGTGATGTAAGTCTAGCTAGCAACAGTCCAAGTTTGATACAGCACTTGACACAATGCGTAGCCTACACAGCCAATGATGCAGTCACAGACACATTCACACCAGCACACGCAGACATGAGCATGGCACCCCAGCCAAAACACACAGCACATTAAGCAACGCAGTCTTAACAAAGCCATGTATATATTAAATATCAATTGCATGTCCTACCAGCAAGGCCGGATTAACCATAGGGCAACCGGGGCAGGTGCCCCGGGGCCCTCAGAGTGAAGGGGCCCTCCAAAAAAAAAAAAAAAAAAAAAAAATTGTTTTTGTTTTTTTTTGTCGGGCTCATGTTGGGCTCCACAGAACTATGACACAAATCTAAGACCAATCAGGACAAAATAAAATGTGTTTCCAAGAAGATTAAGTCTGATGATTTAGTCTCATTGGATGCCTTTGGGCAAGTGGTGACCAGGGGCACGGGAAGTGGGGGTGCTTGTGGTGCTGCGGCACCCTCTGCTGTTTTGTATTGGAAATGTAATGTCAATTATTTTTTCATCATTGTAAAGCCACAGCACAGTGAAGAGGATATTAATGTGAAGATTAGCCTCTTCCTTTTGCTCTCAGAGTGCATCAGATTCATGCATTTTACTTTAAAATGTACACAATTTCTTTGTCCAAAACCGAAACCCCCCACTCAGACTACTATATTTATCCTGCTGGTGCTACATCTTTGCAAAGCCTGGAATCGCCTATGATTGAGTGAGAAACTGAATCTCAGAAACGGAATAATAACATAACAGTATAATACTAATGTTAATTTAAAATGAGTTATTCCTCTAAATATGGTGAAAAAACATCCAAACATCCGGACGCAACCCGATCTCCAAAAAAATTGTAAAATAGCAACGTTTGTGGACAAACGTTGCTATTTTACAATTTCGGCTAAGAAATTGTAAAATGGTAACGTATGTGTCTACAGCGGTGGGCGTGGTTTGGGCGTGGTTTACGGAGATTTTCTGTTTCTAACCCCTCCCCCTACTCTAATCCTAACCCTAAAATCTCAGAACGTTACTATTTTACAATTTTCAAGCCGAAATTGTAAAATAGCAACGTTGGTCCAAAACGTTGGTATTATACAATTTTCTGTGAGACTGTGTTGCCGGACGATAGGGGGGCCCCTGGGAGCTTCAGTGCTCCGGGGCCCCTGGGGGTGTTAATCTGGCTCTGCCTACCAGATCAGAAGCAGACAGTCACATCAGTGCGCTGTTCTCAATGATGCAGTCCAATAAAAAATAAAGTATCTCCTTTGTGATGGCCATCAACATAAAGGCTTTATGAATATAAAGGCGTTAAGACCTTTGTTTTATGTCCATTTTACCTGTAGATATTGTGCAAGGACATTGTTTGAACTTCTGCGGTGTTTGAGATGGAACAGGCCACTTTGAGCAGAGCAGAGGGGAGGTCCGTCTCTCACACCATGCTATAATCACTTGCCAGTAGGGGAACAACCCCTCTATAAAAATAGGCCGGCCCAGTGCAGCGCTGGGCCGGTGAAATTGATTAGCCTACTATATATATTTATTTGTCTTTCTGCGGTCCAGTCCGGCCCATACGCACACCGGCCCTTCTGGCATTTGCCAGAACTGCCAGATGGCCAGTCCGGGCCTGCCTAGGAATGCTGGCTCCGTGGTATTGCCACGAACAGCTGTATTGCGCAGTAAATCTCTGTTTTCTTATTTTTTACATCAATTTATTGGGGGGGACACATTTTATCAGGCTTACATATTGGGGTAGGATTTGTCGTTCTCAATGTATATTGCCGCTATGGCCTTGAGTACATTAATGAATAATTTTGGAACAGATTGAAGGTTTAGGAAAACATAATCTCATATGAATTCCAATCTGATTTTACAAAATCACATTCCAGAAACAGATTTTATCAGGAGTTAGTGGATAGCATAAACTATTTTGGAATGGTGTTGCAGGACTTGGAAAATCATTGGATTTAAAAAAATCTTATTGACTGCTGGCCAATCCATGAGGTTTGGCAATACTATTTGGATTGTTTGATTTGTGGCTGTGTGAACACAAACGAACCAAGGCATAAATGCAACAATTGTATCAATTAAGCCCCTGATTCGGAACAAAGCAAATGACCTAGAGGTGTGAATACACCCTTACAAGCCATTGACGTTAACCTCTGTTCCAGAAATGGTGTTATGGTCCTACCTTACAGGGTGAGAGCAGGTTGTTTTGGATTCAGATGACTTAATTTATCCCAGAAGGGCATTCAGTTCTAAAGCTACCCGGCCCCGACGTTGACTGAGCGTGCTCAGTGGGACTGCATTGAGTTTGGAATGTGCAGTACTGTGTCAAAGAGCTGAATGGGAGGAGCCTTCTTTCCTCATTTGTTGCCGTGGATACCACTGACACAAAACCTGGTGTCCTGGACACGTATCAACAGACCATGTTATCAAAAACTCCAGATATCAGAAAGACTGACAATGTGCAATGCAATGTTGCAAGACGTTGTCTGTCTTTACTAGAGCTAATGATGATGTATCAAACATTTGTGTTTGCAGAGGTCAGCTGCACAGGCAGAGAGCAGAGTCTCCAGTACCCAGCTGCCTGTCTATGAAGACTGACTGGTCTAAACACAGTAATCCAAACTTCAGTAATGAACCTGGAAGAAAAGCGGAAAAAGCAAGAAGGAAAAAAAGAAAGAACCTGGACCTTCAGACACAAGGTAAGATGACTAGTTAGACTGTAAGTCTCAATATTATTATTGTTTGTCTAAAATGCATTTCTAAAATGTCCACATAAATTATTTTGATAAAAATTGGCAGACCCCCTGCAGTACCTCCACGTAGGCAGTGGTGCCCAATGTTTCTACATTTCAAATCTACTTTTACATTTGTCAACAGCATCACCCCCCACCCGCCAGAGAGCAGAGCCTCCAGTACCCAACTGCCTGTCTATGCCTGGCTGGTCCAAAGACACTGACTTCAGTAACAAACCTGGACCTTCAGACACAAGGTAAGATGATTTGTGGTTATACTGTAAGCCTACCTGGTTGAATATCATTAAATGCTTCTAGAATTAAATGTTAAACAAAATGAAACCAAAGCTCGTAGGATATGAAGGAAAGGCACTGGCAAGAGAAAAATAACTTTTCTACATCATCTTAGAAACAAACTATACTTTTATTAACATAGAGAACTGAAAATCTATACTCAAGTAAAAATACAATTACGCCCATAAAAATGACTCATAAAATTACTATTTGAGAAACCTACACAAGTAAAAGTAAAACAATTACTCAAAGTACAAGTTACTTTCCATTTTGATATTTTTTAGGATGTGCGGGCAAGGGGGTGTGGGGGTGGGGGCTAGGGATAGGAAGGCGGTAGAGAGTTGGGATCGAAGGGGTGGGTAGGGGGAGTGTCTAGGCTAGAGGGTGGGTAGGAGGAGTGTCTAGGCTAGAGTGTGGGTAGGTAGGAGGAGTGTGTAGGCTAGAGGGTGGGTAGGAGGAGTGTCTAGGCTAGAGTGTGGGTAGGTAGGAGGAGTGTCTAGGCTAGAGGGTGGGTAGGAGGAGTGTCTAGGCTAGAGTGTGGGTAGGTAGGAGGAGTGTCTAGGCTAGAGGGTGGGTAGGAGGAGTGTCTATGCTAGAGGGTGGGTAGGGGGAGTGTCTAGGCTAGAGGGTGGGTAGGAGGAGTGTCTAGGCTAGAGTGTGGGTAGGTAGGAGGAGTGTCTAGGCTAGAGGGTGGGTAGGAGGAGTGTCTAGGCTAGAGGGTGGGTAGGGGGAGTGTCTAGGCTAGAGGGTGGGTAGGAGGAGTGTCTAGGCTAGAGGGTGGGTAGGGGGTGTGTGTAGGCTAGAGGGTGGGTAGGGGGAGTGTCTAGGCTAGAGTGTGGGTAGGTAGGAGGAGTGTCTAGGCTAGAGGGTGGGTAGGAGGAGTGTCTATGCTAGAGGGTGGGTAGGGGGAGTGTCTAGGCTAGAGGGTGGGTAGGAGGAGTGTCTAGGCTAGAGGGTGGGTAGGAGGAGTGTCTAGGCTAGAGGGTGGGTAGGGGGAGTGTCTAGGCTAGAGGGTGGGTAGGGGGAGTGTCTAGGCTAGAGGGTGGGTAGGGGGAGTGTCTAGGCTAGAGGGTGGGTAGGAGGAGTGTCTAGGCTAGAGGGTGGGTAGGGGGAGTGTCTAGGCTAGAGGGTGGGTAGGGGGAGTGTCTAGGCTAGAGGGTGGGTAGGGGGAGTGTCTAGGCTAGAGGGTGGGTAGGGGGAGTGTCTAGGCTAGAGGGTGGGTAGGAGGAGTGTCTAGGCTAGAGGGTGGGTAGGGGGAGTGTCTAGGCTAGAGGGTGGGTAGGGGGAGTGTCTAGGCTAGAGGGTGGGTAGGGGGAGTGTCTAGGCTAGAGGGTGGGTAGGGGAAGTGTCTAGGCTAGAGGGTGGGTAGGAGGAGTGTCTAGGCTAGAGGGTGGGTAGGAGGAGTGTCTAGGCTAGAGGGTGGGTAGGAGGAGTGTCTAGGCTAGAGGGTGGGTAGCGGGAGTGTCTAGGCTAGAGGGTGGGTAGGGGGAGTGTCTAGGCTAGAGGGTGGGTAGGGGGAGTGTCTAGGCTAGAGGGTGGGTAGGGGGAGTGTCTAGGCTAGAGGGTGGGTAGGAGTGTCTAGGCTAGAGAGTGGGTAGGAGGAGTGTCTAGGCTAGAGGGTGGGTAGGAGGAGTGTCTAGGCTAGAGGGTGGGTAGGAGGAGTGTCTAGGCTAGAGGGTGGGTAGGAGGAGTGTCTAGGCTAGAGGGTGGGTAGGAGGAGTGTCTAGGCTAGAGGGTGGGTAGGAGGAGTGTCTAGGCTAGAGGGTGGGTAGGAGGAGTGTCTAGGCTAGAGAGTGGGTAGGAGGAGTGTCTAGGCTAGAGAGTGGGTAGGAGGAGTGTCTAGGCTAGAGGGTGGGTAGGAGGAGTGTCTAGGCTAGAGGGTGGGTAGGGGGAGTGTCTAGGCTAGAGGGTGGGTAGGAGTGTCTAGGCTAGAGAGTGGGTAGGAGGAGTGTCTAGGCTAGAGAGTGGGTAGGAGGAGTGTCTAGGCTAGGGGATGTGGGTGGTGCTCGTGTGCTTAAAGGTGGGCTTACCACCCAGATATGTAACAAAACGGCATGCTGCTTGATTTGAAAAAACCTATGGGAAAAACCAAGAAATGACGTATCCTCTTGTCTCACTAATACTCTTTGGCTGTGCTCAGCTCAGGATTTTTTTTCGGAAATCGACGCCATGACAGTTTCCCCAAAACATCACAAGACAAAGTTATGAGAGCTCCAAAATCTTTATAAATATCAACAACTAACGCTGGTGGCCTGTATGGAAACAGCGTTGCTCAAAATGGTTGAAAGTTATATCAATTTTGTCATTCAGTGGCGAACTAGAAATTCACTTTATTGGCTCCCATTTGTGTGTATGTGGGGCTCTGTAACTATCGTTAAAAGAGACTAGTGACGCGAGACCGCAGCACAGCACAATAGTCAGGACAAACGCCCCGCTCTCACGCTCAAGTAATCACAATGCGAGATTTCTCCACGTCATTCCCTCGTCCAACTTGCCATATACCGCGCCATGAAATCCATTTTTAATTTTTCGTTTGGGGGCTTTTCATGATTCTTGTTAAAAGTTGTACTGCTGCACCTCTGATTTTTCCTCTCGAGTGCAGCGCAGGGCAGAGCTGCAGAGCTCCCTCCTCCTCCTCGGCTCAATCCATTCCAGTCTGTCCAAACTTAATACCGATCTAATCTCAGTATGAGATGCAGGGAAATATATTATATTAGCCGATGTGTTTAGAGCAGCTTTGTCACGTTGTCACGTCGTAGTATAGCGTTATATTTTACATGTGTGCTAAACTGCGATGAGATTTGTTTGCGGAAATGACGGCGGGGATGAAAGTTGCTGTGTGAGGGGAGGCTCACTTTGGTGCGGGCTCGGAGCTGCTGCAAACACACAATAACCCCTCCCTCCCTCCTCCTCTCTCTCTCTGCACAATCAAGTGGTTGAGTAGCTCTCAATGTGGGGCACAGAAGACCACCAGTGGTCCTTGAGAGGATTCCAGCATTCTCTGTTGTCTCTCAACCTAATATATATGGAATTGTGGACAAAATCATATCTAGGCTACATACAAAAAAAAAAAATCTGATTTGCATCTGAGAGACCAAATCTCATCATATGCCACAATGTGAACTAAATTTGGGCTCCTTAGTATCAAAAAGGTTGGGAATGATTTACAGCAACACAATGCCATTTCCTTCCTTTTATGATTATAGTGGCGTTTATTGATAGTATTGTGTTACATAGGAGTTGGTAGGAAATAACAGGCGATTGTAATCAATTAACAGGTGAATAACAGGTCAAGTGACACAAACAGCCAATGAGCTGTGTGTATTGTAGCACCATATTGGTAGGAAAATGCTTGTGGCATCAAGGGAATAGGCTTGGAGTTGTGAGGAGCCGGGAAAGGGTACAGGGGGAGTAGGGGAGTAACTATCTTGAAATCCCATAGTCTTTGGTTCATCGTGACGTATCAAATCTCCCATTCATTTGAGGGCAAAAAAAAGCAGTGTTCAACCCATAGAGGGCACTTATGCCAGTTATGCGGCTGAAAATGATACAAATGGTACAATGGCAACCGTTTGGTCTCAAATGTGGAAATTTTGACCAGAATTCTTCACACACCACCCCCAAAGTCATATATATTGGTTAAAAGCTGAAAAAAAGTGTTTTGGGGGTAAGTTACACTTTAAAGGTTTGCACTTGTTAATGTTCTTAAGTAGAGCAGGTAGACTGAGCAGACACAAGGTTGTTGCTGAGTGAAAGAAAGGCACAGATTCAGGTGGATTCAATCTGCCATCTAGTGGGGAAAGGGGTGCAGGCCCTTCCCCTGGAGCCTCCAACATCCAGCCACACTCACCAACCAGCCACACCATCTCCAAACCCTAACCCCAGCCAAGTGGCTAGCAGTGCTTAAGCCCAACCCCCTCACATCCAGTGCATCACCCCAACTCCAACGTGTCACTGACCTTTGCCTAACCCCCTTGGTGCCCTGTGCTATTAAACATTGGAGGGGGGAGACTGTCTTGGAGGGTGAAGCCTCTGTGCTAGAGGGCTGAGCCTCGATGCTGGAGGGCACCGCCACTCCTGTTCTTGCTCCACCACCTCTTCACCAGTGGCAAGCCGCTGTCATCGTGCAGCAGTGGGGGGAAGTCCGACGTGACCTCTGGGGGGCTCTGTGGTGGCAACGTGGGGCCCTGCTCCATTTCTGTGACGAGGGCGGTAACAGCTCTGAAGCTGCTGGTGCCTCCGGGTTGGTGGGTGGGAGTTCCCCCTCCGCCGCTGACTTTCCTCTCCCTGCTTGGTGTCATCTACTTCCTCTAGTGTGCTTCTAGTGTGCTTCTAGTGTGCTTCTAGTGTGCTTCTAGTGTGCACATTCACCCACTGATGGGACTGATGTTTTGGGACTGCGGTTCTGTTTTCACTCTGGCTTGGCTCGTGCACTTGGCTGTTCTCATCCTCCCCTTCCTCCACGACTCACCAGGAAGTACTGGAGAGCCCTCCACCTGGATCATGGACACCACCTGCTTCATCAAAGACACAAACCATCCCCACAACAGCCTGTTCTCCCTGTTACCCTCAGGGAGAAGATACAGGGTTCCAAAAGCACGCACAAATCGCTTGAGGAACAGTTTCTTCCCGCAGGCCACGAGACTCCTTAACATACACAAATAGTGAAGTAGCCGGACTGTACCGTACTGTAGCTGCTACCATTACGTATGTCTAATGTTTAATTGTATGTTTAATAAGGAATATGCTATTTGCACCTGTATGTCAAATACGCCGAATTTAAAACGCAGAGTTTAATTGTATGTTTAATAAGGAATACGCTATTTGCACCTGTATGTCAAATACGCCGAATTTAAAATGTTTAAGCATGTCTAAAGTATGCACATGACATGTGCACCTATGTGAATAGGTGAATATGCCACTGTCTCTGACTTGTCTTATCACTATACTGCCTTATTGCTTGTTGTGTCTCTTGATGTTTTTGCACTCATATGCCCTGTTATATTTGTACTATGTTGTAAACGGAGTCCACAGCACAAGAATTTCACACGTGATACTTGTACCATGGAGTGACAATAAAAATCTTGAATCTTGAATCTTGAATCTTGAATCCTCCTCTGGGACTCCTCGCCCTCGCCATCATCCCCGACTCTGTGCACCTCCTCCTGGGCCCTGTACTTCCCGGCAAAGTCGATGGATGGCTTTGCACGCAGAAGGTGCAGGTTGGAGTCGCTGCTGGTGAGGACAATGCTGTCCCCGTACAGATTCTGACTCGCACTGAAGCATTACCTCCTTCACATTCATCATGATGTCCATGACGGAGCAGCACCACCTCCTTGAAAATGTTCTCCACCAGGAGGAAATGGGAGAAGCTGGGAGGTGCAGCAGGGGCTGAGCTGCTCAGCATGTAGGGGATGAAGATCTGCAGGAGAACCCCGTGGAAGAAACGCTTCCTCACCGTGCTGCGGTCATTTCCCTTTGTTGAGGGTGTTCTTGCTCATGTCCAGCTCTCTGAAGAAAATGTTGCAGACCTAAGGGAAGTCACGGATGGTTGGCTCCATCAGGGCATCTAGGATGGAGCTTATGTAGGGCTGGATGCTCATCTTCAGCAGCTTCTCTGCCTTGGGGAGGACCACTGCTCACATCTTGTTGCTGACATGCTCCTTGGTGATGATCTGGCCCATGTCTGTTAACACCTTGACTGCCAGCGACGAGTGTAGTCGTCAAACACAATCCAGCTGTTCACTGCCAGCGACGAGTTGACTCGAAAATCGATTTTTTTTTTTTGACGGTGGGATGTGCATCGAACCCTTTTACATCTCTTATATAGGTATTGGACGTGTACAACGTGTACAACCCATTCCACCGACCCACTAAGTGGTGACAAGGAAGGAGGAAGGCAAGCAAAAAGCAGTGTGACTGAAGCCATTCTCATGAAGGTGGATTGGCGAAGGCGCTTTCGTTTTCGCGCTGATTGCTGGCGGTGCGGGATTGCAGATTTGCATAGTGGATTGCGGGTGGGACACACTTTGAAACACGCAGCATAAATATGACCAGAATCGCAAAAGCTTCATCAAAGCCCTCAACCAAAACTCCAAGAAGCGAGCGAGTCTAACCAGACTTCCTCAAAGAGCGGCCGCACAGACAGGCTCACACCCGCAGCAAAGCAATGAGACTGGTGACAAGCGGGGACTGCCCCCTAGTCCGACACCAAATTGGAAACAAATCCCATTCTAAAAGGCTTTTAGAATGGGATTTTCAACCCATTCTTTTTTGTTTCTTTTTCGCTATAATTTAGAGTAATTTAATTTCTATTCAGAAATTTATTTGAGAGGTCGAGAGTATGAGAAAGTGCATTTGCAAAGGTAGGAAAGTGCTTGTGACATGGCGCTGCAGCCAAAAAGAACGCCCACAGGAGGGAGGAGTTGAGCAGAGGGAAGTTTACTGCTGTTATGGAGGAAATTACTGTTCAAAACTATTGTTTAGGTCTTACTGATGCCAAAAATGAATGGTTAAAGTGACTGTTCTATCGAATTTCACAAAAAGCCGTTTATCTCTAAATATTTTTTCTGATGCTGAAACCATGCTGTATTCAACTGCTAATGCTTACATAACTACTAACTCTACAAACTAACTCTTTTAGACAGAGAAAGCACACATTCTATTAGTTCTTTTTAGATGATTGGTGTTCACGAAGTCGTAACAGAAGAGAAACCTCGGCTCTTGTAAAATGAGCCTAGAATCCTCAAAAAAAAACCTGGCAGAAGCTATCTACAGCAAGAAAAAAACGGCTGGCAGTCAATGTGTTAATATGGAGGCCTGCAGCATGGGACATCCCACCTCACACTGCTGCACCAGAGCCTTGTACTGTGTTTGGCCCTGGTGCTGCAATAGGCTGTACACCATGTCACTGATCAGCATCCAGTTTCTCTGCCTCTCGTGCTTCTTGCCTTTGAGTCAAGGGAGATGAGCTCCCTCCATTTGGGGAGGAGGCCCTCCATCACCAGTTTAGACAGTATCTGTGACAGTATGCCACATGTCATGTCCCAGGTGCTGTAGTGCCCATGAGGTTGGCAGTAGAGCCGCACTGCGTTGGTGAAGGCTGGCGCCATCTGTACCTTGTTCTCCTCTGAAAAACCACTCTTGACATGGCTGACGTACATTTGAAAAGCATGACCCATCCCTAATGTATGTGTATACCTAGAGGCACCGGTCACTATTGTTGCCGTCAACATGTTTACTCATTCTATGACCACACTGAACAAAGTTGAGTAATTGCAAATGCATATATCAACACTAGACACCTTCAAGAGGATGTGTGCCAAAAACCCTTGTCCTATCTTTATGTTAACATACTTTAATAACCCTTTGTTTGGTAGCTTTGATGCAACCAAGCCCTTCTCCTGGTGCAACCAGGAAGTAAACAGCTCTGGTCATATAACAATTTACACTAACCATGTGACACTGCACATTGAGACCCTTTATTATTTCAATATTTGCTGGAAATGCATAGATACATCATTCAGTAACATCTTTAGAGTCTTATAACTGAAATAGTTTCATGGTCACTATTGTGCCTGGTGGGATTAAATGGGGTTGAATCTGAGACTATTCCACATGAACAGAGTCTAGTGGCCAGAGCCATAGAGAGAGAGGATATTCCACATGAACAGAGTCTAGTGGCCAGAGCATAGAGAGACTTTTGATGTTCCTTTAATGAACAGTCAACTTATCTTTAAAAAAACAGAGCGACCTAACAAAGCCAACACCTAAACAAACTCAAAATGCCTCGCCACACGCACGCACACGCACGCACACACACACACACACACACACACACACACACACACACACACACACACACACACACACACACACACACACACACACACACACACACACACACACACACACAGAGCAGGGATAAAAAAAAACATGCCAACAAAACCCCACAGATGCACAGAAAGCCAGGTTAACAAAACCACACCGGCTACTCACACTCAAATACAAATGACCAGCCCCTCCTCCCCCACAGTGCAGACTGCCCCCCTCAGCCCCCAAACACTGATGAAAGCCTCCACATCATTATTCATTTTATAGTACATGTACTCAATCCTGAGACGAGCTGTGACCATCCCCCTGACCATAGCCACAGGATCAGTGGGCCCAGCACCTCTCACCTTGTTCCTGCGTGTTAGCCAAATGGCTAGCTTAGCCTGCCCAAACAGGAAGTTCATCAAAGTGCACACCTGTTTCCTTCTGAGTGAATACACAGGCCCCAAAATGAAAACTTCGACACTGAAAACCTCACCCAGCTTCACACACAAACCATTCAAAACAGTAAAAACATGTACCAAACGGCGGCATTCATGAAAAACATGTATTACAGTTTCATTGGCATTACAGAAAGGACATTCACTGCCGACCCCTGGAGTAAACCGGGCTATAAACCTATTGGTCGCCAGGGCGCCATGAAGCACCCTCCACTGTAAATCGCCAGACCTTTTAGGGAGAGGAAGCTTGTAGAGCACTCTCCACCTAAACTTTACAGGGCTCTGGTCCTCTATCACCTCCTCCCACTGATGCTCCCTGACATCCTGTAAAGCCCCCCGGTTCTTCACCTTAACACAGGCTGCATACAGAGCCTTGCTGCCTGCCTGTCTGAACCTCCCCAGGCTCGGAGTGGAGAAGCACAGCAGCCTCCCTGCAGCATCCTGCCAACCCCCATCCTCAGCAGCTATCTCCAGTTCCGGAAACGCTGGAGTCCCGTCCCCCTGTGGCACATTGAAGCAGTCCCGCACATTGTCCGGCAAGTTCCTCAGGACCTCCCTCAAGAAGCCCTCTACCAGTCTCAGGGAGGTCACCCCTGCCTGCTGTGCCAGCTCATGGGGGGATTTCCACCCCCCTCCCCCCGGAGACCACAGGTGGCCCAGCTTGGTTATTCCCCCGGCCATGAAGCGGTGTCTCAGCGTGGCAGAGCATGTAGACCCCAGTGGCAGCAAAGGGTTGTGGAAAATGGGCTCCTCCCACAGCCATGGCCCCGGCACTACACCTCCCCCTCGTGTAGGCCTTAGCAGTCTCCAGGCTCTCAAAACAGAAGTGTAGAATCCTGAGAGCCCCGCTGTGTTCAGACCGTCATGCTCCATCAGGAATAACTGGCGGTCCAGACCTAGACCACCAGCCTTCCGCAGCAACGCACGCGCCGGTTCTCCCCAACAGACACCAGCATGGTACAGCAGTCTTTGTGCCGCCTGGAGCCGAAAAGCTGCCACTCTGCTCTCCAGATGTATCAGCCCTTGTCCCCCCTCCTGGACAGGCAGGTAGAGAACAGCGGCCCTCAACCAGTGATGGCCCGACCAGAAAAAATCCACAAGCTTCTTCTGGATTTCGGCCAGTAGGCCTCCAGGGCGATTGAGCACAGCCAGCTTATGCCACAGGGAGGACGCTACCAAGTTATTGATAACCAGCACCCTACCCCTGTAGGACATAAAAGGCAATAACCACTTCCATTTAGCAAGTCTGGCATCGATAGCCTGTAGCCTCCCCTCCCAGTTCTGTGCTACATACCCCTCCGAGCCCAGGTACACCCCCAACAGTTTCACACCTGTGTGACTCCACTGCAGGCCCCCAGTTAGTGGTGGAGGCACCCCCCCCTCCCACCGCCCACACTGCAGAGTCTCACTCTTACCCCAGTTAACCCTGGCAGAAGAAGCCCTCTGATAAATACTCTAATCCTAACCCTAAAATCTCAGAACGTTACTATTTTACAATTTTCAAGCCGAAATTGTAAAATAGCAACGTTGGTCCAAAACGTTGGTATTATACAATTTTCTGTGAGACTGTGTTGCCGGACGATGGGTAGGGGGGCCCCTGGGAGCTTCAGTGCTCCGGGGCCCCTGGGGGTGTTAATCTGGCTCTGCCTACCAGATCAGAAGCAGACAGTCACATCAGTGCGCTGTTCTCAATGATGCAGTCCAATAAAAAATAAAGTATCTCCTTTGTGATGGCCATCAACATAAAGGCTTTATGAATATAAAGGCGTTAAGACCTTTGTTTTATGTCCATTTTACCTGTAGATATTGTGCAAGGACATTGTTTGAACTTCTGCGGTGTTTGAGATGGAACAGGCCACTTTGAGCAGAGCAGAGGGGAGGTCCGTCTCTCACACCATGCTATAATCACTTGCCAGTAGGGGAACAACCCCTCTATAAAAATAGGCCGGCCCAGTGCAGTGCTGGGCCGGTGAAATTGATTAGCCTACTATATATATTTATTTGTCTTTCTGCGGTCCAGTCCGGCCCATACGCACACCGGCCCTTCTGGCATTTGCCAGAACTGCCAGATGGCCAGTCCGGGCCTGCCTAGGAACGCTGGCTCCGTGGTATTGCCACGAACAGCTGTATTGCGCAGTAAATCTCTGTTTTCTTATTTTTTACATCAATTTATTGGGGGGGACACATTTTATCAGGCTTAAATATTGGGGTAGGATTTGTCGTTCTCAATGTATATTGCCGCTACGGCCTTGAGTACATTAATGAATAATTTTGGAACAGATTGAAGGTTTAGGAAAACATAATCTCATATGAATTCCAATCTGATTTTACAAAATCACATTCCAGAAACAGATTTTATCAGGAGTTAGTGGATAGCATAAACTATTTTGGAATGGTGTTGCAGGACTTGGAAAATCATTGGATTTAAAAAAATCTTATTGACTGCTGGCCAATCCATGAGGTTTGGCAATACTATTTGGATTGTTTGATTTGTGGCTGTGTGAACACAAACGAACCAAGGCATAAATGCAACAATTGTATCAATTAAGCCCCTGATTCGGAACAAAGCAAATGACCTAGAGGTGTGAATACACCCTTACAAGCCATTGACGTTAACCTCTGTTCCAGAAATGGTGTTATGGTCCTACCTTACAGGGTGAGAGCAGGTTGTTTTGGATTCAGATGACTTAATTTATCCCAGAAGGGCATTCAGTTCTAAAGCTACCCGGCCCCGACGTTGACTGAGCGTGCTCAGTGGGACTGCATTGAGTTTGGAATGTGCAGTACTGTGTCAAAGAGCTGAATGGGAGGGGCCTTCTTTCCTCATTTGTTGCCGTGGATACCACTGACACAAAACCTGGTGTCCTGGACACGTATCAACAGACCATGTTATCAAAAACTCCAGATATCAGAAAGACTGACAATGTGCAATGCAATGTTGCAAGACGTTGTCTGTCTTTACTAGAGCTAATGATGATGTATCAAACATTTGTGTTTGCAGAGGTCAGCTGCACAGGCAGAGAGCAGAGTCTCCAGTACCCAGCTGCCTGTCTATGAAGACTGACTGGTCTAAACACAGTAATCCAAACTTCAGTAATGAACCTGGAAGAAAAGCGGAAAAAGCAAGAAGGAAAAAAAGAAAGAACCTGGACCTTCAGACACAAGGTAAGATGACTAGTTAGACTGTAAGTCTCAATATTATTATTGTTTGTCTAAAATGCATTTCTAAAATGTCCACATAAATTATTTTGATAAAAATTGGCAGACCCCCGGCAGTACCTCCACGACCCCCGTAGGCAGTGGTGCCCAATGTTTCTACATTTCAAATCTACTTTTACATTTGTCAACAGCATCACCCCCCACCCGCCAGAGAGCAGAGCCTCCAGTACCCAACTGCCTGTCTATGCCTGGCTGGTCCAAAGACACTGACTTCAGTAACAAACCTGGACCTTCAGACACAAGGTAAGATGATTTGTGGTTATACTGTAAGCCTACCTGGTTGAATATCATTAAATGCTTCTAGAATTAAATGTTAAACAAAATGAAACCAAAGCTCGTAGGATATGAAGGAAAGGCACTGGCAAGAGAAAAATAACTTTTCTACATCATCTTAGAAACAAACTATACTTTTATTAACATAGAGAACTGAAAATCTATACTCAAGTAAAAATACAATTACGCCCATAAAAATGACTCATAAAATTACTATTTGAGAAACCTACACAAGTAAAAGTAAAACAATTACTCAAAGTACAAGTTACTTTCCATTTCGATATTTTTTAGGATGTGCGGGCAAGGGGGTGTGGGGGTAGGGGCTAGGGATAGGAAGGTGGTAGAGTTGGGATCGAAGGGGTGGGTAGGGGGAGTGTCTAGGCTAGAGGGTGGGTAGGAGGAGTGTCTAGGCTAGAGTGTGGGTAGGTAGGAGGAGTGTCTAGGCTAGAGGGTGGGTAGGAGGAGTGTCTATGCTAGAGGGTGGGTAGGGGGAGTGTCTAGGCTAGAGGGTGGGTAGGAGCAGTGTCTAGGCTAGAGGGTGGGTAGGGGGTGTGTGTAGGCTAGAGGGTGGGTAGGGGGAGTGTCTAGGCTAGAGTGTGGGTAGGTAGGAGGAGTGTCTAGGCTAGAGGGTGGGTAGGAGGAGTGTCTATGCTAGAGGGTGGGTAGGGGGAGTGTCTAGGCTAGAGGGTGGGTAGGAGGAGTGTCTAGGCTAGAGGGTGGGTAGGAGGAGTGTCTAGGCTAGAGGGTGGGTAGGGGGAGTGTCTAGGCTAGAGGGTGGGTAGGGGGAGTGTCTAGGCTAGAGGGTGGGTAGGGGGAGTGTCTAGGCTAGAGGGTGGGTAGGAGGAGTGTCTAGGCTAGAGGGTGGGTAGGGGGAGTGTCTAGGCTAAAGGGTGGGTAGGGGGAGTGTCTAGGCTAGAGGGTGGGTAGGGGGAGTGTCTAGGCTAGAGGGTGGGTAGGAGGAGTGTCTAGGCTAGAGGGTGGGTAGGGGGAGTGTCTAGGCTAGAGGGTGGGTAGGGGGAGTGTCTAGGCTAGAGGGTGGGTAGGGGGAGTGTCTAGGCTAGAGGGTGGGTAGGGGGAGTGTCTAGGCTAGAGGGTGGGTAGGAGGAGTGTCTAGGCTAGAGGGTGGGTAGGGGGGGTGTCTAGGCTAGAGGGTGGGTAGGGGGAGTGTCTAGGCTAGAGGGTGGGTAGGGGGAGTGTCTAGGCTAGAGAGTGGGTAGGGGGAGTGTCTAGGCTAGAGGGTGGGTAGGGGGAGTGTCTAGGCTAGAGGGTGGGTAGGAGGAGTGTCTAGGCTAGAGGGTGGGTAGGAGGAGTGTCTAGGCTAGAGGGTGGGTAGGAGGAGTGTCTAGGCTAGAGGGTGGGTAGGAGGAGTGTCTAGGCTAGAGGGTGGGTAGGAGTGTCTAGGCTAGAGGGTGGGTAGGAGGAGTGTCTAGGCTAGAGGGTGGGTAGGAGGAGTGTCTAGGCTAGAGGGTGGGTAGGAGGAGTGTCTAGGCTAGAGAGTGGGTAGGAGGAGTGTCTAGGCTAGAGGGTGGGTAGGGGGAGTGTCTAGGCTAGAGAGTGGGTAGGGGGAGTGTCTAGGCTAGAGGGTGGGTAGGGGGAGTGTCTAGGCTAGAGGGTGGGTAGGAGGAGTGTCTAGGCTAGAGGGTGGGTAGGAGGAGTGTCTAGGCTAGAGGGTGGGTAGGGGGAGTGTCTAGGCTAGAGGGTGGGTAGGGGGAGTGTCTAGGCTAGAGGGTGGGTAGGAGGAGTGTCTAGGCTAGAGGGTGGGTAGGAGGAGTGTCTAGGCTAGAGGGTGGGTAGGAGGAGTGTCTAGGCTAGAGAGTGGGTAGGAGGAGTGTCTAGGCTAGAGGGTGGGTAGGAGGAGTGTCTAGGCTAGAGAGTGGGTAGGAGGAGTGTCTAGGCTAGAGGGTGGGTAGGAGGAGTGTCTAGGCTAGAGGGTGGGTAGGAGGAGTGTCTAGGCTAGAGGGTGGGTAGGAGGAGTGTCTAGGCTAGAGGGTGGGTAGGAGGAGTGTCTAGGCTAGAGGGTGGGTAGGAGGAGTGTCTAGGCTAGAGAGTGGGTAGGAGGAGTGTCTAGGCTAGAGAGTGGGTAGGAGGAGTGTCTAGGCTAGGGGATGTGGGTGGTGCTCGTGTGCTTAAAGGTGAGCTTACCACCCAGATATGTAACAAAACGGCATGCTGCTTGATTTGAAAAAACCTATGGGAAAAACCAAGAAATGACGTATCCTCTTGTCTCACTAATACTCTTTGGCTGTGCTCAGCTCAGGATTTTTTTTCGGAAATCGACGCCATGACAGTTTCCCCAAAACATCACAAGACAAAGTTATGAGAGCTCCAAAATCTTTATAAATATCAACAACTAACGCTGGTGGCCTGTATGGAAACAGCGTTGCTCAAAATGGTTGAAAGTTATATCAATTTTGTCATTCAGTGGCGAACTAGAAATTCACTTTATTGGCTCCCATTTGTGTGTATGTGGGGCTCTGTAACTATCGTTAAAAGAGATTAGTGACGCGAGACCGCAGCACAGCACAATAGTCAGGACAAACGCCCCGCTCTCACGCTCAAGTAATCACAATGCGAGATTTCTCCACGTCATTCCCTCGTCCAACTTGCCATATACCGCGCCATGAAATCCATTTTTAATTTTTCGTTTGGGGGCTTTTCATGATTCTTGTTAAAAGTTGTACTGCTGCACCTCTGATTTTTCCTCTCGAGTGCAGCGCAGGGCAGAGCTGCAGAGCTCCCTCCTCCTCCTCGGCTCAATCCATTCCAGTCTGTCCAAACTTAATACCGATCTAATCTCAGTATGAGATGCAGGGAAATATATTATATTAGCCGATGTGTTTAGAGCAGCTTTGTCACGTTGTCACGTCGTAGTATAGCGTTATATTTTACATGTGTGCTAAACTGCGATGAGATTTGTTTGCGGAAATGACGGCGGGGATGAAAGTTGCTGTGTGAGGGGAGGCTCACTTTGGTGCGGGCTCGGAGCTGCTGCAAACACACAATAACCCCTCCCTCCCTCCTCCTCTCTCTCTCTGCACAATCAAGTGGTTGAGTAGCTCTCAATGTGGGGCACAGAAGACCACCAGTGGTCCTTGAGAGGATTCCAGCATTCTCTGTTGTCTCTCAACCTAATATATATGGAATTCTGGACAAAATCATATCTAGGCTACATACAAAAAAAATAAATCTGATTTGCATCTGAGAGACCAAATCTCCTCATATGCCACAATGTGAACTAAATTCGGGCTCCTTAGTATGAAAAAGGTTGGGAATGATTTACAGCAACACAATGCCATTTCCTTCCTTTTATGATTATAGTGGCGTTTATTGATAGTATTGTGTTACATAGGAGTTGGTAGGAAATAACAGGCGATTGTAATCAATTAACAGGTGAATAACAGGTCAAGTGACACAAACAGCCAATGAGCTGTGTGTATTGTAGCACCATATTGGTAGGAAAATGCTTGTGGCATCAAGGGAATAGGCTTGGAGTTGTGAGGAGCCGGGAAAGGGTACAGGGGGAGTAGGGGAGTAACTATCTTGAAATCCCATAGTCTTTGGTTCATCGTGACGTATCAAATCTCCCATTCATTTGAGGGCAAAAAAAAGCAGTGTTCAACCCATAGAGGGCACTTATGCCAGTTATGCGGCTGAAAATGATACAAATGGTACAATGGCAACCGTTTGGTCTCAAATGTGGAAATTTTTACCAGAATTCTTCACACACCACCCCCAAAGTCATATATATTGGTTAACACGTTGACTGCCAACAACGAGTTGAGTCGTCAAACACAATCCAGCTGTTCACTGCCAACGACGAGTTGAGTCGTCAAAAATCGAGCGTGTGCAATCCATTCCGCTGACCCACTGAGTGGAGACGGTGCTCAGACTATTGAGAGCCAAGCAAGCCAAGACAGCAGCATGGAAGCCATTATCATCAAAATGGATGGGGCGAAAACACTTTCGTTTTCGCGCTGATTGCTGGCGGTGCGGGATGTCAAACTTGCATGGTGGATTGCGGATGGAGCACACTTTGAGGCACGCAGCGTAAATATGACCAGAGTCGCAGGGGCTTCATCGGAGCTCTCGGCCAGGGCTCCGGGAGGCGGGCGAGTCCAGCCGGGCTTCCTCGGGGAGCCAGGCACAGGCAGGCACAGCGGCAGCGGGGCAGTGAGACTCGTGACAAGCAGCAGGTCATTTTGCCTTGGAAAATAGCACCAAATTGGAAACGGCCATAAAAGGCTTTTAGAATGGGATTTTCAACCCATTCTTTTTTGTTTCTTTTTCGCTCTAATTTAGAGTAATTTAATTTCTATTCAGAAATTTATTTGAGAGGTCGAGAGTATGAGAAAGTGCATTTGCACAAGTAGGAAAGTGCTTGTGACACGGCGCTGCAGCCAAAAAGAACGCCCACGGAGGGAGGAGTTGAGCAGAGGGGAGTTTCCTGCTGTTATGGAGGAAATTACTGTTCAAAACTATTGTTTAGGTCTTACTGATGCCAAAAATGAATGGTTAAAGTGACTGTTCTATCGAATTTCACAAAAAGCCGTTTATCTCGGAATATTTTTTCTGACGCTGAAACCATGCTGTATTCAATTGCTAATGCTTACATAACTACTAACTCTACAAACTAACTCTTTTAGACAGAGAAAGCACACATTCTATTAGTTATTTTTAGATGATTGGTGTTCACGAAGTCCTAACAGAAAAGAATCCTCGGCACTTGTAAAATGAGCCTAGAATCCTCAAAAAAAAAACTGGCAGAACTTACCTACAGCATTGAAAAAAGGCTGGCAGTCAATGTGTTAAAAGCTGAAAAAAAGTGTTTTGGGGGTAAGTTACACTTTAAAGGTTTGCACTTGTTAATGTTCTTAAAGGGGGACTAACCCCCTAGATATGTATTAGAACAGTGATTTGAAAATACCTATGGAAAAAACCAAGAAATGACATATGCTCTTGTCTATACTGGACTCTTTGGCTGTGTTGAAGTCCAGATTTTTTTTCGGAAATCGACGCCATTACAGTTTGCCTATTGCCTCAAAAATAATTTATTTGAGAGGGCCCATATCTGTATAAATATCAACAACTAGCCAACGCTGGTGGCCTGTTTGGAAAGAGCTTTGCTCAAAATGGTTGAAAGTTATATCAATTTGGTAATTCAGTGGCGAACTAGAAATTTAATTATTTTTCTGCATGTAACTCTATGGCAGTGTTAAACTACGTTACGAGAGCAAAGTGGCATGGGCTCGTTACAGCAGCACACTGCACAATACGACAAACCCCCCGTTCTGGGGTAACACAATGCGAGATTTCTCTACGTCATTCCCTCGTCCAAGTTGCCATATAGTCCCTTTTTCATTTTAGTTTGGGAACTTTTCGTGATTCTTGTTAAAAGTTGTGCAAAAGTTTTTTCCTCTCAGCGCAGTGCAGGCTGCCTGCGCCTCCTCCCTCCTGCCAGACCCCGGCTTGCGAAACAGCCTGCTGCATGCATGGGGCGCTTGTAACCTCACGGAGCAACAAACAAACAGACAGAAATAGCTGGTGTGCGATTTAGAGAATACAGTCTGAGATTGGGTACAGGATTGAGGGAATTCCGCATCTGTTTGCGAAGGTGCGACTGGACAGGACGCTTTTCACAGACAGGCACAGTAGTCGGAGCGAGGCGAGTGTCTCTACTCAGGGCACAGCTGCAGATCTTTCCTCCTCCTCCTCCCCGCATTCAGTCTGTCCAAAATCATTACCGATATAATCTCAGTAGGAGGGATGCAGGGAAATGATAGTAGCCGATGTGTTTAGAGAAGCTTTGTCACGTTGTCACGTCGTAGTATAGCGTTATATTTTACATGTGCGCTAAACTGCGACCATATTTGTTTGCGGAAATATCAGACTGCTCTCTCTACTCTCAGAGCACAGAGAGCTCTGCTCTGCTGCGCGCGCCCGCGGAGCTTGGAGCTAGTGCATGAGGTTTACAGTACGACTCTCTCCCGCATGCCTGGGCTGGAGACAGCTGCTTGCAACTCGGACTGATAATATATACATCATCATTCGAGCTTATTCAGGTAAGATATTAATAAAGTAGTGACACATTCAGCGGGAAACTAACTATAATTAAGACATGTGCCAACTTTGACAACGTTTGGTTCAGTATTTTAAGAGCAAACTTCAATAAGAATAGGCTTGGAGTTCTGAGGAGCTGAAAGGGTACAGGGGGGGTAGGGGAGTAATTATCTTGAAATCCCATAGTCTTTGGGTCACCGTGACGTCACGACGTGTCAAATATCCCATTCATTTGAGAAAAGAAAAAAAAAGCAGTCTTTGACCCTAAGAGGGCGCTTATGCCAGATATGCTGCTGAAAAATGATACAAATGGTAAAATGGCAACAGTTTGGTGTCAAATGTGGAAATTCTGACCAGAATTCTTCACACATCACCCCCAAAGTCATATATATTGGTTAAAAGCTGAAAAAAAGTGTTTTGGAGGTTAGTTCTCCTTTAAGTAGAGCAGGTAGACTGAGCAGACACAAGGTTGTTGCTGAGTGAAAGAAAGGCACAGATTCAGGTGGATTCAATCTGCCATCTAGTGGGGAAAGGGGTGCAGGCCCTTCCCCTGGAGCCTCCAACATCCAGCCACACTCACCAACCAGCCACACCATCTCCAAACCCTAACCCCAGCCAAGTGGCTAGCAGTGCTTAAGCCCAACCCCCTCACATCCAGTGCATCACCCCAACTCCAACGTGTCACTGACCTTTGCCTAACCCCCTTGGTGCCCTGTGCTATTAAACATTGGAGGGGGGAGACTGTCTTGGAGGGTGAAGCCTCTGTGCTAGAGGGCTGAGCCTCGATGCTGGAGGGCACCGCCACTCCTGTTCTTGCTCCACCACCTCTTCACCAGTGGCAAGCCGCTGTCATCGTGCAGCAGTGGGGGGAAGTCCGACGTGACCTCTGGGGGGCTCTGTGGTGGCAACGTGGGGCCCTGCTCCATTTCTGTGACGAGGGCGGTAACAGCTCTGAAGCTGCTGGTGCCTCCGGGTTGGTGGGTGGGAGTTCCCCCTCCGCCGCTGACTTTCCTCTCCCTGCTTGGTGTCATCTACTTCCTCTAGTGTGCTTCTAGTGTGCTTCTAGTGTGCTTCTAGTGTGCTTCTAGTGTGCACATTCACCCACTGATGGGACTGATGTTTTGGGACTGCGGTTCTGTTTTCACTCTGGCTTGGCTCGTGCACTTGGCTGTTCTCATCCTCCCCTTCCTCCACGACTCACCAGGAAGTACTGGAGAGCCCTCCACCTGGATCATGGACACCACCTGCTTCATCAAAGACACAAACCATCCCCACAACAGCCTGTTCTCCCTGTTACCCTCAGGGAGAAGATACAGGGTTCCAAAAGCACGCACAAATCGCTTGAGGAACAGTTTCTTCCCGCAGGCCACGAAACATACACAAATAGTGAAGTAGCCGGACTGTACCGTACTGTAGCTGCTACCATTACGTATGTCTAATGTTTAATTGTATGTTTAATAAGGAATATGCTATTTGCACCTGTATGTCAAATACGCCGAATTTAAAACGCAGAGTTTAATTGTATGTTTAATAAGGAATACGCTATTTGCACCTGTATGTCAAATACGCCGAATTTAAAATGTTTAAGCACGTCTAAAGTATGCACATGACATGTGCACCTATGTGAATAGGTGAATATGCCACTGTCTCTGACTTGTCTTATCACTATACTGCCTTATTGCTTGTTGTGTCTCTTGATGTTTTTGCACTCATATGCCCTGTTATATTTGTACTATGTTGTAAACGGAGTCCACAGCACAAGAATTTCACACGTGATACTTGTACCATGGAGTGACAATAAAAATCTTGAATCTTGAATCTTGAATCTTGAATCCTCCTCTGGGACTCCTCGCCCTCGCCATCATCCCCGACTCTGTGCACCTCCTCCTGGGCCCTGTACTTCCCGGCAAAGTCGATGGATGGCTTTGCACCCAGAAGGTGCAGGTTGGAGTCGCTGCTGGTGAGGACGATGCTGTCCCCGTACAGATTCTGACTCGCACTGAAGCATTACCTCCTTCACATTCATCATGATGTCCATGACGGAGCAGCACCACCTCCTTGAAAATGTTCTCCACCAGGAGGAAATGGGAGAAGCTGGGAGGTGCAGCAGGGGCTGAGCTGCTCAGCATGTAGGGGATGAAGATCTGCAGGAGAACCCGTGGAAGAAACGCTTCCTCACCGTGCTGCGGTCATTTCCCTTTGTTGAGGGTGTTCTTGCTCATGTCCAGCTCTCTGAAGAAAATGTTGCAGACCTAAGGGAAGTCACGGATGGTTGGCTCCATCAGGGCATCTAGGATGGAGCTTATGTAGGGCTGGATGCTCATCTTCAGCAGCTTCTCTGCCTTGGGGAGGACCACCGCTCACATCTTGTTGCTGACATGCTCCTTGGTGATGATCTGGTCCATGTCTGTTAATATGGAGGCCTGCAGCATGGGACATCCCACCTCACACTGCTGCACCAGAGCCTTGTACTGTGTTTGGCCCTGGTGCTGCAATAGGCTGTACACCATGTCACTGATCAGCATCCAGTTTCTCTGCCTCTCGTGCTTCTTGCCTTTGAGTCAAGGGAGATGAGCTCCCTCCATTTGGGGAGGAGGCCCTCCATCACCAGTTTAGACAGTATCTGTGACAGTATGCCACATGTCATGTCCCAGGTGCTGTAGTGCCCATGAGGTTGGCAGTAGAGCCGCACTGCGTTGGTGAAGGCTGGCGCCATCTGTACCTTGTTCTCCTCTGAAAAACCACTCTTGACATGGCTGACGTACATTTGAAAAGCATGACCCATCCCTAATGTATGTGTATACCTAGAGGCACCGGTCACTATTGTTGCCGTCAACATGTTTACTCATTCTATGACCACACTGAACAAAGTTGAGTAATTGCAAATGCATATATCAACACTAGACACCTTCAAGAGGATGTGTGCCAAAAACCCTTGTCCTATCTTTATGTTAACATACTTTAATAACCCTTTGTTTGGTAGCTTTGATGCAACCAAGCCCTTCTCCTGGTGCAACCAGGAAGTAAACAGCTCTGGTCATATAACAATTTACACTAACCATGTGACACTGCACATTGAGACCCTTTATTATTTCAATATTTGCTGGAAATGCATAGATACATCATTCAGTAACATCTTTAGAGTCTTATAACTGAAATAGTTTCATGGTCACTATTGTGCCTGGTGGGATTAAATGGGGTTGAATCTGAGACTATTCCACATGAACAGAGTCTAGTGGCCAGAGCCATAGAGAGAGAGGATATTCCACATGAACAGAGTCTAGTGGCCAGAGCATAGAGAGACTTTTGATGTTCCTTTAATGAACAGTCAACTTATCTTTAAAAAAACAGAGCGACCTAACAAAGCCAAAACCTAAACAAACTCAAAATGCCTCGCCACACGCACGCGCGCGCGCGCACACACACACACACACACACACACACACACACACACACACACACACACACACACAGAGCAGGGATAAAAAAAAAACATGCCAACAAAACCCCACAGATGCACAGAAAGCCAGGTTAACAAAACCACACCGGCTACTCACACTCAAATACAAATGACCAGCCCCTCCTCCCCCACAGTGCAGACTGCCCCCCTCAGCCCCCAAACACTGATGAAAGCCTCCACATCATTATTCATTTCATAGTACATGTACTCAATCCTGAGACGAGCTGTGACCATCCCCCTGACCATAGCCACAGGATCAGTGGGCCCAGCACCTCTCACCTTGTTCCTGCATGTTAGCCTTGTTAGCCAAATGGCTAGCTTAGCCTGCCCAAACAGGAAGTTCATCAAAGTGCACACCTGTTTCCTTCTGAGTGAATACACAGGCCCCAAAATGAAAACTTCGACACTGAAAACCTCACCCAGCTTCACACACAAACCATTCAAAACAGTAAAAACATGTACCAAACGGCGGCATTCATGAAAAACATGTATTACAGTTTCATTGGCATTACAGAAAGGATATTCACTGCCGACCCCTGGAGTAAACCGGGCTATAAACCTATTGGTCGCCAGGGCGCCATGAAGCACCCTCCACTGTAAATCGCCAGACCTTTTAGGGAGAGGAAGCTTGTAGAGCACTCTCCACCTAAACTTTACAGGGCTCTGGTCCTCTATCACCTCCTCCCACTGATGCTCCCTGACATCCTGTAAAGCCCCCCGGTTCTTCACCTTAACACAGGCTGCATACAGAGCCTTGCTGCCTGCCTGTCTGAACCTCCCCAGGCTCGGAGTGGAGAAGCACAGCAGCCTCCCTGCAGCATCCTGCCAACCCCCATCCTCAGCAGCTATCTCCAGTTCCGGAAACGCTGGAGTCCCGTCCCCCTGTGGCACATTGAAGCAGTCCCGCACATTGTCCGGCAAGTTCCTCAGGACCTCCCTCAAGAAGCCCTCTACCAGTCTCAGGGAGGTCACCCCTGCCTGCTGTGCCAGCTCATGGGGGGATTTCCACCCCCCTCCCCCCGGAGACCACAGGTGGCCCAGCTTGGTGATTCCCCCGGCCATGAAGCGGTGTCTCAGCGTGGCAGAGCATGTAGACCCCAGTGGCAGCAAAGGGTTGTGGAAAATGGGCTCCTCCCACAGCCATGGCCCCGGCACTACACCTCCCCCTCGTGTAGGCCTTAGCAGTCTCCAGGCTCTCAAAACAGAAGTGTAGAATCCTGAGAGCCCCACTGTGTTCAGACCGTCATGCTCCATCAGGAATAACTGGCGGTCCAGACGTAGACCACCAGCCTTCCGCAGCAACGCACGCGCCGGTTCTCCCCAACAGACACCAGCATGGTACAGCAGTCTTTGTGCCGCCTGGAGCCGAAAAGCTGCCACTCTGCTCTCCAGATGTATCAGCCCTTGTCCCCCCTCCTGGACAGGCAGGTAGAGAACAGCGGCCCTCAACCAGTGATGGCCCGACCAGAAAAAATCCACAAGCTTCTTCTGGATTTCGGCCAGTAGGCCTCCAGGGGGATTGAGCACAGCCAGCTTATGCCACAGGGAGGACGCTACCAAGTTATTGATAACCAGCACCCTACCCCTGTAGGACATAAAAGGCAATAACCACTTCCATTTAGCAAGTCTGGCATCAATAGCCTGTAGCCTCCCCTCCCAGTTCTGTGCTACATACCCCTCCGAGCCCAGGTACACCCCCAACAGTTTCACACCTGTGTGACTCCACTGCAGGCCCCCAGTTAGTGGTGGAGGCACCCCCCCCCTCCCACCGCCCACACTGCAGAGTCTCACTCTTACCCCAGTTAACCCTGGCAGAAGAAGCCCTCTGATAAATATGGAGACAGCCCTCCACTGCGCTAGTGTCCCGCCCATCCCTGACCAGCACGGTCAGGTCGTCAGCATAGGCTGAGAGACAGACCGGTAGGCTAAATCCTAGCTGAGGTGCACAGACTCCCTGCAGCCTTCTCCTTAACAGACAGAGCAGAGGCCCTATGGCCAAAGTATAGAGCTGGCCTGAAAGTGGGCAGCCCTGGCGAATACCCCTACCTACCTGCACCGGCCTGCTGAGGCCCCCACCCACCTTGACAAGACATTAAACATTATTATACAACATTTTTACCATTGCACAAAAGTGTGACCCAAAACCAAAACTCTGCAGCACTTTAAACAGATACCCATGGTCAACTCTGTCAAAGGCTTTCTCCTGGTCTAGGGAGATAAGCCCAAAGTCCAGGTTGCAATGATGAGATAAATCCAGCATGTCCCTTATTAGACACAGATTGTCTGACATCGAGCGCCCAGGGACACCGTACGATTGGTCCTGGTGTACCACAGACGCAATGCACAAGTTCAGTCTGTTAGCGAGGCATTTGGCAACCACCTTATAGTCCGCGGTAAGCAGTGCCACGGGCCTCCAGTTTTTTAGCGTGCACAAGTCCCCCTTCTTGGGCAGGAGAGCCAGAACTGCACGTTGGCAGCTCAGCGGCAGCTCCCCAGCCTGAACGCATTCACACACCGCGCTGTAAAAGTCCTGGCCGATAATGTCCCAGAAGGCCTTGTAAAAATCCACAGGCAAGCCATCAGCACCCGGGGCGCGGCCCGGAGCCATTTGGGCAACTGCCTTAGTCAGTTCAGCAAAGCTAAGCGGAGCATCTAAATCAGTCCTTTCTGAAGGTGAGAATTGAGGGAGGTCCTCTGACAACACATCAGTACATACAGAGTCACATACATCAGCACCATACAACTCAGAATAGAAACGCACAGCCTCATCTCGCATTTCCCCAACCACACATGTCACATGACCATTAGGCAGGCGCAGACAGCGCATTTGCTTCTCCTCGCTTATCTTTTTCTCCAGCCCAAAGAAAAAAGAGCTGGGGGCGTCCATCTCCCGCAGCATGGTGACCCTAGCTCTCACGAGCGCACCTTTGGCCCTGTCAAGGAGGAAGACACCCAAATCTCTGCGCAGCTCCGACAAGTTCTCCTGTAGCTCGCCAGCATTACTGCCCACTAACTCAACCTCCACCTCTCTGATACTGTGCTCTAGTCTTACGAGCGCCCTCCTGGACTCTGCCGAGGACATAGCAGTATACTGCTGGCAAAAGTTCCTTACATGAGCCTTACCAGCATCCCACCACTGACTCAGAGACTCAAACCCCCCTTTCTCCTGCCTCCACCTGTTCCAAAACTCCTGGAAGCTAGAACAAAAAGCTGTGTCTTTCAATAGCTTTACATTAAACTTCCAATAGGCAGACCTGCGTGACCCGGCCGAAATAGCCAGATGCGCAGTAATTAGATGGTGATCTGAAAAACTAACGGGGCAGATCTCTGCTTTACATAGCCCATTACTTTGGTGGCGTAGAATATAAAGTCGGTCAAGTCGAGCTGCACTGACTCTGAGGCCATTTACACCTGGCATTAACATGCGTTTTCTGCCATCAGATTGCAATCAGATTGTATTTTATCACTTCAGCCTGATTCCATTTACACCTGGCACTAACATGCGTTTTGGGTGAACAGATTGCAATCCGATTGCTCTCCAGCTCGAACGTCATCACGCGCGCGCTCCCTGAACGTGTGCATGCATGTTTGCATACATGCACAGGGAAATAGAGGTTATTGTTAAGCTCAAATGCGCAGTGAATGTCCCCTTCACCTGGACAAAACGATGGCCGATCACGCAGCACTGCATCTATTTCTTTATAAAAAGGACACGTTGCTCTGCCCCTGCCACTTTTCTTGTTCTTGTCCTTGGCCTGTCTGTAAGCCGTGTTTCCATTACTAAATATCGCAATAAAAATCGGGTAATGCAAACACGTAAATTTCGAAAAACCTCCCAAATATTGCAAAAAGCTTTTGCGCTCTCATGAGGTAGTTTTTCAGACGTGTCGATATAGCAGTTTTCTCTGTAGGTTCTTCTCCCATGGAGCTGGGAGACACTGGGTCCGTGACACACACACATAGCCTACATACGTTTTCCGTGCATGTCATTGGCTGTAACCACCTGTGTTGCGTTCAGGTAACATCCTAAATTACAATGTTATACAATTGAGAGCATAATTTATCTTTTATATGAAAGGAAAATGAGGGGGAAAGGGTTCGAACCCTTTCTCCCTCATTTTCCTTTCATTTTCCACTCCTTTTCCAAAGGAGAAGTGTTGATATAAAAGAGAAATTATGCTCTCAATTGTATAATATTGTAATTTAGGATGTTACCTGAACGCAACACAGGTGGTTACAGCCGTGGCAAAACCTCCGAGATGAGGGCACACACCGGTGCGGTGCTGCCAGGGAATTGCGTTCAGGACAGGTGTGCGCGCCGTCACCGACTTCCGAAGATTATGTATTTCCGGTAGTTGCTGAATGCGTTTTGAGAGGACGCATTGCATTTACACTTGTGTTAAATGTTGTCATAATGCGTCCCTGACCACCTCCGGAGGTGGTTTGGCCGATCAGATTGCAATCCTTCTTCAATGCGTTTTGGGGGTGTTTACACCTGTACTTTCAAGTGATAAAATACAATCGGATTGCAATCTGATGGCAGAAAACGCATGTTAATGCCAGGTGTAAATGGCCTCTGTGTCTCTCCCAGCTTTAACCCATGTGAACTGCTTCCTCCCAGGATGCTTGATCCTCCAAGTGTCAACCAAATCGCTGGATTGCACTATCTCTCTCAGCTTGTTAGCAGAAGGGAAATGGGGCTCCACCCCACTCCTATCTATGGTGAAATCCAGTGTGCAATTCCAATCCCCTCCTAAAACTAGCACTGCCTCAGGATTAAGGCCTGCAAGCTCCTGCCCTAGCTGAGAGAAAATGGCTATTCTCTCCCTGTCCAAGTTGGGAGCATACATGTTGATAAAAACAAACTCCTTGTTATTAATACTCGCCCTCACCAGCAGTAGCCTACCATTATGGACCTCCTTCTTGGAAAGAATATTGACCCCCAAGCCTGGAGCAAAAAGCACAGCCACTCCAGCACTAAAATTTGTCCCATGGCTCAACACCAAACCCCCACGCCACCAAAGCTCCCAATCCCTTTCATTGTTCACATCGCTGTGTGTCTCCTGTAAGAAGATGACATGTAAATGTTTATGTTTAATGTAATCAGCAAGCAGGCCCCTCTTAACCCCGCCTCTGGCACCGTTGATGTTAAGTGAGCCAACCCGCAGCACCTCCATAAAGGAAAAGAGAAAAAGACAACAGAGAAGAAACCAGCCAGGAAGGAACCCAAAAAGTGTGCTATAAACTCTGTCCATTTACATCTGTAAAAGATCGGAACCATTATTCACTGCAGTAACCCATTTGCTAAGCCTGGCCCTCTTCTTAGGTGTCAGGACTGCCAAAGTACATGTCTTGCTCACGTGACTAGCTGACTTCAGAAACTTTCCAGCATCTGGGAATTTTTTTGACAATTTAACATTTTTTTTGTACTTTGTACGGCTCAGGAAATTCTCAATTTCCCCAACTGTATACAAACTCCTATCCCCCCCCCCCCGAACATCCTCCTCACCCCCAGTGTCAGATGATTCCTGTTCACTCACCTCCCCCTCCTCCTCCTCCTCCCCACCCTTCTCCATCTCCATATGCACCTCCCCCTCCTGTCCACCCACACTCACCACACTCACCTGGCTCGCACCCTTCTGAGTTTCTGGCTGCTTATCTCCTTTCTGGTTCTTTTTACCACCCCCAGAGCTGCTCCTTACATTTAGCCCTGGGCCGCCTTTCTCACCACCAGCCACCTCCTTCCCCCCTCCAATTATCTCAGTAACCTCCATCACAGCCCCAGAGGGCCCGGGGACTGGGCCCCGGCCTTCCCCCCCTAACTCCGGCCCTGCCGTCACAGCAGTCCCCTCATCCCTCTCTCTAGGAGCCACAAAACCCACCAAATCTGTGCCCTCCTTCTCTATAGGAGCATCCACCTGGCTCTCCTGGCCCCCCTCTCCCCCCCCACACCCAACCCGCTGGGTAGCTCCTCTCCAGCCCCACTCTGTAACGTTACCAAAACAGCACTCCCCTTGCTAGCCTCCACTGCAGGCTGCTCTCTTGGCCTAATGGCCTCCCTCTCTGCCTGTTTATGTGGGCATGCAAACCTCTTATGCCCAATGTCCCCGCACTCAAAACAACGCAAAGTATCCGTACTCGCATAAACACTATACGAGCCCTCCCCGTGCTTAACGCTGAAATTCACATTCAAAACCTGTTCGGTGCTTTTCAAATACATAAACACCTGTCTGCGAAAGGACAGGACATGTTTCAAACCTGGCTCCTTACACCCGAGTGAAATCATCCTGAACCCACTAGCAAACTTCCCAAAACGAGACAGCTCTTTCACTAACACATCATTTTTGATAAACGGAGGCACGTTTGACACTACTACACGTGTAGCTGGCGCTGACAGCGGAGCTACCGGTACCAGCACACCCTTCACCCAAATGCCACTAATCATCACTTTGTTTACCAAACTTTCTTTCTTCAAAAACACCACCACTGCCTTGTTCATTCGGGAAGCGTATCCGAGCTGTTCGCTCCCTACCTGTTGGCTGACGGCTTGCAAAACGTCCTCCACCGTGATCCCGCTGTCAGGCACACACCGTATCCCGTGACGGCCGGTTCACACACACGCCTACGCCTATGCCTACGCCTATGCCTATGCCTATGCCTACGCATATAGGCATTGCTTCATGCACGCCTGGCGCCTATTTTCGTTCACACAGGACGCCACGCTCTGCGCTACGCTGAACACATGAGCAGCGGTTTTTTTACACTTTTCAGATCTGATTTATAGCATGGGTGAGTCCTCTTTTTTATTGTAATGTGCAAGTGAGGATGTCTGTCTATTTCCTGGCCCGCTGTAATTGTTATTTTCCCTCGGGTAATCATGTGACTATGAGTCATCAACACCATGAGTGAAACTTGCATTGAGACAGGGGGGGTATATATACATCTGACAGAAAAGACGTTAATAGAGGAACACATGAAGGACAGCTCTCCTCTCCTACTATGCTCCACCCTCCCTTTTGGGCAAACTCGGTAGAAAATATGGCCCAAGTCCACCAGAAACAACAGCCAGCTTGACAGTTCAGCGCGCCTAGAGCTGAAAAATAGAACAGACGCCTAAACGATAAATGCAGCGCAGCATAGGCACAGCGCGAGCGTGGCTTCAGCACAGCGTGGCAGCGGTATGTGTGAACGCTCTCGTCTGTTAACAAGGACGCCTAAATTTTAGGCGTTGCTTAGGCGTTGCTTTAAGCGTCGCTCTAGGCGTGTGTGTGAACCCGGCGTGACGCAGCGAGACCTCTTCCTCCGCCCCACCCGACTGAGAGGCCATGCTGCCCGGCGGGCAAAGCGCCACACACCGGGTCCCCCAGACCAGGGTTGAGAAAAACCCCCCAACGAGACCGCTTAGACCACTTAAAACACTAAAGACCCCAGCACCACTGCGGTGAAGCCAGCCTACTCTCGCTGTTGCCTCGTCAAGCCAGCCGCTCCTACATTTCAAGGGCGCCCTTATTGCAGACCTTACGGTAAATACACCGCGCGTTGACCAACTTCAGGGTTTCAAAATAAAATGTCAGGTTTTTGAAAGGCAATAACAGAGATGTGTCGAATTGTCGATGATTTTACCAGCCAGCCAGTGTATTCTACACTGATTTTGAGTCATTAGGTCACATGACCTGGAAGGTATTCAGCCGAAAATGCTTATTTTTCGATAAAGAAAATAATATGAAATATATGGAGTATTAAACTCCAATAAAAATAGGTGTGTCCTAACCAGGCTGTGCAGTAATGCCATTCTACATTGATTTTGAGTCATTAGGTCATATGACCTGGGAGTTATTGAGCCGAAAATGCTAATTTTTCCATAAAAAAATCCATATAAAATATAGGAAGTATTAAACTCCAATAAAAATAGCTGTGTCCTAACCAGGCAGTGTAGTTATGTCATTCTACATTGACTTTGAGTCATTAGGTCATATGACCTGGGAGTTATTGAGCCGAAAAGCCACATTTTTCCATAAAAAAATGAATTATGAAATTTGGGGAGTATTAAACTCCAATAAAAAAAGGTGTGTCCTAACCAGGCAGTGTAGTAATGTCATTCTACATTGACTTTGAGTCATTCGGTCATATGACCTGGGAGTTATTGAGCCGAAAAGCCACATTCTTCCATAAAAAAATGAATTATGAAATTTGGGGAGTATTAAACTCCAATAAAAAAAGGTGTGTCCTAACCAGGCAGTCTAGTAATATGATTCTACATTGATTTTGAGTCATTCGGTCACATGACCTGGGAGTTATTGAGCCGAAAAGGCGAATTTTTCAGAAAATGCATGTTTCCATAAAGAAATTAATCATGAAATTTGGGGAGTATTAAACTCCAATAAAAATAGCTGTGTCCTAACCAGGCAGTGTAGTTATGTCATTCTACATTGACTTTGAGTCATTAGGTCATATGACCTGGGAGTTATTGAGCCGAAAAGCCACATTTTTCCATAAAAAAATGAATTATGAAATTTGGGGAGTATTAAACTCCAATAAAAAAAGGTGTGTCCTAACCAGGCAGTGTAGTAATGTCATTCTACATTGACTTTGAGTCATTAGGTCATATGACCTGGGAGTTATTGAGCCGAAAAGCCACATTGTTCCATAAAAAAATGAATTATGAAATTTGGGGAGTATTAAACTCCAATAAAAAAAGGTGTGTCCTAACCAGGCAGTCTAGTAATATGATTCTACATTGATTTTGAGTCATTCGGTTACATGACCTGGGAGTTATTGAGCCGAAAAGGTGAATTTTTCAGAAAATGCATGTTTCCATAAAGAAATTAATCATGAAATATGGGGAGTATTAAACTCCAATAAAAAAAGGTGTGTCCTAACCAGGCAGTCTAGTAATATGATTCTACATTGATTTTGAGTCATTCGGTCACATGACCTGGGAGTTATTGAGCTGAAAAGCCAAATTTTTCGATAAAAAAATGAATTATGAAATTTGGGGAGTATTAAACTCCAATAAAAAAAGGTGTGTCCTAACCAGGCAGTGTAGTAATGTCATTCTACATTGACTTTGAGTCATTCGGTCATATGACCTGGGAGTTATTGAGCCGAAAAGCCACATTCTTCCATAAAAAAATGAATTATGAAATTTGGGGAGTATTAAACTCCAATAAAAAAAGGTGTGTCCTAACCAGGCAGTCTAGTAATATGATTCTACATTGATTTTGAGTCATTCGGTCACATGACCTGGGAGTTATTGAGCCGAAAAGGCGAATTTTTCAGAAAATGCATGTTTCCATAAAGAAATTAATCATGAAATTTGGGGAGTATTAAACTCCAATAAAAAAAGGTGTGTCCTAACCAGGCAGTCTAGTAATGTCATTCTACATTGACTTTGAGTCATTAGGTCATATGACCTGGGAGTTATTGAGCCGAAAATGCTAATTTTTCCATAAAAAAATCCATATAAAATATAGGAAGTATTAAACTCCAATAAAAATAGCTGTGTCCTAACCAGGCAGTGTAGTTATGTCATTCTACATTGACTTTGAGTCATTAGGTCATATGACCTGGGAGTTATTGAGCCGAAAAGCCACATTTTTCCATAAAAAAATGAATTATGAAATTTGGGGAGTATTAAACTCCAATAAAAAAAGGTGTGTCCTAACCAGGCAGTGTAGTAATGTCATTCTACATTGACTTTGAGTCATTAGGTCATATGACCTGGGAGTTATTGAGCCGAAAAGCCACATTTTTCCATAAAAAAATGAATTATGAAATTTGGGGAGTATTAAACTCCAATAAAAAAGGTGTGTCCTAACCAGGCAGTCTAGTAATATGATTCTACATTGATTTTGAGTCATTCGGTCACATGACCTGGGAGTTATTGAGCCGAAAAGGTGAATTTTTCAGAAAATGCATGTTTCCATAAAGAAATTAATCATGAAATATGGGGAGTATTAAACTCCAATAAAAAAAGGTGTGTCCTAACCAGGCAGTCTAGTAATATGATTCTACATTGATTTTGAGTCATTCGGTCACATGACCTGGGAGTTATTGAGCTGAAAAGCCAAATTTTTCGATAAAAAAAATGAATTATGAAATTTGGGGAGTATTAAACTCCAATAAAAAAGGTGTGTCCTAACCAGGCAGTGTAGTAATATGATTCTACATTGATTTTGAGTCATTCGGTCACATGACCTGGGAGTTATTGAGCCGAAAAGGCGAATTTTTCAGAAAATGCATGTTTCCATAAAGAAATTAATCATGAAATTTGGGGAGTATTAAACTCCAATAAAAAAAGGTGTGTCCTAACCAGGCAGTCTAGTAATGTCATTCTACATTGACTTTGAGTCATTAGCTCATATGACCTGGGAGTTATTGAGCCGAAAATGCTAATTTTTCCATAAAAAAATCCATATAAAATATAGGAAGTATTAAACTCCAATAAAAATAGCTGTGTCCTAACCAGGCAGTGTAGTTATGTCATTCTACATTGACTTTGAGTCATTAGGTCATATGACCTGGGAGTTATTGAGCCGAAAAGCCACATTTTTCCATAAAAAAATGAATTATGAAATTTGGGGAGTATTAAACTCCAATAAAAAAAGGTGTGTCCTAACCAGGCAGTGTAGTAATTAGAGCTGTCGCGATTCCTCGAGTACCTCGAATAACTCGAATAATTAAATTGATCGAGGCCAAAATGATTCGCCTCGACACGGCATTTAGAGAGACTGTTTCTCACGGACGCTTACTGGTGTGGCACAGCGCTCTTCCTGTGTAAACACGTGAGGACACAGACAGACCAGAGAGCAGCTATAGCAACTAGCGAGCGGATCCCGCAAAATGGAACGAGGCGATGGAGAAAGCAGACAGGAGGAGCCGGGAAGGGAAGAACCAGGGCCGAAAAAGCGACCGAAACTGTCTAAAGTGTGGGATCATTTCACGCTGAAAAAGGACACGAACTCAGTGGTGTGCAAGTACTGTAAGACGATCCTTGCATATCACAACAGTACGTCGTCAATGCTTCAGCACCTGAACCGTAAACATCCAGTCTACGCATCCACCAGCGCATCAGCATCTACGTCGAGCGGAGCAAGGTAACGTAACGTTAACTATACACAACGCTAATGTAAATGTATGCTAATGATTGCTACTTGATATTAAGACTAGTAGTAGTTGTGCTGCTGGCTTGCCACGTTGCCAATATGACTATTAGTAACTGCATTCACGCTGCATTTTTTTGATGTGGCTTGCCGTTTTCTGAAATACAAATACAAAGCTCAACCTAACCTAAAACGTTAACCTAACGTTAGCGGCTAATTTAACAGCGTTGTGTGTGTGTGTGTGTGTGTGTGTGTGTGAGTGAGATCACACTAGCCTGTTGGTGTGTGAGAGAGTGTGTGTGTGTGTGTGTGTGTGTGTGTGTGTGTGTGTGTGTGTGTGTGTGTGTGTGTGTGTGTGTGAGAGAAAGAGTGTGTATGCGGAGAATGTACATTTACACACCCTAGACCGGTCGACTCTTCTCATGATGATTGCAAACAACTATTTAATTGGTGCATTTTAGGCTCCAATTATTACACCACCTGACCTGTTATCTTGCTATTCTGATATTTGTGTCAATAATAGGCAACAGGTCTAGGGTGTGTAAATGCGCATTCTCCAGTTTTGTTATGAACTTACCTAATAAATATCAATATTAATTATTATTTCACCTCTTTTTCAGCGGATCACAGCGTACAATGGACAGCTTTATAAGGACGGGTCCATCATGTTCAAGTGAACAAGCAGCTGAGTTCAGCAATAGCATTTTGAATATGATTGTGACAGACATGCGCCCTCTGTCCATGGTGGAAGATAAAGGATTCAGAAAGATGATTTCGAGTTTCAACCCGAACTACACACTTCCCTCAAGGACCTTCTTCACGAATAAGATGGAGAAAAAGTATGAGGAGGTCAAAGGCAAGTTGATCGAGAGGCTTAAGACGCCAAACATGATGGCACTCACTACTGACATTTGGACAAGTGTAGCGACAGAGGCCTATATAGGGGTGACGTGTCACTTTCTGAGAGAGGATTGGGAAATGGAGTCCCACTGCCTTACAACCATGCCCCTTGAAGAGAGACACACGGGTCCACATATTGCAGAGTGGATTGAAGAGGTTATGTAGGCAGTGAAGGAGAGAGGAAGTGAAGTGGTGACGGGTTAAAGGAAGTAGGCAGTGAAGGAGAGAGGAAGTGAAGTGGTGAAGGGTTAAAGGAAGTAGGCAGTGAAGGAGAGAGGAAGTGAAGTGGTGAAGGGTTAAAGGAAGTATGCAGTGAAGGAGAGAGGAAGTGAAGTGGTGAAGGGCTAAAGGAAGTAGGCAGTGAAGGAGAGAGAGTGTTGTGAGGGACTTGGATTTTTTTTTTTTCAATATTTTATATATAAAAAAATCAGCCCTCAAAGTCTTGGGACTTGACTTGGACTTGAGCTGAAGAAGACACTAGTTTAATACACACCAGTATGTGTAGAGACATTTATTTTTATTTATTTTATTTTTTAGGCACTGCTTAGCAAGGCAAGGCCCAGATTACGTCACCTCGCTCAATAATGACAGAAAAAAGAAAAAAAAGCACTGGTTGGGTTCATGTTAAAACTAAAGCAGTAAATATGTGCAATTACCTTGAGTTAATAAATACAGTTTTCTACAATTTAACTTGGTTGTGGTTTCCCCCTTTTTGCATGCAAGTTTGAAAGTGTTCCAATATAAACCACTAATGTGTGTACTCTTCCATTTTCCTTTGTTGTGAAGCTATCATACAGCGACCAGCGTGCTTGTGCACAGTTTACTGACATCACATTACAGGATTTCTGGGTCTTAAAGTTCAAATGTTTCAGTTATCTCCCGCTGCCATTTGGAAGCAGCAATGTGTGAAGTTGCCTCATGCAGCTGTAAGGTAAATGAACGATGTAAACTAGCTAGTAAGCCATTCATTCATATTATTTAACGGTTGCTGTACACTGGAAGAACTCAAACGTCAGGTTGAAAAGATGACACTGCCAGTTCTATGCAATTTAAAAATAAAAATGTTGTTTTTTCTAAGAAAGAAACTAATGTAGTTGTTTATTTGAAGAGATTTATCTTATTTTTTGGTGTATAGTTACGATAAGCCTTTGAAAACACAAAAAAGGGTTCTTATCCGATTACTCGATTAATCGATGGATTATTCGGTAGAATACTCGATTACTAAAAGAATCGATAGTTGCAGCTCTAGTAGTAATGTCATTCTACATTGACTTTGAGTCATTAGGTCATATGACCTGGGAGTTATTGACCCGAAAAGCCACATTTTTCCATAAAAAAATGAATTATGAAATTTGGGGAGTATTAAACTCCAATAAAAAAAGGTGTGTCCTAACCAGGCAGTCTAGTAATGTCATTCTACATTGACTTTGAGTCATTAGCTCATATGACCTGGGAGTTATTGAGCCAATATCCAATAAAAATAGCTGTGTCCTAACCAGGCATATTAATTAATACACAGGACAAGATGTTACTATCCCTTGTGCCAAAATCCGAGGAAAAACACATTTAGAAGCCCAATCCAGAATAAAACAAGCTAACAGGCTAACAAACTAATAAACAAGACACAAATCACCAGTTACCTACCCTAGCCAACAGCAGTATGAAGCATGTCATTGGGGTTTTCAAGTGGGCACCTTCCTTCACCGACGTTTCGTTAAGTTAGGCCCACGACACCTCAAGAAGGCTTAACGGTGTAATCCAGCGTCCTGGAAACACCCCCCTCCATGCTACCACCGCACAACTGCATATTACCTCACTATCTAAGCCTAGCTATCCAGGTCCGTTCGGTATGACATTCCTGACTACACCACCACTGTCAATGATTCAGCCCTGTTGATGCGGACCGTTAATCATGACCAACAACAAACAATCCCTAACTACACCACCACTGTCAATGATTCAGCCCTGTTGATGCGGACCGTTAATCATGACCAACAACAAACAATCAATCTGACCTTAGCGAGCTCCCCAGCTAGCATGTTTCCTCCTTATCCACAGCCATTCACTTGCTCGTTCTGCTGCCTGAGACATGTTGCTAACCGCAAGTTTCAGGCTCCGTCCCCGAATGCCCAACTCAGTTAGTAAGGCAATAACGGACTTTGCCACAAAACCACGGCAGCCCACCTCTACAGGCCGCACTCGAGCCCTCCAACCTCGCTGCTCTGCCTCTGCTGCCATTTCAGCATACCTAGCTTTCTTGCGCTCATAAGCCTCCTCAACTCGATCTTCCCACGGGACTGTGAGTTCGATAAAATAAACTCTCTTCTCTACCTCAGACCACAGTAACAAGTCCGGACGTAGCCGGGTGCTAACTATATATGCTGGGATGACTAGCTGTTCATTCAAGTCAACCCTCATTTCCCAGGCTCCACCTACACTTAGCTGCCCTAACTTGTGCCTGACCTTAATTGGTCTAATCTTTTCTCCCTCACATACAAATTTGATCTGTCTAGTCTCTTTGCTAGCAACTAGAGAATTTACTTCTAGCCGCTTTTCCTCAACTGCAGCTGCCAAACATTTCAACACCTGGTTGTGACGCCAGGTGTATCGCCCCTGGGAGACACTGACCTTACACCCTGACAGTATATGCCTCAATGTACATACACTAGAACACAACGGGCAGGCACCATCCTCGCCCAACCACTGATTTAAGTTCTGGGGAGATGGGAGCACATCATAAGTAGCCCCTAGAATAAATCTAATTCTGCTGGCCTCCATGCTCCACAACTCTCTCCACTTCAACTTTCTCTTCTCTACACTCTCCCAGTTCACCCACTGCCCTTGCTTTGCCTGCGACACTGCCTTAGTACATCTTACTGCCTCCTCTTGCCTATGTACTTCTTCAACTACCATCTTCCTCTTTTCTATACTGATGCCTTGTTCCACACAGGTTTCCCTATGCACAACCCTAAGCCTCCACGCCCATGCTGCACCTGACCTATGATATCCCTGTGTCTAAGAGCTGATTGTGCTTGCTGTACTGCCTCCTTTGGGTTCCACTTCCTCCCTGTTTTAACTGTGGGCGCTACACTCCTAACCACTGGATCCTTTGACTGAGTCAGAGTCATTTCCAGTCTAACCTTAGCACACTTGAACTCCTCTGTCAGGCTAGATAATGGCAATTCCAATATGCCTTTCCCATATAAGGCTACACTGCTTAGGCAGCGTGGGACTCCGAGCCATTTTCTAATGAATGAGTTAATCATCCTTTCTAGCTTTTCTACCTTTGAAAGGGGAACCTCATACACTGTCAGTGGCCACATCAACCGAGGCAACAATCCAAACTGCAAACACCACAACTTTAACTTTCCTGGGAGCCCTGACTTGTCTATACTTGAAATACCTTGAATCATTTCCTGCCTCACCTCCTCAAACTGTCCCTTATCACTGAGACTTGCATCATACCATCTTCCCAAACTCTTGACTGGTTTATCTAACACTGTAGGCACTACCTCATCATTTATAACAAACTTCTTACCTACTACCCTCCCTTTAATGATTGAAATACTCCTGGACTTACTTGGCTTCACTTTCATTCTAGCCCACTGCAGATTACTATTTAACTTATCCAACAATCTGCTAGTACATGGAGCGGTTGACGTCATAGTCGTCATGTCATCCATGTATGCCCTAATTGGAGGGAGCCGCAGCCCTCCCTGCAGCCTTTCTCCACCCACTACCCATTTTGAAGCCCTAATAATGATCTCCATTGCCATGGTAAAAGCTAATGGGGAAATTGTACACCCTGCCATAATGCCTATCTCCAGCTGCTGCCAAGCTGTAGTGTACTCTGCTGTGGTAAAGCAGAGTTGAATATCTAAGAAGTAGGCTTTAACTAAGCTCTTTATACTACCTGGCACTCTAAAGAAATCAAAGGCCTCCCATAACAGACTATGCGGCACTGACCCGAAAGCATTAGCCAGGTCCAAGAATACTACATGCAGGTCTCTCTTCTCACGCCTAGCTGACTGGATAGTGTAGTTATGTCATTCTACATTGACTTTGAGTCATTCGGTCACATGACCTGGGAGTTATTGAGCTGAAAAGCCATGAAAGGGCAATGTGATGAGACATGAGGTTATTTTGACCTGTGACTGAGAGATGATCTGTATAACTATGAATGCAGTTATTATTAAAGAAGTTGATTGTTATGACAGTAAAGCAGGGCATACGCACTTCTGTATGTTTTGATTACCACATAGCCTGTGACAGCGAGGCCTTATCCTAGCGTTGTGAGCTGTTTCAAGATGGTCAAGATGAATTATAAAATGTAGGCTAGAAGTCACCAGTGAAATGTGTCCATGCATCTATTAAATCTATTAAAGTGTATGCTAACTGAAAATGTATAGTAGCACTTTAACTAGCTAATTGTATAAAATGAGCTGGTGTGATGTTAATTTCTTTCCCTGTCAATAGTTGTATGGGTTTTGGAGATATCAGCCCTAGAATCTTCTGCCTTCCCTTCTAAGAAAATAGTTAACTCATTCATGGCCAGTTTAGGACTGCCAATATTTAGCACAGGCCAAAGATTTTCATAATTGTTGGTCATCTTTCAAGACCCACAGTAAATTATCTATTAGCACCAAAGTGATTTGCAATACCTCAAAATGAAGATGTACGTCTCTGGGTTCACCAGGAAAAAAAAAGTGAGCTTTTAGCATGTTCTGTACTCTACTTATAGCCATTTATATACACCCTGTTTTCACCAAAAAGGTCTCTCTGAGAAGAGAAACAGGAGAAAAGGCAATTTTTGTAAAGGACACAATCACACACACACGATCCCCCTTTTATCTTCGTTATGTTGTTTCCGGGTCTGAGTACTGCTGGCGTCTGCTGCTGTGACTGCCGCTTCTGCCCGCCTTAGTTAGTGTTAGCTGTTCGTGTGTTTATTTTGTTTTGTTCTGGTCCACCCGTCCTCGTCCATGTCTCCCTGTCCTATCCTCCCTGCTGTTTGATCGTTCCCGTTTTCCCCTCGGCTATTCAACACGTCCTCACCACCCTCTGGATTACCCGTCAAACTGATCGATCATTTCCTCATTCCTCCGATGATCAAACACATCTCTGGATTACTTTCTCCCGTTGGATTTATCATTCCCTCTCACTGGACTCCTTCTGCTTCGCCCCTCCATGACCGACCCGCTGCGTGTGACTCCGTCTCGTCTCTTTCGGGCTGGCACACAGGAAGGCGACCAGCTCGTGCAGCGCGCCAAGGGGCGTTTCAATGGCGTTTCTCCTCTCTGCACAAGGAAGCGTTTATCCGTTTTCTGTTTTTCCTCCTGCTCAATTTCAAAACAACAGCTGCGGTATGTGTTTGTTCACGTGTTGTCGGCTTGTCTTTGAGGCCATGGACCTGATACCATACACGTCAAACACGTCATTGGCTGGGAGGGCTATTCCTGATAACACGTCAAAGACGTCTTTGGCCATCAATGAGTTAATACTCCTCATATTATATTTTTTATGGAAAAATATGCATTTTCAGAAAAGTGAGCCTTTTTGGCTCAATAACTCCCAGGTCATATGACCTAATGACTCAAAGTCAATGTAGAATGACATTACTAGACTGCCTGGTTAGGACACACCTTTTTTTATTGGAGTTTAATACTCCCCATATTTCATGATTAATTTCTTTATGGAAACATGCATTTTCTGAAAAATTCACCTTTTCGGCTCAATAACTCCCAGGTCATGTGGCCGAATGACTCAAAATCAATGTAGAATCATATTACTAGACTGCCTTGTTAGGACACACCTTTTTTTATTGGAGTTTAATACTCCCCAAATTTCATAATTCATTTTTTTATGGAAAAATGTGGCTTTTCGGCTCAATAACTCCCAGGTCATGTGACCGAATGACTCAAAATCAATGTAGAATCATATTACTAGACTGCCTTGTTAGGACACACCTTTTTTTATTGGAGTTTAATACTCCCCAAATTTCATGATTAATTTCTTCATGGAAACATGCATTTTCTGAAAAATTCGCCTTTTCGGCTCAATAACTCCCAGGTCATGTGACCGAATGACTCAAAATCAATGTAGAATCATATTACTAGACTGCCTGGTTAGGACACACCTTTTTTTATTGGAGTTTAATACTCCCCAAATTTCATAATTCATTTTTTTATGGAAAAATGTGGCTTTTCGGCTCAATAACTCCCAGGTCATATGACCTAATGACTCAAAGTCAATGTAGAATGACATAACTACACTGCCTGGTTAGGACACAGCTATTTTTATTGGAGTTTAATACTTCCTATATTTTATATGGATTTTTTTATGGAAAAATTAGCATTTTCGGCTCAATAACTCCCAGGTCATATGACCTAATGACTCAAAATCAATGTAGAATGGCATTACTGCACAGCCTGGTTAGGACACACCTATTTTTATTGGAGTTTAATACTCCATATATTTCATATTATTTTCTTTATCGAAAAATAAGCATTTTCGGCTGAATACCTTCCAGGTCATGTGACCTAATGACTCAAAATCAGTGTAGAATACACTGGCTGGCTGGTAAAATCATCGACAATTCGACACATCTCTGTTATTGCCTTTCAAAAACCTGACATTTTATTTTGAAACCCTGAAGTTGGTCAACACGCGGTGTATTTACCGTAAGGTCTGCAATAAGGGCGCCCTTGAAATGTAGGAGCGGCTGGCTTGACGAGGCAACAGCGAGAGTAGGCTGGCTTCACCGCAGTCCAGCACCGAAGAGAAAAAAGGGGGAAACAAACGAGAAAGGGAAAAAGTGAGGAAAAAGGCCAGAAGCCGAGAAAGGAACTCCGCACACTTGCACGCACCCACCTCCCAGGAGAGAAAGAGAGAGAGAGAGAGAGAGGGAGAGAGAGAGAGAGAGAGAGAGAGAGAGCTTATTCCACCTGAACAGAGTCTAGGCCAGAGCCAGAGAGTGATGCTATTCCACATGAACAGAGTCTATTGGCCAGAGCCATAGAGAGAGAGAGAGAGAGAGAGAGAGAGAGAGAGAGAGAGAGAGATTATTCCACATGGACAGAGTCTAGTGGCCAGAGCCATAGAGAGAGAGAGAGAGAGAGAGAGGGAGAGAGAGAGACGAGAGAGAGAGAGAGAGAGAGAGAGAGAGAGCTTATTCCACATGAACAGAGTCTAGTGGCCAGAGCCATAGAGAGAGAGAGAGAGAGAGAGATTTTTTGATTTTTAAGCACCTTTATTTTCCATGAATAAAGGACATTTTTAGCATAAAGTACCTGACTAAATCATGCAATTAAACATATTGACACATAGACAGTATTGAGATTCTCACAGAAACACAGGGTTAAAACAGAGCTGCCCGTCAACAGACGAACACAAAGCATCAGTGAAGCACCAACGAGACAAAAAAACAGCAAAATCATTCATGAGTGAATAAAACCTAAAATCCACTGTGATTCGAGCTCGTACCAAAGCTTTAAACAATGGCAGCAACTCTCCACCTGCAACATTTGATTTTTCCGGCTTTTGTAAATTGACAGTTTAGCCTGTCCCACTACAAAGTTCAACAGCTCCCACTTCATTGCATTTGTTCTTTTATAACCAGCACCAAAAATAAAAGCAGTTTCACTCCAACTCTCCCCACATTTGACAAACACATATTCTACAATTCCAAACAGTACTTCAAGTCTTTTACACTCCAAAAAGCAATGAAAAACAGACTCTGGTTCTTGACAAAAAGGACAGTTGTTAGACACTGTTGGATTTAACTTGGAGACAAAACTATTAACTGCCACTGCTCCCTTCAATATTCGCCACTGCAGGTCACCTGACCTCTTGTTTAATGGTGCTTTATAAAACACCCTCCACACTGGTTTACAGTCATCCTGCACATTCAGTCTCTCTCTCCACACAGTGTCTGTTCTCCCACTCAGCATATTTTTGTTTAAAGCTTGCACACAGTATTTATACATTGCCTTCCCATTCAACATGTACAGGTCTGTAGATTCAACGTTTTTTTAAGCCAACAAAGGTCCCATCAGTCCAGTTTGGTCTATTTGAGGATCCAGTTCAGGAAACGGATCCCCATCATTAGGACTGTCCGTTCCATTTAGATAGTCCTGTAACATTTCCCACTCCTGATTACTCAGTCTTTCAGTCCATGCGTTCAACAAGTTCCTGGTCTGCCGACCCGACCTCAGACCCATCAGAGAGGACAGAGCCTCTGTGTTCTGAAGACCTGGGCCTGCTGCATCCACTACATGTTTCAGCTTTACTATCCCGGCTGAAACTAAACGCTGGGTGAGACCAAGTCTGCTTTCGTTCTGAATGTCCAGTCGGGCCCCATACTAGAGGCTCCTGCAGGAGCCAAAACAATGATGCTGTGGGTTCCAATGTGCTCCATTTAAAAATAGTCCATGTTTTAAATACTCCCTGATAGAAAGGAGTTAAATCACACAAACGTACACATTTACAATCCAATAAGAACAAAGACACATCCAATTTCAAACCTTCTATTCCCCTTAACACATTCACTGCCAGCCATTTTTTTTTTACTGTAGGTAGGTGCCAGAGGGTTTTTTTGAGGATTCTGGCTCATCTTTCAAGACCCGAGGATTCTTTTCTGCTAAGATTTTGTGAACACACAATATCTCAAAACAGCTAATATAATGTGTGCTTTCTCTGTCTAAAAGAGTTAGTTTGTAGAGTTAGTAGTTATGTAAGCATTAGCAGTTGAATACAGCATGGTTTCAGCGTCAGAAAAATTATTCTGAGATAAACGGCTTTTTGTGAAATTCGATAGAACAGTCACTTTAACCATTCATTTTTGGCGTCAGACATCTAAACAATAGTTTTGAACAGTAATTTCCTCCATAACAGCAGGAAACCCCCCTCTGCTTCCAACTCCTCCCTCCGTGGGCGTTCTCCTCCGCCTTCCTTGGCTGTGCAGCGGGTCTGTGACAAACGAGTTGCTGCTTTGCTGCTGCTGCCTGGCAGTCTGCATGGGGCTCGCTGGATGGGTTTCGCTGGTTTCTTGGCGGTCCGGTTGAGAGCTCTGATGAAGCTCTTGCGATTCTGGGCTTATTTATGGTGCGTGTTTCAAAGTGTGCATCCAATCTATTCTTGGAACCCCACACCGTTGCCACCGCTGTGCATCAGCGCGAAAGTGAAAGCGTTTTCGCCATCCATTTTACTGTATGAGAACGGCTTCCTCGCGCTTTTCCCTCCAGTTTTGGCTCGCCTCTCCTACTGTGGAGAGACATGTCGCCACTCAGTGGGTCGGTAAAATAGATTATACACATTCAATACCTCCAATTCTGGTATAGGAGACGTAAAAGGGTTAGATCAACGTCCCACCGTCAAAAAAACATTGGATTTAGTTTGACGTAAAAACACGTCATTGGCAGTGAACGTGTTAAAATGGTGCTCATAACCGGTTTCCAGACCACATCATCACTCCCTGTAATATAGCGCTGAATAAATTGCAACCTGAAAGCCGCTGTTCTGCTCCCCAAGTGAATCAACCCCTGCCCTCCCTCCTCTTTTGGCAGGTAGAGTACACTCTGTGGAACCCAATGCATATTATCCCAGAAGAAATTAACCATGATGGACTGTAATTTCGGTAATAGTCCAGCAGGGGGCTCCACACATTTTAATTTGTGCCAAAGGGTTGATGCCACCAAGTTATTTATGATCAAGACTCTTCCTCTATTATGAGGTAACAGCCACCGCCACTTGGCCAACCTCCCCTCCACCTTCTCCACCACTCCCTCCCAGTTCTTCTGTCTGATCATCTCCTAGATACACCCCCATGTATTTTAGACCTCCCCTCTTCCACCTTAAGCCTCCTGGCAGCTGAGGGAGACCAACAGACCAACTCCCAACTGCCAAGGCTTCACTCTTTGCCCAATTTACTTTTGCAGCTGAGATTCTACCAAAAGTTTCAACAATGCTGTCTAACCTATTTACATCTTCCTGACTCTTAACAATGACAATAATATCATCTGCATATGCAGACAAATTAAAGCGTATGTTAAAATCAGGTAAAAACAACCCATCAATACATGAACGAACATTATGCAACATTGGTTCAATAGAAAGTGCGTAGAGCATGCCAGACATCGAACAGCCCTGTCTTATACCCCGAGTTGTTTTAAAAGGTCTACACAATCCACCATTAATTTTCAGCACACTCTCAATGTCCTCATACAAAACCATAATCTTGGCGATGAAACCAGGGCTGAGGCCGAACCTCTCTAAGACCTTCCACAGGTAACGGTGCCCAACCCAGTCAAACGCCTTCTCTTGGTCCAAAGAAACCAGACCAGCATTTATCCCTAATGAGCCAGAGACTTCCAAAAGGTCGCGAATGATTGACACATTGTCAACAATTGACCTGCCGGGCACACAGTACGTTTGAGTTCTGTGGACGACCTGGTCCATCACCTTTCTCAGTCTATTGGCCAGGACAACAGTTTGTAATCCGAACACAGCAGAGATACTGGGCGCCAGTTTTTTATTTCCTGAAGATCACCTTTTTTTGGCAACAGAGTCAGAACTGCTCTCCTGCAGCTCTGAGGCAGAAACGAGTCTTTCAAGCTTTCATTGAAGACGTCCAAGACATCGCCCTTTCACTCAGTCCAGAAAGCTCTATAAAACTCTGGTGGGAGTCCATCGATCCCAGGGGCCTTTCCCCCCTGCATGCTCTGCAAAGACACATCCACTTCCTCTGCAGTTAGAGGAGCCTCCAGCTCTTTGTTGGTCTCTTCTGAGACTCTGGGCAGCCCACTGCAGAAGGAGTCAAAAACCTCTTCGTTCTCATCATACTCACTTTCAAACATGTGAGAATAAAAGTCCACAGCTCTCTGCCGGATCTCATTGGCCTCAGTCAACAGCTGTCCTGTGGCCGAGCGCATAGCATGAATGAACCTACTTTGTCCATTTTTTTTCTCCAGACTGAAAAAGTACTTTGATGGAGAATCCATCAGAGCAGCGCTCTGAAATCTGGACCGAACCAGCGCCCCCTGCGCTTTAGTGCCCAACAAGTCTGCCAGTATGGCTTTTTTAGTATTGAGAATATCAAAACAACCTCGATTTCCTGTGGACCCTGCAGAAAGTTGCAGCTCCACTATTTCAGTCTCCAGATCTCTCATAGAGAGAGAGAGAGAGAGAGAGGGAGAGAGAGAGAGAGAGAGAGAGAGAGCTTATTCCACATGAACAGAGTCTAGTGGCCAGAGCCATAGAGAGAGAGGCTATTCCACATGAACAGAGTCTAGTGAACAGAGCCATAGAGAGAGAGGCTATTCCACATGAACAGAGTCTAGTGGCCAGAGCATAGAGATGCTATTCCACATGAACAGAGTCTAGTGGCCAGAGCCATAGCGAGAGATGCTATTCCACATGAACAGAGTCTAGTGGCCAGAGCCATAGTGAGAGATGCTATTCCACATGAACAGAGTCTAGTGGCCAGGGCATCGAGAGAGAGGCTATTCCACATGAACAGAGTCTAGTGAACAGAGCCATAGAGAGAGAGGCTATTCCACATGAACAGAGTCTAGTGAACAGAGCCATAGAGAGAGAGGCTATTCCACATGAACAGAGTCTAGTGAACAGAGCCATAGAGAGAGAGGCTATTCCACATGAACAGAGTCTAGTGGCCAGAGCCATAGCGAGAGATGCTATTCCACATGAACAGAGTCTAGTGGCCAGAGCCATAGCGAGAGATGCTATTCCACATGAACAGAGTCTAGTGGCGAGAGCATCGAGAGAGAGGCTATTCCACATGAACAGAGTCTAGTGAACAGAGCCATAGAGAGAGAGGCTATTCCACATGAACAGAGTCTAGTGGCCAGAGCATAGAGAGAGTGGCTATTCCACATGAACAGAGTCTTGGGCCAGAGCCATAGAGAGAGAGGCTATTCCACATGAACAGAGTCTAGTGGCCAGAGCCATATAGAGAGAGTGGCTATTCCACATGAACAGAGTCTAGTGGCCAGAGCCATAGAGAGAGTGGCTATTCCACATGAACAGAGTCTAGTGGCCAGAGCATAGAGAGAGTGGCTATTCCACATGAACAGAGTCTAGTGGCCAGAGCCATAGAGAGAGAGGCTATTCCACATGAACAGAGTCTAGTGAACAGAGCCATAGAGAGAGAGGCTATTCCACATGAACAGAGTCTAGTGAACAGAGCCATAGAGAGAGAGGCTATTCCACATGAACAGAGTCTAGTGAACAGAGCATAGAGAGAGAGGTCCAGAAAACGCCTCTTGAGAGCTTTTAAATAGGCTACTTTTTACTCTTACTTGAGTAATTTCCTGCACTAGTACTTTTACTTGTAGGCCTACTTGTGTTTGTAATGTGCCAGCTATCTGCTGATCATTCTGCACTGCTGCTGTTGACCCAAGTCCATCCAAACCTCTCAGCTCTTATGTGCTCACAGGATACTTCTGCAGATATCTCTGAATTCTCTCTGTTTTATGATGGTTCCATGTTATTAAATGATATATGTCTGCTGTGCCCTATGGGGGTTTGTTGTGTTCAGGATCCAACAGGAGAGACCAGACTCTCCTCAACCCAGCTGTGTGTCTCTGAAGAGCCACCAATCAAAGGGTGGATGGTTTAATTTTAAAGATGGACACCATTCTTCTGAAGAGAAGTAAGTTGTTTTAACTGACTCATGCAGAGAAGGTTTGCTGCAATCTCACGAGAGTAATCGTCTCTTTATGTTCACATACTTAATAACCTTTTGTTTGGTGCTTTGATGCAGCCAAGCATCATGGTCATGTGACAATTTACACTAACCATGTGACACTACACATATTTCATTGAGACCCTTTATTATTTCAATACTTGCTGGAAATGCATTGATACATCATTCAGTAACATCTTTAGAGTCTTATAACTGAAATAGTTTCATGGTCACTATTGTGCCTGGTGGGATTAAATGGGGTTGAATCCATATTGCTGTCCCTGAGTGTGAGCGCTGTTTGAACACAGCTTTGAAGCGGAGTGATATGAACACAGTGAAGCACCCGTGATGTTATACTAAAATATCAGTACGGCCAGGATCCTTCTTGTCCAATGAAATTGCTCAGTCAGAACTAACTGTTGTATAAGGAGGTATAAAACAAACTGGAAACAGTGTGGCAAGATGGGGGCCCATTCATTCCAATGAAAGTTGCTCAACCAGCGCATGTGCCAAATAAGTTTATATGACTTCTACTGCTATGCCGATAGTAATATATAGAAGTAATATATTACATGTTATATATTACTTTTAGCAGTAACTGAGTAATATAACTTATTAACAATAGGATTTCAGTAATATTATACCAGTTACTTTGTCAAGTAACACAAGTTACAAATTGAGTTACATTTTTTAATCAAATCACATATTTAAATAAAGATACAATCATTTCCTAATCAAATGGTGTGTTTTTATGCAAATAACCACTATAAATGACAATAACAAATTAAAAGGATAACTTTAGAATTTTGGATGATTTACACTGACTTCAAGACGGTTTAAATTATTTTTCAGGATGGTTCTGGGGCAGCAATGTCATTCTGTTACTGCAGTTATTTTGGTTAAAGTAATGCAAAAGTAGTGTAATAAGTAACAAGTTACTCTACGCAGACAGTAATATTGTAAATCAACGAAAGAGTCTATTCCACATGAACAGAGTCTAGTGGCCAGAGCATAAAGACAGCCTATTCCACATGAACAGAGTCTAGTGAACAGAGCCATAGAGAGAGAGGCTATTCCACATGAACAGAGTCTAGTGAACAGAGCCATAGAGAGAGAGGCTATTCCACATGAAAAGAGTCTAGTGACCAGAGCATAGATATGTTATTCCACATGAACAGAGTCTAGTGGCCAGAGCCATAGCGAGAGATGCTATTCCACATGAACAGAGTCTAGTGAACAGCGCCATAGAGAGAGAGGCTATTCCACATGAACACAGTCTTGTTGCCAGAGCCATAGAGAGAGAGGCTATTCCACATGAACAGAGTCTAGTGGCCAGAGCCATAGAGAGAGAGGCTATTCCACATGAACAGAGTCTAGTGGCCAGAGCCATAGAGAGAGAGGCTATTCCACATGAACAGAGTCTAGTGGCCAGAGCATAGAGAGAGTGGCTATTCCACATGAACAGAGTCTAGTGGCCAGAGCATAGAGAGAGGCTATTCCACATGAACAGAGTCTAGTGGCCAGAGCATAGAGAGAGAGGCTATTCCACATGAACAGAGTCTAGTGGCCAGAGCCATAGAGAGAGAGGCTATTCCACATGAACAGAGTCTAGTGAACAGCGCCATAGAGAGAGTGGCTATTCCACATGAACAGAGTCTAGTGGCCAGAGCCATATAGAGAGAGAGGCTATTCCACATGAACAGAGTCTAGTGGCCAGAGCCATAGAGAGAGGCTATTCCACATGAACAGAGTCTAGTGAACAGCGCCATAGAGAGAGAGGCTATTCCACATGAACAGAGTCTAGTGAACAGCGCCATAGAGAGAGAGGCTATTCCACAAGAACACAGTCTTGTTGCCAGAGCCAGAGAGAGAGATGCTATTCCACATGAACAAAGTCTAGTGAACAGAGCCATAGAGAGAGAGGCTATTCCACAAGAACACAGTCTTGTTGCCAGAGCCAGAGAGAGAGATGCTATTCCACATGAACAAAGTCTATTGAACAGAGCCATAGAGAGAGAGAGAGAGAGAGAGAGAGGCTATTCCACATGAACAGAGTCTAGTGGCCAGAGCCATAGAGAGAGAGGTCCAGAAAACGCCTCTTGAGAGCTTTTAAATAGGCTACTTTTTACTCTTACTTGAGTAATTTCCTGCACTAGTACTTTTACTTGTAGGCCTACTTGTGTTTGTAATGTGCCAGCTATCTGCTGATCATTCTGCACTGCTGCTGTTGACCCAAGTCCATCCAAACCTCTCAGCTCTCATGTGCTCACAGGATGCTTCTGCAGATATCTCTGAATTATCTTTGTTTTAGGATGGTTCCATGTTATTAAATGATATGTCTGCTGTGCCCTATGGGGGTTTGTTGTGTTCAGGATCCAACAGGAGAGACCAGACTCTCCTCAACCCAGCTGTGTGTCTCTGAAGAGCCACCAATCAAAGGGTGGATGGTTTAATTTTAAAGATGGACACCATTCTTCTGAAGAGAAGTAAGTTGTTTTAACTGACTCATGCAGAGAAGGTTTGCTGCAATCTCACGAGAGTAATCGTCTCTTTTGTTCACATACCTAATAACCTTTTGTTTGGAGCTTTGATGCAGCCAAGCATCATGGTCATGTGACAATTTACACTAACCATGTGACACTGCACATATTTCATTGAGACCCTTTATTATTTCAATACTTGCTGGAAATGCATTGATACATCATTCAGTAACATCTTTAGAGTCTTATAACTGAAATAGTTTCACGGTCACTATTGTGCCTGGTGGGATTAAATGGGGTTGAATCTATATTGCTGTCCCTGGGTGTGAGCGCTGTTTGAACACAGCTTTGAAGTGGAGTGATATGAACACAGTGAAGCGCCCGTGATGTTATACTAAAATATCAGCACGGCCAGGATCCCTCTTGTCCAATGAAATTGCTCAGTCAGAACTAACTGTTGTATAAGGAGCTATAAAACAAACTGGAAACAGTGTGGCAAGATGGGGGCTTATTCACTACAATGAAAGTTGCTCAAACAGCTAATGCGCCGACTACATTTACGTGACTTCTACTGCTGTGCCGATAGAGTCTATGCAGTAGTGAGAGCGAGGCTATTCCACATGAATGGAGTCTAGTGAACAGAGCCATAGAGAGAGAGCAAGAGAGAGAGAGGCTATTCCACATCAACAGATTCTAGGGGCCAGAGCCATAGAGAGAGAGAGAGAGAGAGAGAGAGAGAGCGAGAGAGAGAGAGAGAGAGGCTATTCCACATGAACAGAGTCTAGTGGCCAGAGCATAGAGAGAGAGGCTATTCCACATGAACACAGTCTAGTGACCAGAGCCATATAGAGAGAGCTATTCCACATGAACAGAGTCTAGTGAACAGAGCCATAGAGAGAGAGGTCCAGAAAACGCCTCTTGAGAGCTTTTAAATAGGCTACTTTTTTACTCTTACTTTAGTCATTTCCTGCACTAGTACTTTTACTTGTAGGCCTACTTGTGTCTGTAATGTGTCAGCTATCTGCTGATCATTCTGCACTGCTGCTGTTGACCCAAGTCCATCCAAACCTCTCAGCTCTCATGTGCTCACACAACCCATTCTCACTCCGAGCGCGTAGCATATTGAGGCTTTGTCACGTCCCTCAGTGGCGCCGGAATGAGTTTGCAATAAGGGGGACAATTATTATTTTATTTTTTTTTTTATTTTTTTTTTAATGTTTTCTTTCGGCGCCCATAAGGGCGCCGACGAAAAATTTACGTTTTTATGGACGTTTGGATGATTTTTAGCCATATTTAGATGAATATCTCATTTTAAATTAACATTAGGATTATACTGTAGTGATGTAATTATTCAGTATTTTTCCTTTTCTCACTCACTTGGTGACCTGCTCTCTCCCTTTAGGTCATTTTATAATTACACTACAACAGACAGCAACACAGGCAGAAACACTGAATTTATTATTATTATTATTATTATCACTTCGAAACACAGTGCAAAACTTGTCATCTCAACACAAAAATAAAATAACAATAACCGTATACGATTATAGCAGCAGCTAATGACAGTGAGTGCAGTACAGAGTCCAGGTCTGTCTGTCTCTCAGGTGTTAATAATCCCACAATGATCACGGCTTTAACAAGTGTCACAGGCTGTGTAAACAGTGTAAAGTGGGCTCTCTGTAACTTGATCCCTGGGTCTGTCCGTCTCAGGTGTAATAATCCCACAGCGATCACGGCTTTAACAAGCATCACAGGCTGTGTAAACAGTGTAAAGTGGGCTCTAAGCGTCAGGGGCAGTTGCCCCCTCAGATTAAATTTTTTTTTTTTTTTTTTTAGGGGGACCAAATTTTAAGGGGGACAAAATGTCCCCATGTCCCCCTTGTTCCGGCGCCAGTGACGTCCCTTGTGCGTCGCTTGTTACTAACACGGTACCCTTGAGCGACCCATGAAATGACTTGGGCTTTCCGACTAAACACAATGTAAACCCATGGAAGTCATCTTTGACGCTCATGGCAACTGCTCCCCCATTAGTCAACTGCTCCCCCATTAGGGTCTGGGGGGAGGAGCTAACCTCTCCCAGACCCTAACCCTAAACCTATCCTCTCCCACCCCCCACGCCTAAACCTAACCTCCCCCAGACCCTAACCCTAAACCTAACCTCTCCCACCCCCCATGCCTAAACCTAACCTCCCCCAGACCCTAACCCTAAACCTAACCTCTCCCCAGACCCTCACCCTAAACCTAAAATCTCTGGAATCCCTGTATAAACTCCCATTGACAAAAACGTTGCCATTTTACAATTTCTGAGGCAAAATTGTAAAATGGTAACATTCCCTTTCCCAGGACTATGTGTGTGTGTGTGTGTGTGTGTGTGTGTGTGTGTGTGTGTGTGTGTGTGTGTGTGTGTGTGTGTGTGTGTGTGTGTGTGTGTGTGTGTGTGTGTGTGTGTGCGTCTGTGTGTGTGTGTGTGAGAGAGAGAGAGAGAGAGAGAGAGAGAGAGATATCTGAGTATCCTTTTAAAACATGCCTTTCCTTTGATGGAACAAATATTACTTGGCAGACAGTTCCAAGATACTATAGGCCTGTTCTATATGACAGCTTTTTTCAGTTGGATTTTGGTCAGAGTAAAGTCATCTGTCCTCCACTCGCCCCTCTGTGTGTATGAAGACTTGAACTATAAATTATGTTGTTGCGTGCACTGTGATATGACCTGAACTGGGCGTTGGCTGCTAAGTAGCTTGTTGCATAGTATGTCTAATCTACCTTGGGGGGGTTTATTGCACTAGTATGTCTAATGTGCGTTGGGGGGGTTTGTTGCACTAGTATGTCTAATCTGCGTTGGGGGGGTTATTGCACTAGTATGTCTAATCTGCTTTGGGGGGTTTATTGCACTAGTATGTCTAATATGCCTTGGGGGGTTTATTGCACTAGTATGTCTAATCTGCGTTGGAGGGGTTATTACACTAGTATGTCTATTCTGCCTTGGGGGGTTTATTGCACTAGTATGTCTAATCTGCTGTGGGGGGGTTGTTGCACTAGTATGTCTAATCTGCCTTGGGGGGTTTATTGCACTAGTATGTCTAATCTGCGTCGGAGGGGTTATTACACTAGTATGTCTAATCTGCCTTGGGGGGTTTATTGCACTAGTATGTCTAATCTGCTGTGGGGGGGTTGTTGCACTAGTATGTCTAATCTGCCTTGGGGGGTTTATTGGACTAGTATGTCTAATCTGTGTTGGGGGGTTTATTGCACTAGTAAGTAAGTAAGTAAGTAAAAGTTTATTTCTAAAGCACCCCTCCCAGCACGAATGCACAGAGTGCTGTACAAAATATAGCAGTCAAAACATTTAGGCCTATATGGCACTAAGGCATAATAATAACCAAGCATAGCATGACAGGAAAATAGAATAAAAACTTAAAAACAATATACAAACATGAAACCAAGTGCAAGAGGACAGTGACGTGATGAACGGCCTAAGACTGCTCAAACGCCTGCTTAAATAAGTGCGTCTTTTCTGCCTAGTACGTCTAATCTGCCTTGGGGGGTTTATTGCACTAGTATGTCTAATCTGCGTTGGGGGGGTTATTACACTAGTATGTCTAATCTGCCTTGGGGGGTTTATTGCACTAGTACAGTATGTCTAATCTGCTGTGGGTGGGTTTGTTGCACTAGTATGTCTAATCTGCCTTGGGGGTTTATTGCACTAGTATGTCTAATCTGCGTTGGGGGGGTTATTGCACTAGTATGTCTAATCTGCGTTGGGGGGGTTATTGCACTACTATGTCTAATCTGCCTTGGGGGGTTTATTGCACTAGTATGTCTAATCTGCCTTGGGGGGTTTATTGCACTAGTATGTCTAATCTGCGTTGGGGAGGTTATTGCACTAGTATGTCTAATCTGCCTTGGGGGGTTTATTGCACTAGTGTCTAATCTGCCTTGGGGGGTTTATTGCACTAGTATGTCTAATCTGCCTTGGGGGGTTTGTTGCACCAGTATGTCTAATCTGCTTTGGGGGGTTTATTGCACTAGTATGTCTAATCTGCCTTGGGGGGTTTGTTGCACCAGTGTGTCTAATCTGCCTTGGGGGGTTTGTTGCACTAGTATGTCTAATCTGCCTTGGGGGGTTTATTGCACTAGTGTGTCTAATCTGCCTTGGGGGGTTTGTTGCACTAGTATGTCTAATATGCCTTGGGGGGTTTGTTGCACTAGTATGTCTAATCTGCCTTGGGGGGTTTATTGCACTAGTATGTCTAATCTGCCTTGGGGGGTTTATTGCACTAGTGTGTCTAATCTGCCTTGGGGGGTTTGTTGCACTAGTATGTCTAATCTGCCTTGGGGGGTTTGTTGCACTAGTATGTCTAATCTGCCTTGGGGGGTTTATTGCACTAGTATGTCTAATCTGCCTTGGGGGGTTTATTGCACTAGTATGTCTAATCTGCCTTTGGGGGTTTATTGCATTAGTATGTCTAATCTGCCTTGGGGGGTTTATTGCACTCAGGATCCAGAAGAAGAGACCCGACTCTCCTCAACCCAGCTGTGTGTCTCTGAAGAGTGACTGCTCAAAGCAGGGATTGTTTAATTTTAAAGATGGACACCATTCTTCTGAAGAGAAGTAAGTTGTTACATTGTTACAATCTTACTGTCTCATGTTTTAACACTGAGTGCGTTTACATGCAGACAATGAACAGTTTATTAGTGGATTTCTGGAGTTACCTGATTATTCAAATGGTCATGTAAACAGCATAAACCGATAAGCTTTATCCGTTTATGGCCGTTATCGGGTTATGAATAAACCGGGAATGAATGAAAAATCCGGGTTTACATGATTCAGTCAATTAGTCGGATTTCTCTCCAGAAGGCAGCGGTAATTCTGCAATAAAACAACAAAAGAAGTTGCAAAATGCAAAATCACATTTTCATTAGGCCTACTTCTTGTCCGGCTCGGAGGATGGTTTAGGTGAAAATGAGTTTGTATCTTGTTGTCGGGAGGCGTCACTTTGGAAGTGTGAATCTGTATTTCCAACTTTACCAAGCATAGCGCACAGAGACAGGCAGGCGACTGAAGCACGTCAAATAACATGAACGGTACAGATCTTGACCCAACTGAATTTAAATAGCTGCCAGAAAACTGAGATAATTAAGGTATTTAGTGGCGGATAACTTGTGTTTTGAACAGCTGAGTACGTTTTGTTCGTATAAATCTTTTTAATCCGTCATCTGAAAAAACCCGTCACACACAGATCACGGCTTGCACACTGAGTCCAATGCGTTTTATTAATGCGTCGTTCTATTCGCAATTCGAGACAAATATTCGTCATCTCCTGTATCCACATTACAACATAGCAGTGCAGCAACGGGGAGGCAGCAGGTCGGGAAACGCCTGTTGCAGGAGCTCCGTGCTGCTCACCTTCATCTCATCAAGCCGGCTGTGGTGCGCCATGGCCGGGGAGAAGAAGCAGAAAGGGGCCAGTGAGTGAGTGAGTGAGAAGCGCGCGTCTCCAGCTGCCTCTCTCTCCCGCAACGTGTACATGCGCAGATGTATAAACCCGAAAGAAAGCTGGTTATGCTGTATACATGCAGAGAGAAGACCGATTATTGGCCAGAAACCTAGGTGTGTTTATCGGTTTATTCATAACCCGTTTATGACCATAAACGGATAAAGCTTATTGGTTTATGCTGTTTACATGACCACTTGAATAATCAGGTAACTCAGAAATCCGCTAATAAACAGTTTATTGGTGTGCATGTAAATGCACTCTATGACTCATGCAGAGAAGGTCTGCTGAACATGTTCTTTTTCAGCATGACTCTTCTTCACACACTGAGAGCTGTCCAGTATAACCAGTATGTTACTGTGACACAGTGAGAGCTGTCCAGTATAACCAGTCTGTTACTGTGTCACACTGAGAGCTGTCCAGTATAACCAGTCTGTTACTGTGACACACTGAGAGCTGTCCAGTATAACCAGTCTGTTACTGTGTCACACTGAGAGCTGTCCAGTATAACCAGTCTGTTACTATGTCACACTGAGAGCTGTCCAGTATAACCAGTCTGTTACTGTGACACACTGAGAGCTGTCCAGTATAACCAGTCTGTTACTGTGACACACTGAGAGCTGTCCAGTATAACCAGTCTGTTACTGTGTCACACTGAGAGCTGTCCAGTATGCCTGCCTGCCTGTCTGTCTGTCTACATGTCTACATGTCTGTCTGTCTAACCTTGTTCCTACATCAGCTCTGCTTTGTCCATCCTGTGTTTCTATCAGGATCCAGCAGGACAGAGCAGACTCCTCTGTCCAAAGCTGTGTGTCCATGGGGAGTGACTGGTCTATGGATCATCCTTTTGACTTCAAACATGGACACCACTCTACTGATAAAAGGTACAAACTCAAAACTGGTGAAAGCAGATGTGTTTGTTGTCATCTGACTCAAAGTAGCTTTTTACCACATGGTTTCTTCAGAGTCCATTTTGTTATGTACAGTATGTCTAAAAAGTATTTGAATACATGACGTACTTACCTGTCAAACGATGGGAGGAGCACCTGAAGGCAGCAGGAATCTCTGTAAAGTGACCACAGCTTCATGAGTTGGTAAATCTAGGAGATAATGAGGTGAATATTGGACTTGACTGTACCTACCTACCTACCTACCTACCTTCCTACCTAATGGTTCCTCTGGTGCTGGGAAAGTAGCCTCCCTACCCTGAAGTAGGAGCAAAAAAAGCCCCTTAAAATGGCTTTCTAAGAATTACCATCGTTCCCAGTTCTTTCTGTGTGACACAATCAAAAGGGCGGAGTTCCTCCAACTGTTTTTAGAACAATGAAGAAGTTCCTCCAGTCCGAAAGTGCCTATGACATCATTGTCACGTGTGTGTGTGTGTGTGTGTGTGTGTGTGTGTGTGTGTGTGTGTGTGTGTGTGTGTGTGTTTGTGTGTGTGTGTGTGTGTGTGTGTGTGTGTGTGTGTGTGTGTGTGTGTGTGTGCGTGTGTGTTAGAGAGAGAGACATGATATGATGGTATGACCTACTATATGATGTTTTGTCCCCCCAGAGTTTACCAGGAGAGGTCAGAGGTTCCCAGTGGTCAGTCTGCCCAGGAGCCTCAACCAGACCTGGACTCCATATTTATGGTGTGGAAATGAACAAAAACACATTTAACTTCATCAACGAGTCGAATACAAAACCAAGATGTCTCCATGCTGCACTCTTTAGCCCAGCAGGCTTTCAGTCTATAATGGATATGATGTTCGTTTAATAATGTTTAATTCATATGATTCTGTTCCAGCTGCTTGAGGGGAACATCATCACCTTTGTGAAGAAGGAGCTGAGAAGGTTCCAGAGGGTTCTGAGTCCAGATGAGCCAGAATGCTCAGAGAGTCAGAGGGAGGATGAGGAGGAGGTGGACGGTGAGGAGGAAGAGCAGAGGAGGAGCAGCAGAGAGGATTTTCTAAACATCACACTGCTCTTCCTGAGGAGCATGAAGCAGGAGGAGCTGGCTGACTCTCTGCAGCGCAGTAAGAGGCTTTCAACAGCTTTAACATGATGGAGATGGGACATGGTGGAAAATGAGAGATAGATTTAAATCAACAGGTTCTCATTACCAGTGCGTCAAAATCAGTGTTGGGAACGTTACTTTAAAAAAGTAATTAGTTATAGTTACTCACTACTTGTTCCAAAAAGTAACTGAATTACTCTATAATAAAAGTAACTAGTTACCAGGGAAAGTAACTATTTGCGTTATCTCCACCTTGAAAATGCCAAATTTTCATGGATTGCTGCAAACCTGAGTGTACCCTCACGGGCCCCTCGGGCCGACCAAAACGGGCCGAGGCCGGGCTTGTTTTTTATTTATTTTCAATTAATAGGTCCGGGGTCGGGCCGTTTCAATAATTCAATTAAATAATGTTGTATTAGCGTACTCGCTTGATTTTACACAGCGGAGCACAGTCAGACAAAGAGGAGGAGTGCACAGACACTCCCCCAGCCACACACAGACCCTCACGTGACGTTAGTAGCTGTAGACAGCTCCCGAAGGGAGATAGAGAGAGCAGCTCTCTACTCCAGACTCGCCATTTCTGCTGCTTCCTCGAATCTGTTTGGTGTGTCTGTGTGTGTGTGTGTGTGTGTGTGTGTGTGTGTGTGTGTGTCGCCCGTGTCCTGACTCCTGGCTCGTGTGTAATACTGGCTCCGATTGGCTACCATGAAACACATGACTCTGCCTTAGCCAATCATAATCGTTTATCTCGTTATGTTAACCCACCCGGTCTCCTCACTTGACAACACTAGTGTAGGCTACGGGTAGTTTACTCAATCATTTCATAGTAACGCACCGCATTTAGCGTTCAGTAACGATAACGCCGTTGTAACGACGGAAACAGTAATTAGTTAGATTACCCCGTTACTGAAAAAATAACGGCGTTACCTAACTTTTAAACGGCGTTATTCCAAACACTGGTCAAAATACGTTGATTTGTCACACGCGCCCTTCAATGTCATTATTGCCGAGGTGAAATATTACCTTTAACGTCATATTTGGGTGCGTACGTTCCTCCAGCACAGATACCAGCTCTCCTTGTTTCTTTATCGCCCTGCTCAGCAAAATAACCAGGAAGAGAGTCAAGCCCTGACTCTCTTCCTGGTTATTTGGTCGAGGAGGTCGGCCGCGACTGGCTGCCACTGGACACAGCTACCGGCTACTGTGGCTACTGGCTACTGTGGCTACTGTGGCTACTGTGGCCCGGCAACATTTAACGGGAGCCACGGCTCGAATCCAGGGTAAATTTAGGCAAGCACAACAACTTGGTTGGGTTTAGGGAAGTAAAACAACCTTAAGTTTAGGCAACAAAAACAACTTGCTTGGAGTTATAGTTCAGCTCAGGATTTGAAACAGGTCTCTCATGATGAGAAAGTTACAAGCTGGAAACACTTACAGGTTCCTCTCTCCCAGCACTTCTCCCTATAGCGTGACTTTGACCCTCAGACTGTTATTACATTCAAGACCACTGGGGGTGGTCATGAGGTGACCTCCAGACGGTCCGGTGGTTCTTCTTCTGCATATTATGATGTGAAGGTACTCTTTCTCATTCACAATAACGACACCAAGGGGCCGTGACAAATCAGCACATCTTGATGTACTGGGAGTGAGAGCAGGTTGATTTAAATATATACATCTAAATATTTGTCAAACGAGACCAAATCAGTTCAACATTAACTCATTCTCTGCCATAGACGCAAGCTCCTCATCAGTCTGATGAAGAGCTTGATGCTCGACATGTCACTTGACTTTAATCTTTTGCTGCTAATAAATCACTGTCAACGGAGCCCTGCAGTGTGCGAGCTGTTTTTATTCATTTTTTGAAGATATACATTTACCAGGAAATGTTCACTCTTTGATGTTATTTGTCATTTGTTCTTTCAGAAACTCTTTCTCCTATCTGCCAACTCAAATGTAATCTGAAGGAGAGGTTTCAGCGTGTGTTTGAAGGGATTGCTAAAGCAGGAAACCCAACTCCTCTGAATCAGATGTACACAGAGCATTACCTCACAGAGGGAGGGAGTGGAGCGGTCAATGATGAACATGAGGTCAGACAGATTGAAGCAGCTTCCAGGAAACCAGCGAGACCAGAAACACCAATCAAATGTGAAGACATCTTTAAACCCTTACCTGGAAGAGACAAACCAACCAGAACATTGATGACAAAGGGAGTGGCTGGCATTGGGAAAACAGTCTTAACACAAAAGTTCACTCTGGACTGGGCTGAAGACAAAGCCAACCAGGATATACAGTTCACATTTCCATTCACTTTCCGAGAGCTGAATCTGCTGAAAGGGAAAAAGTACAGCTTGGTGGAACTTCTTCATCGCTTCTTCCCTGAGACCAAAAAAGCAAGAATTTGCAGGTTTGACAAGTACCAGGTTGTGTTCATCTTTGACGGCCTGGATGAGTGTCGACTTTGTCTAGACTTCAAGAACTACGAGATCCTGACTGATGTTACAGAGTCAGCCTCAGTGGAGGTGCTGCTGACAAACCTCATCAGGGGGAAACTGCTCCCCAAAGCTCGCCTATGGATGACGACACGACCTGCAGCAGCCAATCAGATCCCTGCTGAGTGCGTTGACATGGTGACAGAGGTGAGAGGGTTCACTGACCCACAGAAGGAAGAGTACTTCAATAAAAGATTCAGAGATGAGAAGCAAGCCAGCAGAATCATCTCCCACATCAAGAATTCACGAAGCCTCCACATCATGTGCCACATCCCAGTCTTCTGCTGGATCTCTGCTAATGTTCTGGAGTCTTTGTTGGAAACCAGTAAGAGAGAAGACCTGCCCAAGACCCTGACTGAGATGTACATCCACTTCCTGGTTGTTCAGTCCAAACTACAGAACGTCAAGTATCATGGGGGAACTGAGGCAGCTCCACACTGGACGACAGAGAGCAGGGAGATGATTCTCTCTCTGGGAAAACTGGCTTTTGAGCAGCTGGAGAAAGGCAACCTGATCTTCTATGAAGCCGACCTGACAGAGTGTGGCATTGATATCACAGCAGCTTCAGTGTACTCCGGAGTGTTCACACAGATCTTTAAAGAGGAGTGTGGGTTGTACCAGGACCAGGTCTTCTGCTTTGTCCATCTGAGCATTCAGGAGTTTCTGGCTGCGCTTTATGTCATGGTCTCATTCATCGACTCTGGCGTCAATCTGCTGTCAGAACCACAATCAACCTCCAGAGACAAATCTCAGGTAATTACCCTCTGCCAGAGTGCTGTGGACAAGGCCTTACAGAGCCCAAATGGACACCTGGACTTGTTCCTCCGCTTCCTCCTGGGTCTTTCACTGCAGACGAATCAGAGACTCCTGCAAGGCCTGCTGACACAGACAGCACGTAGCTCACAGACCAATCAGGAAACAGTGCAGTACATCAAGGAGAAGATCAGGGACATTCCTTCTGCAGAGAGAAGCATCAATCTGTTCCACTGCCTGAATGAGCTGAATGACCATTCTCTAGTGGAGGAGATCCAACAGTACCTGAGATCAGGAAGTCTCTCCAGAAAGAAACTTTCCCCTGCTCAGTGGTCGGCTCTGGTCTTCATCTTACTGTCATCAGAAAAAGACCTGGAGGTGTTTGACCTGAAGAAATACTCTGCTTCAGAGGAGGCTCTTCTGAGGCTGCTGCCAGTTGTCAAAGCCGCAAATAAATCTGTGTAAGTGCATAGCAAACTGATAGATTCACTATATGATGTGATCTTTAAAACAGGATAGAAAAATAAATATTTTAATGTTATTTTGTGTCTTCATCACTAATTCCTCTTCAGGCTGAGTGGCTGTCAGCTGTCAGAGAGAAGCTGTGAAGCTCTGGCCTCAGTTCTCAGCTCCCAGTCCTCTAGTCTGAAAGAGCTGGACCTGAGTAACAACGACTTGCATGATCCAGGTGTGAAGCTTCTCTCTGCTGGACTGAAGAGTCCACACTGCAGACTGGAAACTCTCAGGTCAGGATAACTGTTCAACAGACACATTAAAATCTGCATTAGGCTATATGCACATTAATGTCAGTGAAAATACGTGTGAATGTTATTGACTTTAAAAATCCATACAGTAAGCCTCCAGCTGTTTCAAGTGGTTTCACATAGACAGACAGACAGACAGACAGACAGACAGACAAACAGGCAGGCAGGCAGGCAGACAGACAGGCAGGCAGGCAGACAGACAGACAGACAGACAGACAGACACTGCAATCTCTCCATATACAGACATATATATGCACCAGGTATGACTGCTGTAAGTTGTTGGCTCATTTTTGGCAGTTTGTAAGCAAAAAAATAAAATTACCTTAGTTTTAAACTTTTTCCCCATTGTTCTCAGGTGTGACAAGGCCCAAAATGATCACTTTATTATGTAGATACTTAGGCCTCCAGCTCTTTCAAGCGGTTACACATAGACAGACAGACTGACAAACAGACAGACACACACCACAATCTCTCCATATACAGACAGACATGCTGTTGACGCCATTTTGCATATTTCTCTTATTGATTCATAATTCATGTTGTGTTGAGACATCATGCATTTTCTGTTTATTATGCCAATCATGTTTGCACTGTCTCGTGCTGAGGTTTTGTTGTTTGGTTGATTGTTGCTAGTATTGTGATGAGTATGATGATTTGATGCTGAATAGGAGCGTCACCTATTAGGGGGTGGATGCAACCTGTGCACACTGATTAGAGCAAGCGGACAGGTGCTGCTCACTAGAGTGGAAGGGCAAACAATTTTCAACCGCATTTGTTTATAGCCTACGAGATCCTTATGTTTTAAGTTGGATAACTGTGATGTTTTGCTGTCCAAATAAAAGGACGTATTGTGACATTGAGAACAAGTGAATGCGCGTTGATTTTACGGACCGCTCTAACACATGCACCATATTGCTGCTATTTCTGGCAGTTTGTAAGCAAAAAATAAAATTACTGTTTTAAATTTTTTTTCCCATTGTTCTCGGTTGTGACAAGGCGCAAAATGATCACTGTAAGCAGAGTATTGATCACTATAAGTAAACCATTTAAACAGCATGTGTATAGGAATGATTCAGGACCAAGCTTTATGATCAATATAATCAGTTGATCACTATAACCGTGATCACTATAAGTGGATTCCACTGTAGTGAGTTTTCATTGAGAGTTGGGATCTCTCTTTCACAAAACCTGTGCAAAAGCTCACAACACTCAATAATAAACAATCAATAAATGATTATTGCTGGGTGATATGTTATACACTTTTCATATGATCATATATAATTTTATCACAGTATAAGTGTATGTAAAATCACCATTCTGTCAAATGTTTTAAAGGGTTAATGTTTATCCTGAATATAAGTTTAAATATATCAGTAAACTTGTATTTAAAACACGTCTTTATTGCTAGAATAAAAGTAAAAACACTAGATGTTCCTCAGTAGAGCTCAGAATTCCACCAACTCTCTGAATTTGGAGGTTGTACTGGTCAGCTTCCAGGTGTGAATGTGTGTGTGAGTGTGTGTGTGTGTGTGTGTGTCTGTGTGTGTGTGTGTGTGTGTGTGTGTGTGTGTGTGTGTGTGTGTGTGTGTGTGTGTGTGTGTGTGAATGTGAACAGGGCGCACCTTTTGGAGTTATCCTGCTAACAGACAAACAGACGGACAGGGTGAAAACAAAACCCCGTCCAATTCCCTTAGTGGAGGTAAAAATAAATCAAACAAACAAGCAGGAGTTAAATAGTTTTTCAGTCTCTCTTTGTTTTGTTTTTGCTCTGTAGCCTTATATGATCTTTGAATAAGAATAACAAAACAAAGCAGTGAAAGCTGCTTCTCCTCTATGGGCTGATTTATGTGCCACCTCAAATAGAATTCGAATTGCTCAACTTGAATTCGAAATTTTGAATTTTGAATTTGAATTGCTCTTTTTGAATTTGAATTTTTTCATTTTGAAATTGAATTGCTCTATTTGAATTCGAATTTTTTCATTTTGAAATTGAATTGCTGTTTTTTATTTTGAATTTTTTATTTTTTAATGTGAGTTGAAAAACTGAATCTGAATAGCATAATTTTAAACTGAATTTATTTGCTTTGAAATTATTCAGTTTCCACATTCCTATTTCAAAATTCAATTCAAAATTTTCAGAATCTTGTGTTCAAAAATGTCAACATGTGTGTGCGCCATCCGGGTCCTCAAGGAGGAAGAGGAGGAAGGAGGAAGAGCAATCGAGCGCTGATTGACCTAACTGATTTTTGGCCCGAGGCACCACACACCCACTCCCGCTAGAACTATTTGGTCTTGTTGTATTCAGGTTCGCTACAATCATAGAAGACCACTTTGAGTTGAACAAGGATGTTTATACAGTATATATCATTGAACAGTACATGACAGCGAATCTCGTGAACCCGGAACTGATCCTCCCCCAACTCCGTGACATCATCAGCGACTTCCAGGCTGCACCGCAAGTTATGTGGACTGCTGACCCGAACCACCAACGTTGATAATTACAGTACGGGTCCGAGGGATTTGAAACAAAGTGTTCTGGGCACAGCTGGTCGTGACATCAATCTGTACCAGATGGCCGATGTCTATTTGGAGATTTTTAACTCATTCTCTGCCAAAGACGTACTCGGACGTACTTTTTACAATGGCGTTCTGTGCCAAGGACGTACTCGGACGTACTTTCATGTTTTGTCTGTTTACATTACATCAGACACTTTCCCAGCCTGTGACATTGTTTCAGGTCAAATTGATAAAAGGAACCCGCTAGTTTAGTATTTATGGGTGGAGCCTGTGGTCGAAACAGAGTCAGATCCAGAGTTCTCGGCTGGCGACGATGGCGAGGAAGACGCCAGCGTTTTTGTTATTGCTCCACGACGGAGCGCCATGGCGACGAAGGCTCCCCTTCACAGTGTTCTGTGACACAGATGAATCGGAGGAGGAGAAATGGGTGCCGTGCCACTTGGAGAGAGCAATGACGATGGTAAAAAGTAGCCTATTTTTTGTATCGCGTTTGAGATGAAATGATCACACACACAACATTCGAGTATAATTGTCACGCATTGTTTATAACTTATGCCGCCTGTAATAGAGTGGTTTTGATGCCGCCTTGCGGTGATAAATATAAATGCAGTTGTGATTCTGTAACCCGGATGTGTTCCTGCTAGCCTAACACATGAAACTATATAGCCTGTCCTGCTCTGTGTGTTGAACAGTAAAGACGTGTTCTGAGAACCTCCTGTGTGATTATTGAAACCTAACGATATATCACAAATGGCGACGAGGATTTAAAAAGAATTCCACAGCGTGACAAAGGCCGCCGGCAATAAAAGACAGTTCACTGGTCGTAAGAAGACAAAACACAGCGTTTTGTGAAGGAACCAGGGACGTGTCAAGCTAACAGTTAGCATCGGATGAGCTAACATGGCGTGGCAAGTGGGTCGCGTGGATGAATATATGGAGTCAAAGGAGGATTTTGATTCATATTTGGAGCGTCTTGAGCAGTGGATGTTGGCGAATGAAGTCGACGATGACAAGAAAGTATGTGTTTTTCTTTCTGTGATTGGGGCGGACACTTACAAGCTGCTGAAGAACTTGGTGTCTCCGCATATGCCAAGTACGTTGCAGTATGATGTGCTAACGAGAGCGTTGAGTGCGCATTACAAGCCCGCACCGATAGTGATAGCTGAACGCTTCCGTTTTCAGAAACGTAACCAAAAAGAAGGAGAGACTGTTTCTGATTATGTGGTGGCTTTGAGGCAGCTGTCAGCTACGTGCACCTTTGGACAGTACTTGGATGAAGCCCTGAGGGATCGCTTTGTGAGTGGGCTGCGTTCGGATGCCGTGCAGCGCAGGCTACTGTCGGAGAAGGATCTGACTTTTCCGAGGGCATGTGAGATCGCCGTGTCAATGGAGCTTGCGTCCAGAAATACAATGGAGTTTTCAGGACACAGCGGATCTCAACAGGTAAATGCCCTGTCAAGTTCTCAAGCTTTTTCTGACAAGGGGAGGAAAGGGCAATACAGACAGGAAAATAATAACAAAGCGAGAAGCCCGAGAGGTTTTAAAAGAGACACTGGGGGGCAGCAACCATGTTACAGATGTAACGGAAGACACTCAGCACGGGACTGTCGTTTTAAAAATGAAAAGTGTCACGTTTGCTCCAAAATTGGGCACATTGCTCGTGCTTGCAGAAAAGGTAAAGTCACATCTCAAACACAGTATGTGGAGAAAGAGGGAAATGAGCCCAGAAGAGATGATGACGAGGATGAAGCTGAGCTTTTTGGAATATATACAGTGTACTCTACCTCCAACTGTGATAAAGGATATACAGTTGATGTGACACTGGGAGACAAAAGCACAACAATGCTACTGAATACAGGGTCAGCAGTGTCAGTGGTATCTGATGATTATTACCAGTCAAACCTCACCCATTTCCCTTTGAAATCAGCTTCCAAGCTAAAGCTAAAATCATATTCAGGCCAAAGGATTCCCGTTCGAGGGTACGTAATGATTCCAGTGCAGTATGAGGCACAGCAAATCACTTTGCCATTGGTCATTGTTGAGGGAGACAGACCTGCTCTGGTTGGCCGAAACTGGCTGAAGAAGCTACAGCTAAACTGGAAACAGATTTTCACAGTACACAGAGTGCTAACACAGGCACAGTGGGACCCAGGAGTCAAACAGGTGCTACAGCGCCACCAGGCAGTGTTCTCGGAGGAACAAGGCTGCATAAAGGGCTATACAGCCAAAATCATCACAAAAAAAGATACCACACCAATCTTCTGCAAAGCTCGACCAGTTCCTTATGCACTCAAGGAAGCTGTAGAGAAGGAGCTGGATAGGCTGGAGAAGGCAAAAGTGATCTCAAAGATTGAGAAAAGCGAATGGGCATCTCCTATAGTGACTGTGCCAAAAGCCGACAAAACACTCAGGATATGCGGTGACTACAAAGTCAGTGTAAATCAGTGTGTAGAAGAGGAGACATACCCATTGCCAAATGCTGAAGATTTGTTTGCTACCTTAGCAGGAGGAACATCGTTCAGCAAACTTGACCTCTCTCATGCCTACCAGCAGCTGCAGCTGGATGAAAAGTCAAAGAAGTATTTGACTATAAACACTCACAAGGGACTGTACCAATATCACAGACTCAGCTATGGGGTTTCGAGTGCTCCTGCTATTTTCCAGTCTGTTATGGATCAGATTCTTCAAGGGCTGGACCGTGTGACATGTTTCCTGGATGATATCCTCATCACTGCATCCTCTGAGGAGGAGCACTTCAAAAGGCTGGAGGAGGTGCTCACACGCCTTGAGAAACATGGCGTCAGAGTGAAGCTATCAAAATGCAAGTTTCTCCAGGACAGTGTGCAGTATTTGGGACACCGCATCGACAAGGAGGGCCTCCACCCTACCGATGAAAAAGTGGAAGCCATAACAAAAGCCCCTGAGCCAACAAACGTCACGGAACTGAAGTCGTTTTTAGGCCTTCTAAGCTACTACAGTCGTTTCCTGGAAAACCCATCCACCCTTCTCCAACCTCTGCACAACCTGCTGAGAAATGAATGACACAACATGGGTTTGGACAACTGAATGTCAAAAGGCATTTGAAGATGCAAAGCAGCTACTGCTACAGAATAAGGTGTTGACACACTATGACACACGCCTGCCATTGAAGATTGCGTGCGACGCATCACCCTATGGCGTGGGTGCGGTCATTTCTCATGTCATGGAGAATGGAGAGGAACACCCAGTGGCTTTTGCGTCTAGGACACTAACAGACGCTGAAAAGAAGTATGCCCAAATTGAAAAAGAGGCACTTGCCATCATCTTCGGAGTCAAGAAATTCCACAAGTATCTGTACGGGAGAAAGTTCACACTCCTCACGGATCACAAGCCACTGCTAGCCATACTGGGACCAAAATCAGCAATTCCAACACTAGCAGCACAAAGAATGCAACGCTGGGCCCTCATTCTCATGGCTTACACTTATGAGATTGAATACAAGAAGGGTGCTGATCATGCAAACGCTGATGCTTTGTCACGCCTCCCCCGAGTCTCGGCGGACAACACAGCAGAAGAGGGGAGTATTTTTTACTTCTCACATGTGGAGGATCTACCAGTGTGTGTGTGCAAAAGACATTGAGAAAGCTACTTTGAAAGATCCATTACTAAGCAAGGTTTGGAGCTACACTATGAATGGATGGCCTGGCTATGTGCAGAACGAAGCGCTGAAGCCATACTTTATACGCAGACATGAGTTGTCAGCAGAACAAGGCTGCCTTCTCTGGGGACAGCGAGTCATCATACCCCCAGCTTATCGACAGAGATTGCTGGAAGATCTTCATCATGAGCATCCAGGTATCTGTCGTATGAAGGCGCTCGCCCGCAGCTACCTCTGGTGGCCAGGCTGTGATGGTGCAATACAAGAGCTGGTGCAAGGTTGCCCGGTCTGCCAAGCTGTACAGAAAATGCCAGGTGTGGCACCACTACACCCTTGGAAATGGCCTGAAAGAGTGTGGCAAAGAATACATATTGATTTTGCTGAAAAGGATAAGCAATATTTTCTAGTGCTGATCGATAGCCATTCAAAATGGTTAGAAGTGTTCCCCATGTCCTCTATCACCTCTCACAACACCATTGAAGTGCTGCGGGGCCTGTTTGGATCGTATGGATTACCAGAGGAGCTGGTATCAGATAATGGTCCTCAGCTGGTGTCTAAGGAGTTCACTCAGTTCCTGGAGAGGAATGGAATCAAACACACTGCTGTACCGTCATACCACCCCGCATCAAATGGGGCAGCAGAGAGATCAGTGCAAATCCTAAAACGGGCTCTGATGAAAAATGTGCTGGAAGCGGATGGTAAGACTCCTTTACCACTCACTCACCGTCTGGCAAATTTCCTTCTGATGTATCGCAGTACACCCCACACTGTGACTGGTCGGACGCCAGCTGAGTTGTTCTTGAAACGCCAGATCCGAACCCGTTTCAGTTTGCTAAAGCCTGACCTTGCCAGTCGGGTTGAAGAGAAACAAGCCGCACAGAAACACCATCATGACCATGGAGTCTCCCCCGTTCGTTCTTTCCTGGAAGGAGAGACAGTCCGCATCCGAAATTTCAGGGGGGGAGTGGAGAAATGGTTTCAGGCAACTGTTCTTCAGAGACTGGGAAATGTCACTTACATGATTCAAGATGGACTGAGACAGCGCACAGTGCATGTCGACCACATGTTGCCATGGCGAGAGACTGTTGGGAGACCCCCAGCTAGGCTTTTTCCACCCGTGGCCGAGAATGTGCCATCAGCAGCTATGGACTGTGTTGTTCCACATGTTCCACCCAGTACACCAGTGAGCCTGACATCACCCCCGGTTCTCATTGAACCACCTGAACTGTCTGTCGAGAGGCCGCAAACGCCTAAAACACCCACAGCCAGTAAAAGCACTCCGGTAAAACGCCGGTACCCAGAAAGGCACCGGATGTGCCCACAGAGACTGAATCTATAAAAAAAAAATATTAAGTATCGTCAGTAGCTATATGAACATCTGCACTGTCAAGTATCTGTAAAAAAAAGAAAAGAAAAAAAAGAATGTTCAAATTATTCAAAGAAATTCATTTCAGAGGCAGAGAGAAAAAAAAATGTGTTTATTTTGTTGAGACCAAACTACACTTATTTTATTTAGGCTATTGGTTATGGAAATAAATGGCTATAAATCTAAAAGGGGAGGAATGTAATAGAGTGGTTTTGATGCCGCCTTGCGGTGATAAATATAAATGCAGTTGTGATTCTGTAACCCGGATGTGTTCCTGCTAGCCTAACACATGAAACTATATAGCCTGTCCTGCTCTGTGTGTTGAACAGTAAAGACGTGTTCTGAGAACCTCCTGTGTGATTATTGAAACCTAACGATATATCACACCGCCGGCATGACTCGCTTCACGTTTCCTCTTGCCAGATCTCCCTCTCAAGGGGAGCTCTCTGTCACACTCAAGGGAGGGGGAATCACATGGATACGTCAAACGCATCAAACCGCGTCACACACCCGTCCCCAGCAACCAAGGCGAAACATGTGTCACATAAACATTTCAAAGTTTACAGCACTAACGTAGCTATTGTGTGATCTTCTGTGCTAACGTTAGTTATGAGAGGTAACGTGACAGCAGGTAACGTTACAGCACTCGTTATTCCTGTGTGTGTGTGTGTGTGTGTGTGTGTGTGTGTGTGTGTGTGTGAGTGAGAGTGTGAGAGAGAGAGAGAGAGAGTGTGTGAGTGTGACCACATAAGGGTTCGTTCCATTTGTTTATGCTTTTATCAAGCTAAGACCGACACAGCTCCCTCAAATACATTCTCTTATTTTTTATTTTTTATTTATTTATTTGGGAAAACAAATACTGTGATGTGTCACTGAGGCAAAAAATAAAAGGCTCAAAAGAGAGTTCTGCTTGAAACGGTGCCCTTCACTAAAAACCTATTTTTCTCCCATTTATGTCCCAAGGAGGGCATTTTTCGTGAAAACAAGCTAACTTCCACTGCTTGTAACTAAACAAGGAAACATGGTCGAGTTTCAGTTTTTTACAAGGGGTAAGAAGAGAGTCTCTGCTTTATTGTGAGATATGTTGTGTAATTTTATTCCTAGCACAGAATATTCTGTGGGTCCTGGAAGATCAGGAAATATGCTCAAAATCCTGGCACTGGGAGCACACAGACCGAAATGACCCTGGCAGAGAATGAGTTAAGGAAGGGTAGGCTACTGTGGCTAACAATAGGCTAATTGTCTGACATGGTGGTCACGTTTGTGGTGTTGAGGTATTTTTGTCAATATTATACAGTAAATATGTTTTCTTGCGATGCAGTTGGTTGTATTAACCGTACCTCAAAGAAAGGTGGTTTCCACTTTTTCGGTGGTCACTGCTAACGTTGTACCATGGACTGTATACATTCTGTGCTAATAATGCTAGCATGCTAACATCCTTTTCACACACACACACTTAATATACCGAAATGCTAGATTTGATCATGGACTTAACGCTAATGTTAATCAAAAACGGCTGCAGTCATAACGGTAAGGTGTGTTTGACCTAATTGAAATATTAACGTTAATGCCCTCACATTTCAGCGTGGTTACAGATAAACCTATTTAACGTTAGCTAGCTACAGTAGATTTTTGGAGGCGTTAATGTGAATGTCATGACCTAGTGAGCATAGTATTATACTGTATTATGTAGCGAATCAGGTAATCGCTAGTATTGTGGTGTTGCCGTGCTACCTAGGAACTAATGTGTGTGGGTGTGTTCCTAGGGGAAAGGGGGTATATGGGACCAGCGGCCGCGTGCCGGATGTCAGTCTAGTTCTGTGAGCGAGCTAGAGCGGGTGTCGTGTGTGGAGCTAGCTGCTAGGAGCTGAATGAGCCTGTGAATAAAGAACCTGTACCAACTACAACTCTCCGTTCCTTGGCGGATACACGATCCGTTACATTGGTGTCAGCAAGTGAAGCGGTAGCGCCTCTGATTCGGTCGAGAGGGGAGAGAGTGAGGAGGAACGGCGGAGGAAAAGTTGGAGATCAGACGGCTCGAGCGACCTAGCGGTAGCAGGCTAGCTGCGGGTGCTAGCTGCTAGGGGCGCCACGTGTGATGGTGCGGATAGAAGAACGCCTGTCGGTGGACGGGGGAGAAAAGGAGCTCAGCGTGGTGCTTGCCGGCGTGGAGGCCCGCTTGATGCAGGAGATCAGACGGCTGTTGGAGGCGACGCCGGCCTGGGCAGAGGGGCTTATGGAGCTGCTACGGGAGGTCGCGCAGCACGGAGAGAAGCGGACGGAGGAGCCGCAAAGAGAGTGTTGGACCTGTGGAGAACCGGGCCACGTGGCGAGGTGGTGCCGAAGCGGTCCCGGGAGACGGACCGGGTATGCGGAGCAAAGGTACTGGGGACAGCGGGGAGCCTGCTGGGCATGTGGTGCGTTGGGACACATAGCCAGAGAGTGTCAAGAAGCTGTCGGGGACTGGAGAACAGCGGGAGAGGAGAGACGTGCAGGCGGTGGACAGGTGAGACTTTGTTGGACGTGCCATTCGCCTCAGCATTTAGCCAGAGACTGCACTGAGAGTGTGAACGCTGGAAGAGACACACAGCCGGGGGAGCAGCCGGAGCAACAGGCAGAGGAACAGCCTGAGCAACAAACGCCGGAGAAGGCTAGCTGCTCTGCATACCAGCCGGTAGAGGGCGACATCATCATCAGCGACGAGACCATCAGGAGAGCGGGGATCGTTTTGAACAGCCTGAGGGAAGAGAGAGACGTCATCTGCAGAGCTGTTACAGTCGGGGGAGCGGCACTCGTGTCCCCGGGTGAGCGAGAGGGGCCAACGCCGGAGGAGCCGGCCCAACCAAGCCGCTACACACCCCCCACGGCTGCACTGCAGAAAGCCGAGGTGGAGATCGGCGCCGGTGGTGTTCGCCCTGCTGTCCTGAACGCACCGCCCCCTGGGGGAGCGGGACGGGAAAACGAGCAAGTGCAAGCTGTGGACCTGACGGAGAACGTCATGGCCATCTGGGAGGTCCTGGTCGACGGGCGTGAGTGGAGACGCCGACAGGCGGAGGACGTGGATATCGGTCCGGTGTATGCGTGGGTAGCGGCCGGACGCCGGCCCCCTGTGGAGGAGATTCACACATGTTCTGGTGCCACGAAGGGACTGTGGAACATGTTTGCCGACCTGCGTCTGGATGAAGATGGGCGTTTGGAGAGAAAGGTGAACGGGAAAAATGGGTGGGTGGTACCCGGCTGCCTACGGGAGTTGGTGCTACTGTGGGCCCACAGGGTCCTCGGAAACGGTCCCGATCATTGGGGGGTTGAAGAGACACTCCGCTGTGTTCGTGAACATTACTACTTGGGCAAACAAAAGGAGGACGTGCAGAGATACTGCAGGGAGTGTGAGGGCTGTAGAGCACAGAAAAGGGACCGTGCTGAGATACACTGCAGAGGACTAATCCCACTGGGGGTTGAGCGGGATTAGAGTGCTTCAGGTGGGACAGAAGCTTTGAAAGGGGGGATGGAAATGGTGGTCGAAGTGAAACGTGATAATGTGAATAAGGTAAATGATGGGGTTGAGTTAAATTGAAGATGAATGTAAAGAAACGAGGGAAAACGAAATAAGGTAAATGTGGGGGTTATTGGTGAATTGAAATGTGTGTAAAGAGAAAAGAGGGAATGTAAATGTTGGGGCTTGTGTTAATTGAAAATGTTGGTGAAAAGGGTGCTAATGGGAAGTAACTAAATGATGGTGGGAGTGAATGCAAAATTAAGTGGTGTTAAAGAAAAGGGCTATTGGAATGGGAACGTGAACTGAAATGTGGGTTGAATTTAAAGGAATGGGAAAAGAGGAAAGGAATGGAAAGAGATGCAAATAATGATGGTGGAACGAAAATTAAGAAGTGGTGAAATGAGAAGAGACAAATTGGGGGAATACAAAAAGTGTTGGTGATGGAAAAATGTTGTGTTTTGGTACAGGGGAATATGTGTGGGTTGTGGGTGTCAACGTGGGCGTTGACCTATTGTTGGGCGGGGAGTATGTAGCGAATCAGGTAATCGCTAGTATTGTGGGTGTTGCCGTGTTACCTAGGAACTAATGTGTGTGGGTGTGTTCCTAGGGGAAAGGGGGTATATGGGACCAGCGGCCGCGTGCCGGATGTCAGTCTAGTTCTGTGAGCGAGCTAGAGCGGGTGTCGTGTGTGGAGCTAGCTGAGAAGCTAGGTGCTAGGAGCTGAATGAGCCTGTGAATAAAGAACCTGTACCAACTACAACTCTCCGTTCCTTGGCGGATACACGATCCGTTACAATATTATACATAATCCAGATGTAACCTAGCTATAGCTAGACGTTAAGAGGTTAGCGTGAATGCGACTGAGACCTGACATTACTGGCTTGATATCATATTCCAGATGCAACCTAGCTAGATAAGCTCCACACTGCTGTATGAGTACAATAAAATGTATCAAGCCTTGATATCATATTCCAGATCCAACCTAGCTAGCTAGATGTTAAGAGGTAGGAATATACCGAAATGCTAGACTTGATCGTGGACTTAATGTTAATCAAAAACGGCCACACTCATAACGTTAAGGTGTGTTTGACCTAGCTAGAAATATTAACGTTAATGCACTCGCATTTCAGCGAGCTAAATTTGCAATGATAAATCAAAGCCACGTGAGATATCACAAGTACTTTTATTAAAACACAAAACAAAATAAAATGCAAAGAGAGGTTTCCTTCTCTAACTATTGGTGCGTTCACAAAATATTTACACAATGAGATTTTTTTTTATAAATAATCATCAATAACGTGGATAATGATGATGACATCTGCAGCTGCTAGACGAGAGACAGAAGACCAGTCCACTTGAAGGAGATCCACAAGACCTTGCAGCACGCCACAATGCCACACTCACCCAAGATAAACGCTGCTGTAGGGGTAAAAAAAAAATACAATGTATGCTTCAGGGAATGACGTGAAAAAGTGACATAATGGGGTGGTTATACATTGATTCACAATCACGTTAATATTGTTTCACTAGCTAATATCTGGCCATAATTCTGCAATTGCCCACTATATGCTTAGTACATTATAATAGCGATAATATCAATATCAGATAAATCTTTGGTTAAACTTTTATTGTAGTTTCGTGTTAATTTAGCCTACCTCAACGTAACGTGAATGTGGAACGACGACTCTTCACCTCACAGGCCCGACTGGAGCAAGGACAACAGAAGTGGATGTAGCCTGTTAGCTAGCTTGCTAGCAGTCTGACCTAGCTTCAGTTAGCTTGAAGAGAACTGGCGTGTGACAAACACGCCCACTGCCGAGGATCAGTTCCGGGTTCACGAGATTCGCTGTCATGTACTGCCAATGATATATACTGTATAAACATCCCTGTTCAACTCAAAGTGGTCTTCTATGATTGTAGCGAACCTGAATACAACAAGACCAAATAGTTCTAGCGGGAGTGGGTGTGTGGTGCCTCGGGCCAAAAAGGAGTTAGGTCAATCAGCGCTCGATTGCTCTTCCTCCTTCCTCCTCTTCCTCCTTGAGGACCCGGATGGCGCACACACATGTTGAAATTTTTGAACACAAGATTCTGAAAATTTTGAATTGAATTTTGAAATAGGAATGTGGAAACTGAATAATTTCAAAGCAAATAAATTCAGTTTAAAATTATGCTATTCAGATTCAGTTTTTCAACTCACATAAAAAAATAAAAAATTCAAAATAAAATACAGCAATTCAATTTCAAAATGAAAAAATTCGAATTCAAATAGAGCAATTCAAATTCAAATAGAGCAATTCAATTTCAAAATGAAAAAATTCGAATTCAAATAGAGCAATTCAATTTCAAAATGAAAAATTTCTAATTCAAAAAGAGCAATTCAAATTCAAACTTGAAAATTTCGAATTCAAGTTGAGCAATTCAATTTGAGGTGGCACATAAATCAGCCCATACTCCTCCTTCTAAATATGACCTTAATGCACAAACGCAGCAGAAACCAGCAGCACAGCAATGAGTGGACTGCAGTGCAGAGACAGAAACTCAGCAAGAGGTCCGGGTCATGAACAGTACAGTAGAGCCATCTAGTGGTGAACCGGGGCTATAGCAAGTAAACAGCGAGCAACGTTCAAAAAGCATCAAATAACGGAAATGTCAAGATGAAAATTGTTCAGTCACAAGTCACAACTATCTGTTGGAGTGTGTGTGTGTGTGTGTGTGTGTGTGTGTGTGTATGTGTGTGTGTGTGTGTGTGTGTGTGTGTCACAACTATCTGTTGGAGTGTGTGTGTGTGTGTGTGTGTGTGTGTGTGTGTGTGTGTGTGTGTGTGTGTGTGTGTGTGTGTCACCACTATTTGTTGGCGTGTGCGTGTGTGCGTGTGTGTCTCACAACTATCTGTTGGAGTGTGTGTGTGTGTGTCTCACAACTATTTGTTGGAGTGAGTGTGTGTGTGTGTGTGTGTGTGTGTGTGTGTGTGTGCGCACGTGCGTGTGTGTGTGTGTGTGTGTGTGTGTGCGTGCTTGCATGCGTGCGTGCGTGTGTGTGTGTGTGTGTGTGTGTGTGTGTGTGTGTGTGTGTGTGTATTGGAAAGCAACGCCCCTGTTTTCAGTAACTGAATCAAAGTAAAACTACAGTGGAGGAAGTGATGAAATGTTGACGTCAATCGTCATGACAGCAAAGACGAGGAAAACAATATAAACTATAAATGCAACTGTGTGTGTGTGTGTGTGTGCGTGCGTGCAGGCTGTCAGGCTGTCTGCTCACAGAGGAAGGCTGTGCTTCTCTGGCCTCAGCTCTGAGCTCCAACCCCTCCCATCTGAGAGAGCTGGACCTGAGCTACAATCATCCAGGAGCCTCAGGAGAGAATCTGCTTTCTGCTGGACAGTGGAGACTCAGGTATGGAGAGGCAACGTCTGCTAGAAGGCTGAGAGTCACACACATGTTCTCTGTCACACTGCAAAGCTCATGCAGGAATACAGTTCAATGGAGGATATGAGAGGAAATCCTTCATAATGAAGGTTATTGATAAATCTCCATGTTGTTTCCATCATCAAAGAGGATCTGCTGATCTGACTTTGTTTATTCCTCCAGTGTGGACCATGGTGGAGTGCAGTGGCTGAAACCAGGAGGTCTGAGGAAATGTAAGTGTGTATTTAGTTTGATTCATGAAAACAAAGCAACACATTCAACTACTGAGATAGAAAGTCCATCTATGGCACAGTCTGTGACGTCCATTCATTCTGATCCTACTGTGAATCAGGGTGATGATGGCTGACATCATGCCTTTAATCAACATATTTGAAAAGGAGGTGAAATGAGTGAGGCAAAGTGTGCTGTGGTCTGACCAGTCCATCTCAGATGAGCTTGTGCACGTTTCTGGATGTGGTTGATATATGGCTTCACTTTGCATGGTAGAGTCTTAACTTACATTAAGATGCAGCGAGGAACTGTGTTAACTGACTGCTTTTCCCAAGTGTTCCAGAGACCATGTGGGAATATCCATGACAGAATGATGTTGGTTTTTAGTGTTTCAGTGTCGCCTGAGGGATCAAAGGCCACGGGCATTCAATGTTGGTTTCAGCCTTGCCCCTTATGTGCAGAGATTTCTCCAGATTCTGACCTGACCTCCTACTTCCTGCTTCAGCACTGTACCAGAGATTTTCATCTGCCATTTATTTTCCCATAGACATTTCATAAAATGCTTATAAAAATAGTTTGACTTTGTCAAACCAAACGGTTCAGATATATTTACAAACAGGAGAGACCACATAACATTTCACTTGGACCAAAACGTAAAAATAAAATGCGGATTTAAAGAAAATATTTTTTCTGTGTAGTTTTTTAAAGTTCTGGTCAGAGTTAAATGTTCTATGGTCTCTCCCGATTCTAAATATAGCTGAACCGTTTGGTTTGATGAAGTTAAACTATTTTTAAAAGCATTTTACGAAATGTCTATGGGAAAATAAATGGTGGATAAAAATCTCTGGTACAGCGCTGAAGCAGGAAGTAGGCTGTCACTTTGCCTCTCTAGTAACCTGTTTACCTGTGGAATGTTCCAAACAGGTGTTTTTGAGCATTCCTCGACTTTCCCAGTCTTTTGTTGCCTCTGTTCCAACTTTTGTGAAAGGTGTTGCTGGCATCAAATTCAGAATATGAACATTGTATGATGTGAAACACAATATTGAGCCAGGCTGGACTGGAAGTTGATCAGGTAAAACATTCAATATATTTCTACTGTATTCAATTGAATATAGGTGGAAAATGATTTGCAAATTATCACATTCTGTTTTTATTTAAGTTCTACACAGCGTCCCAACTTTTTCTGAATTGAGGTTGTAATTTCAAATACATTTGTCATTCTGAAATCTCCCATTGTTTGTGTTCAAGGATTTTTTTTGTCTAAATGTGAACACAAATAAAGGTAATTAAAATGTGTCTCAACGGTGTGGAGTGTGACTTTAAGAATAAAATACACTAGTTTTCTACAGGGGAGTGGTGCTGGCCCAAACAACAGTACAAGTTAAAAAACAAAGGGATTTATTACTAATTATTAATTAATACACAGGACAAGATGTTACTATCCCTTGTGCCAAAACCCGAGGAAAAACACATTTAGAAGCCCAATCCAGAATAAAACAAGCTAACAGGCTAACAAACTAATAAACGAGACACAAATCACCAGTTACCTACCCTAGCCAACAGCAGTATGAAGCATGTCATTGGGGTTTTCAAGTGGGCACCTTCCTTCACCGACGTTTCGTTAAGTTAGGCCCACGACACCTCAAGAAGGCTTAACGGTGTAATCCAGCGTCCTGGAAACACCCCCCTCCATGCTACCACCGCACAACTGCATATTACCTCACTATCTAAGCCTAGCTATCCAGGTCGGTTCGGTATGACATTCCTGACTACACCACCACTGTCAATGATTCAGCCCTGTTGATGCGGACCGTCAATCATGACCAACAACAAACAATCCCTAACTACACCACCACTGTCAATGATTCAGCCCTGTTGATGCGGACCGTTAATCATGACCAACAACAAACAATCAATCTGACCTTAGCGAGCTCCCCAGCTAGCATGTTTCCTCCTTATCCACAGCCATTCACTTGCTCGTTCTGCTGCCCGAGACATGTTGCTAACCGCAAGTTTCAGGCTCCGTCCCCGAATGCCCAACTCAGTTAGTAAGGCAATAACAGACTTTGCCACAAAACCACGGCAGCCCACCTCTACAGGCCGCACTCGAGCCCTCCAACCTCGCTGCTCTGCCTCTGCTGCCATTTCAGCATACCTAGCTTTCTTGCGCTCATAAGCCTCCTCAACTCGATCTTCCCACGGGACTGTGAGTTCGATAAAATAAACTCTCTTCTCTACCTCAGACCACAGTAACAAGTCCGGACGTAGCCGGGTGCTAACTATATATGCTGGGATGACTAGCTGTTCATTCAAGTCAACCCTCATTTCCCAGGCTCCACCTACACTTAGCTGCCCTAACTTGTGCCTGACCTTAATTGGTCTAATCTTTTCTCCCTCACGTACAAATTTGATCTGTCTAGTCTCTTTGCTAGCAACTAGAGAATTTACTTCTAGCCGCTTTTCCTCAACTGCAGCTGCCAAACATTTCAACACCTGGTTGTGACGCCAGGTGTATCGCCCCTGGGAGAGACTGACCTTACACCCTGACAGTATATGCCTCAGTGTACATACACTAGAACACAACGGGCAGGCACCATCCTCGCCCAACCACTGATTTAAGTTCTGGGGAGATGGCAGCACATCATAAGTAGCCCCTAGAATAAATCTAATTCTGCTGGCCTCCATGCTCCACAACTACTAAAATACAAGTTAAAAACGTGCCTAATTAAAAGAGTCCAGCGTCCATAAGAGTTTAATGTCCAGTGTCCACTGCAGCCAAGAGTAGTGACTGTTTTGTCTCCAACAGCAGGCTGTCTTGCTGCCTCCTGGCGCCTCCAAGTGGCAAAGAAGTGCATTACAGAACAGACTTTAATGTCTTGCTTTCTCAGTGTATGGAGTTCATATGGAGTAGGGTAGAATAACCAGCTAAATGTAACACTGATTTAGGGAGGAGCCAAATTAAATTCATTATATAAATGCATTGCAACCTAAATCAAACCAACAGGATGCAAATAAAGCAAAAAGCCAAATGAAAGAATCAACAGTCATTAAAGTCGAGCTGAACCCAATAATGACTTTTCTTTTCTTTTAGTTCAAATACCTGGGTATGCAGTGCACCTATTTAATAATGTATGCAAAACATATCACAACAATCTAATTTCTTTCGTTTTTCACACTTTTTCACAGATTTCATTGATAACATTAATTTACAGTTTGCTGACATCACCTAGTACTATCAAATTTCTACCCCATTTCAACCAATCATATCACGACATGCAGCTGTCAATCAAATCTTCATTTCTGGATAATTTTCTCTTCCAAATGATGTAGAAAATGGTGCCTAGTGCCTGTCATCTGGCATAATTCCTATCCCATAAACTAACTACTAACTTGACCAATTGTTAGAAACATGAACAACAAACAAAAACTATAATCTCTAAGAATGCAAAGAAATGTAACTGGCTCGTTAAAACGCGCATTCCAGGGATATCGTATTTACAGAAATAGCGTTAAAAGGCGCGCGCTTGAGACCGTTTAAGAGCGTGGTTGTCAGGGGTCTGCCCTCGGAGATTCCAGGCGGGCGGGCAGCACCCATTCATTGGATTGTCCGCTCCCTCCGCACGAAGCAGCTGGCTGCCTGGTACTCCGCGGATCCCACTCGCGTAGCACGACAACACGCTGAATCCCACTCGATTTGGGGGTGGAACACGCCATGATTGGCCAAAGCCCAATCCAGTCCCCAGAATTGTCAAATAAAATCATCGACATGATACTATGACCCGCCTCTCAACCTGTCATCTTAGACAAACTATGTTTTCAGTCTGAAACGGACTCATTATGCACGTGACGAACAGGTTCAGTTCCACTTTAAGGGCTCTTCCCTTCAGCTCCAGTCTGTTGTCCTGATGCCAGGTTTTAGAGTTAGCCTCTTCCCTTCAGCTCCAGTCTGTTGTCCTGATGCCAGGTTTTAGAGTTAGCCTCTTCTCTTCAGCTCCAGTCTGTTGTCCTGATGCCAGGTTTTGGAGTTAGCCTCTTCTCTTCAGCTCCAGTCTGTTGTCCTGATGCCAGGTTTTGGAGTTAGCCTCTTCCCTTCAGCTCCAGTCTGTTGTCCTGATGCCAGGTTTTGGAGTTAGCCTCTTCTCTTCAGCTCCAGTCTGTTGTCCTGATGCCAGGTTTTGGAGTTAGCCTCTTCCCTTCGGCTCCAGTCTGTTGTCCTGATGCCAGGTTTTAGAGTTAGCCTCTTCCCTTCAGCTCCAGTCTGTTGTCCTGATGCCAGGTTTTGGAGTTAGCCTCTTCTCTTCAGCTCCAGTCTGTTGTCCTGATGCCAGGTTTTGGAGTTAGCCTCTTCCCTTCAGCTCCAGTCTGTTGTTCTGATGCCAGGTTTTGGAGTTAGCCTCTTCCCTTCAGCTCCAGTCTGTTGTCCTGATGCCAGGTTTTGGAGTTAGCTCTACTGTGGCTCGTTATGTGGACCTGTATCACCTCCTCATGGAGCCACACACACACTGATGAATCAACATGAATCTAGACTTCACTTAGTCTGGGCACCTTCCACCCCGCTTTTTGTCATGGGGGCGTAAACCCCGGACCCAGAATTAACACCGGATGGCAATGCGCCTAACAACGTCTTTGTTGCCGTTAGCTTGACGCGGTGATGTTACCTAAACTAGAGTCTGATCAAAACAAAGCTAGCGTTACATAAAACAAAACGTTTATGCAATATGGCATCTCCGCCACCACCGCCTGACACACCGGTCAAAACGGTGAAAGAGGATTCTGATACTTGGGTCAAATTGTCAAGTTAACGTGAAAGTTGACGAGCTAGAAACGCTGCCATCCGGTCTAGGGCGGGCTCTAGGCGGGAACCAGTAGGGTGACAAAATCAATTGTGGGCGGGAGCCAGGCTCTTTCTCGCCGAGAAGAGCCTGGTGACGCGAGGTTAGACTTCACTGAAGGAGGTGAAGCCACTCCTCCACTCTCCCACCATGTCTCTTTTTCTCTCTCTCTCTCCTTCTCCCCTCACTCTTTGTTTCCCTCTCTCTCTCTCTCTCTCTCTCCCTCGTTCTTTCCCGCTCTCTTTCTCCCCTCACTCTCTTTGTTTCCCTCTCTGCCTTCCTCTCTTTTTCTCTCCCTCTCTCCCCCCCCCCTCTCTCTCTCTCTCTCTCTTTCTCCCCTCACTCTTTGTTTCCCTCTCTCTTATTCTCTCTGTCTCTCTCTCTCTCCCTCTATTTCTTTCTCTATCTACCTCTTTCTCTCCCTCTCTTTCCCTCCCCCCTCTCTCTCTTTCTCTACGTCCCTCTCTCTCTCCCTCCTCTCTCTCTCTCTCTCTCTCTCTCTCCCTCCTCTCTCTCTCTCTCTCTCCTCTCTCTCTCTCTCTCTCTCTCTCTCAGTCAGCTCGTGTGAGTCTGCAGATGGCAGTAAGCTCCTCCCACGCTGGCGTCTTTCCTCTGTCGTGGCTCGTGCTCGTGTGGCTGCAGCTCCGTTGTCTCGTGTCGCGTGCGGCGTCTCTCTCGGCTCCCTGCGCACCTGCTGTGCATCTCCTAATCAGCTGTGAACCCCGCGCGCGCTGTGTGTGTGTGTGTGTGTGTGTGTGTGTGTGTGTGTGTGTGTGTGTGTGTGTGTGTGTGTGTGTGTGTGTGTGTGTGTGTCCCATGCTGGCTCAATATTGTGTTTCACATCAAACAATGTTCATCTGTTGTGTTTCTCTGTGTCTCATTGTCTTTAGTTTTTAAATGGAACCTGTCAGAGTTTCCTGCAGCACAACACTTTATTTGGTCTGTTTTTAAGGTTTTGACAAAAGGTTTATTTATGTGAACATGAATGTGGTAAAAACCTACAATCAACCATTTCTTAAAATCACTTGTAAAATATCTTCATAACCACTAAGAATGATTGTTATTGGGAAACACAGCCCAGGTGTTTTAGATGAGAATCTGCTGCTGTATTGAGTCTTGTTGTCTCATCAGATGCCTGTGAACTCACACTGGACACAAACACAGCAGGCAGACGCCTCCTCCTGTCTGAAGACAACAGAAAGGTGACGATGGTGGAAGAGAAGCAGCCATATCCTGATCACCCAGAGAGATTTACCTACTCGTCTCAGCTGCTGTGTAGAGATGGTCTCACTGGTTGCTGTTATTGGGAGGTGGAGAGGAAAGGAAGGGTTTATATAGGAGTGACTTACAGAGGAATCAGCAGGAGAGGAGAGGGTGGTGACAGCAGGCTTGGAGGGAATGAAAAGTCCTGGAGTCTGTACTTCTCTGATGATCATTACACTGCCTGTCACAATAACAGCTACACAGACATACCTCTCCCCTCCTCTCGCTCTAACAGAGTCGCAGTGTATCTTGACTGGCCTGCTGGCTCTCTGTCCTTCTACACAGTTTCCTCTGACACACTGACTCACCTCCACACCTTCTACTCAACCTTCACTGAAAAACTCTACCCTGGGTTCTGTCTGTATGAGTACGGTCACTCAGTGTCTCTGTGTTAGATAGAGGAGAGAGAAACTGTCAGATAGAGGGAGAGAGAAACTGTCAGATAGAGGAGAGAGAGAAACTGTCAGATAGAGGAGGGAGAGAGAAACTGTCAGATAGAGGAGAGAGAAACTGTCAGATAGAGGAGAGAGAGAGAAATTGTCAGATAGAGGAGGGAGAGAGAAACTGTCAGATAGAGGAGGGAGAGAGAAACTGTCAGATAGAGGAGAGAGAGAGAAACTGTCAGATAGAGGAGGGATAGAGAAACTGTCAGATAGAGGAGAGAGAAACTGTCAGATAGAGGAGAGAGAAACTGTCAGATAGAGGAGAGAGAGAGAAACTGTCAGATAGAGAGAGAGAGAAACTGTCAGATAGAGCAGTGGTTCCCAACCTTTTTTGTGCCGTGTACCCCTTGAGCTGTTTTGCCATGCCAAGTGTACCCCCTGACAGCGTGTTGATGATTCTCCCAAATTTGTTCCATTAATCTCATTCAACTTTTACTATCCAACACAACTGATTATTAAATTAAAACAATATAAAATTAAAATCGTTTTGAATGACTCCCCTTTAATACAAATAGCTATACACTTATTGAGAATGAACAAAATATTATATATAGCCTATATAGAGATAGATATATTCAGACTCACACAGTAACAGTTTCAACTATTTTTATTTAGTCACTTGGCACCTTTAAAAAGACACCTGAGCTAGTTTGTCTTTCATAAGCTTTGACGGGGACAGCTGTTACCAGGCAAAATATCACACATAAGATAAGTAGATCCAAAAAGCAAAAGTTCAAATCAGTGCACATCACACCAAAATAGCACACAAAAATAGCACACATATTAGATCCAAAAGGCAAAAGTCCAGTGCACATTTCCCAGTTCAGGATATTCCCTTTCAACCTCACAGCAAAACACTGCCAAGAATGAAGACAACTGAATATTAAACTAAAATCATTTACTTTACTTTACTTTACTTTATTTCACTTGGCAGACGCTTTTATCCAAAGCGACGTACAACAAAGATAAAAAAGAAACAATACAAGCAATATACAGTATGCACAGTACCAGAATAATCTAAAACATAGTAAAATATAAAGTGCTATTGGACGTGCAATCAGTGCATTGAAAAAGTGCCAGTGAGATGAATTTGTGCAAGTGCGTCAGTACGGAAGTGGACCTGAAATAAGTGAGTCTTTAGTCTTTTTTTGAATGTAGTAAGGGAGTCAGCGGTACGGACAGGGTTAGGTAGTTCATTCCACCACCGGGGAACAACAGAGGAGAAGAGCCTGGTGAGTGAATTGGGTGGTGGAAGTGAAAGGAATCTTTCAGTAGCGGAACGTAGTGGACGGAACGGGGCATAGGGTTGGATGAGGGAGTTTAGGTAGGTTGGGGCTGTATTTGTCAGGGTTTTGTATGCAAGGGTTAGGGCCTTGAACTGGATTCTGGCGGCCACTGGGAGCCAGTGGAGGGAGATGAGGAGGGGTGTGACGTGGGTTCTGTTTGGCTGGTTGAAGATGATACGTGCTGCTGCGTTCTGAATCATTTGGAGAGGTTTGAATGTGGATGCAGGAAGGCCAGCCAGTAAGGAATTACAGTAATCAATGCGAGATAGAATGAGGGCCTGGACTAGAAGCTGTGCTGTGTGTACGGTTAGATAGGGTCTGATTTTCTTGATGTTGTATAGAGTGAATCTGCATGACCGGGCTATGGCAGCGACGTGTGTTTTGAAGGATAGAAGATTGTCGTGAATGACTCCAAGGTTACGGGCGGACTGAGCTGGGATGAGTTGTGATGAACCGAGGTTGATATTAATCTGGTGTGGTATGGGGGTGTTGGCTGGGATGATCAGGAACTCAGTTTTGGAGAGATTGAGTTGAAGGTGACGAGCTTTCATCCAAGATGAGATATCTGACAGACAGGAAGAGATGCGAGATGAAACTGTGGGGTCGTTGGGATGGAAGGACAGAAACAGTTGTGTATCGTCAGCGTAGCAGTGATATGAAAAACCGTGGGCGTGAATGATGGAACCGAGTAAAGTGATGTAAATTGAGAAGAGGATGGGGCCTAGGACTGAGCCTTGGGGCACGCCTGTAGCGAGGTTGTGCATCTTGGAAAGTTCTCCTCTCCAGGATACTCGAAATGTGCGCCCTGAGAGATATGATGAAAGCCATTTGAGTGCAGTTCCGGAGATTCCAAGTGTGGTGAGTGATGAGATGAGGATTTGGTGGTTAACGGTGTCGAAAGCGGCTGACAGGTCGAGTAGTAGGAGAACTGAGGAGCGACCTGCAGCTCGCGCCAGTCTAAGTGATTCAGTTACTGATAGTAGAGCTGTTTCGGTGGAGTGTCCTGTTTTGAATCCAGATTGGTGTATGTCGTGTAGGTTGTTGACGGAAAGGAAAGTGGAGAGTTGATTGAAGACAGCGCGTTCGAGAAGTTTGGACAGGAAGGGCAGGAGTGAAATAGGTCTGTAGTTGTCGACTAGGTCGGGGTTGAGGGTGGGTTTTTTTAGCAAGGGGATGACGTGAGCTAGCTTGAAAGCAGAAGGGAAAACACCAGTTGTGAGTGAGGAATTGATAATATGGGTGACAGAAGGAGTAATGGTGGGGGAGATGGACTGTAGGAGGGTGGAAGGTATGGGGTCGAGTGGGCAGGTCGTGGGGCGGGAGTTTGATATGAGTTTGGATAAGTCTTCTTCGGTAAGGGGGGAGAATGAAGAGAGTGTGGGGCTGGTGATTGGCAGAGATGGGTGAGTTTGAGTAGGTTCTGAGAATTGGCTGCTAATGGCTGTGATTTTATTGGTGAAAAAGGAGGCGAACATGTCAGAGGTAATCGAGGAGGTAGGCGGGGGGGGAGGGGGGTTCAGGAGTGAGTTGAAGACAGAGAACATTTTTCGACTGTCCGTGGTGCTATGGATCTTGTTCTGGTAGAAGATGGTCTTGGCTGTGACTATGCTGGAGGAAAAAGATGAAAGGAGAGAGTGGTAATTACTGAGGTCTGAGGGGTCTTTGCTTTTTTGCCAGCGTCTCTCGGCTGCTCGAAGCCCCGCCCTTTGGGCACGGATGGCCTCCGTGAGCCATGGACTGGGGGGGTTGTTGCGAGCTTGTTTGGAGGTTGCAGGGCAGAGATTGTTAAAGGAAGAGGCAAGTGAGGAACAGAGTGTGGCTATGGCGTCATTGAGTGGGAGTGAGCAGAAGACATTGTGAGGGGGTATGATGGCAGTGACGGCACTGGAAAGCTGGGACGGAGTGAGTGAGCGGAGGCCCCGTCGGACAGATACCAGCTGGGGTGAGGGGGGTGGGCGTGCCGGTAGGGAGATGTTGAATTTAATAAAAAAGTGATCTGACAGATGTAGTGGCGTGACAGTTAATTCGCTGCTGGCGCAGTTCCGTGTTAGGATGAGGTCCAGAGTGTTACCAGCTATGTGTGTGGGAGGAGTGGGGGTCAGGGTGAGATTGAATGAGGACAGAAGAGAAAGGAAGTCGGTGGCATAGGGTTTGTCTATATGAATATTCATGTCACCCATGACAAGCAGAGGGGTGTCGTTGTCGGGGATGGCAGAAAGTAGAATGTCTAGGTCGTCAATAAATTCCTTCAATTGACGCCCAGGTGGGCGATACATTACAATAATATATAGGCAGGTTGGAAAGGAGACTGAAATGACATGAAATTCAAAGGAGCAAATATTGTTCAGTGGGGTCAGTTTGGTGAATTTCCAGTCTTGTGAAATGAGTAGACCTGTGTCTCCTCCACGGCCAGTCGACCGAGGTGTATGTGAGAAGGCAGAGTCAACTGAGAGTGCAGCAGGGGTGACAGTGTTTTCAGGGGGAATCCAGGTTTCAGTGAGGGCCAGCACCTGAATATCTAACAGAGAGGTAAGGGAATGGATGAATTCTGTTTTATTTCCAGCGGATTGACAGTTCCATAGTCCAAAGGTGAAGGATGGGTGGGGGGAAGGGACAGATGTAATTGAGTGGGGGTTATTAGGGGTGATGGTGATGAGGTTGGTGTGGGTAGACTGGTGACCTGGGGTGACCAAGATGGTATTGTTATTAATGTTAGACCTAGTGTGGGGACGAGTGTGGGAGTCCCCTCTGTAAGTAGTGAACACTGGGATAAAACGGGGAGAGTGGCTTTGATTATGGGCAGATGTTGTGGTAGTACGTCTTCCCGACCGCTTGGGGGAGCCGCTGAGCAATGATGTACAGGAGGGTGATCCGATTTGATGACCGGAAGTGCCCAGGTGGGGAGGGGGAGGCGAGAGGTGGACAGTGGGGACCAGAGAAGTTGGCTGTCATGCGTGACTAGAATTTGGTAGACGGCGAGAAATATTTAAGGCTAGGGCAGTGGTTCCCTTTTTATTTGGATGAAGACCGTCATGTTTGTACAGATGGGGCCGTTTCCAGAACGTATCGAAATGATCGATAAAATCAAATCCGCAAGCCAAGCAGTAATTGCTTAGCCAGTGATTGCTGCCATAGACGCGACTGAAAGTTTCATAGCTCTGACGTTGGAGGGGGGGAATGATACCTGAGAGGATGCACAATTTTCCGAGGCTCTCGATCGTCACGGCTAATGTTTCGTAGTCGGCCTGGAGTTTTATTGATTGCCGACATCTGGTGTCGTTAATGCCCACGTGGACAATCACGGTATTGGCAGATGGATAGCGTTCAATGATGGATGGAATATATTCGACTAGGTCAAGAACTTTAGCTCCAGAGAATGAGTAGGTGATGCATTTATTGATGGCAACGTGTCTGATGGTGGAATCGCCAATAAGAATAAATTTGGGGGGCGGAAAGATGCTGAGGGGTTCAGGTGCTACGTTACAGCTGGTAGCTAGCCCAGCCGTGTTAGCTAAGCTAGCTCTGTCGGCTAGGCTACTAGCATTAGCCAGGCTAGGCTTAGTAGCATTGGGGGGACTGGGGGAATTGGGAGGTACAGACCGGGGAGGCAGTGAACTGTTAGACCGGGGGTGTGATGACTGGATGCTGGGGCTAGAGTTTCGAGCAGGCAAGGGGGGAGAGAACCAGGGACGTTTTCCATGAGATACTGGGGATGCTGGTGAAGAGACAACGTTACGGCGCTTCCTTGATGCCTTGGAGTGAAGCCGGGGCAGGGTGGACTGCTGCTGCTGGGCCGACGGCGAGTTAGCAGTTGTTGGGAATATTTGATCTTCGAGTGGGCTGAAGGAGTTGAATAGCAGGACGGGGCCGGCTTCGTCGCCCGGAGAGAACCGAGGTAGAGATAGCCTTGACCCTCTTCTGGTGACCGATGCCCAGGATGGATCAGGAGCGGAATCAGCTGCCGGGTGACCATGGCTGGAGGAAATCGCGACCTTTTGTAGATCTGCCAGCCGGGAGGAAAGGAAGATTTGCCGCTGGAGGACGTCATGGAGAAGGGACTCGATGGTCTGGAGTTCTCTTCTTACACTGGATAACGCTGCTTCAGGTGAGTCCAGTGGAGGCATGCTGTGGAGAGAGAAGTAGCTGCCAGTACACAGGACTAATGTTGTTGATGATGTATGTAATTAGCCGCTGGTAGGGTGGTAGACAGCTTTATATCAAGTAGCTACCACAGAAAGCCACTTACACACAAGGGCTCGGAAGGAGCCCAGTGCGGTGATCAGGAGTAGTGGTATTTATTGCATGGAAGGGAGGCTTCAGAGGGTTAAAAACGTACCGGCGCGGGCCCAAGACTGGGCCCACTGCGGAGGTTTGGTGTCGTAGCAGAGGTGGTTAGATGGTTGGAAATCGTCAAATCTGCAAATCCGCACGTCCGATTGCGAGGATGATTAGTCCGGTAGGAAGCCAAGAATAAAACTCAATAAGTGGCTAAAAACAAGGATATAAAGTAGAGCTAAAATCCGATTAAAATACAATTTAAAACGGAGCTACTAGAGAGCATGGAAGTACAGCTTGAATGACAAAACTCTTATGATTCAGTTATTTGGCAGCTTTAATGAGACACCTGAGCTTGTTTGTCTTTCATAAGCTTTGATAGTTCTGGGGGCAGTGTGGCAACAGCTGTTACCAGACTGTTCTCCACATTCAGTCTGTTCCTCTGCTTGTTTTTGATGTGGGTCAGAGCTGAGAAGGTCACCTCACACATATAAGTAGATCCAAAAGGCAAAAGTTCATTCAGTGCACATTTCCCCAGCTCAGGATATTCCTTTTCAACATCACACCAAAACTCTGTCAATGACTTTTCAGCATGTGCCATCTTCAGCCCACGATCAGAGGACATGTCCACCAGATCTTCCTGCAATCTTGCAGGGAGGCTGCTGCTGCTTTCACTCACAGTGAAAGGGTTCCTCACCGAAACCCGGATCAGCCGGGCGTTTGAGCCACTTACGCATATTGATAGCTATTATTTGACCTGCAGCCAGCGTGAACGACTTCTTTTGTTTTTCACAGAGTAGAGGTGTCACAGTTAACACCTTCCGGGGAGCCGCCGGGGCAACATGGGGGGGTAACATGTAGCATTTTTTTTTTTTTTTTTTACCTGAAAACTTTTTGCGGACCCCCTGCAATGTGCTCGCGTACCCCTAGGGGTCCTACCCCCGGATGGGAAACACTGAGATAGAGGAGAGAGAGAGACACTGTCAGATAGAGGAGAGAGAGATAAACTGTCAGATAGAGGAGAGAGAGAGAAACTGTCAGATAGAGGAGGGAGAGAGAAACTGTCAGATAGAGGAGTGAGAGAGAAACTGTCAGATAGAGGAGAGAGAGAGAAACTGTCAGATAGAGGAGAGAGAGAGAAACTGTCAGATAGAGGAGGGAGAGAGAAACTGTCAGATAGAGGAGGGAGAGAGAAACTGTCAGATAGAGGAGGGAGAGAGAAACTGTCAGATAGAGGAGGGAGAGAGAAACTGTCAGATAGAGGAGAGAGAGAGAAACTGTCAGATAGAGGAGAGAGAGAGAAACTGTCAGATAGAGGAGAGAGAGAGAAACTGGGAAACTGGGATGTGAAATGGCATATACACACACCAATCTTCCGAAATAAGTTACTTTGCTCAGGTGGCAAACCATTGATCTTTCCCACATGGTCTAAAGGTGGCATCCATAACCTTTCCCAAGTTATCAATAAAGAAGGTCTAAGATCATTTGAGGATCTTAGAAAAACATATAATTTACCATCCACTTCCTTTTATTTTTACTTACAACTGAGGTCCATTATTCAAACTCTTGGAATTCCCTGTAACAATGCCCTTCCAATGCATGATCCATTACTCAATTTTATAATTTCTAATTCTATGTGTAAGGGCTTTGTATCTTTCATGTACAAGAAGTTACAAGAACTGACATGTCCTCCAATGAGTGTGACCAAAGTCTGGAATGTAGATTTAAAGAACCGTCAGGAGTCGATTAATTGGAAGAGAGTCTGGGAAAATGTAACCCTTTCATCCCGGAACTTTAATCACCAAATCATTCATTTCAAATTTATACATAGATTTTATTTGACTCCCAGGAAACGCTTCCAATTCCAGCTTTGTCCCACACCAATTTGCACACTATGTAATAAGAACGAATTAGGAACTTATTTACATATGATGTGGGACTGTCCAGATGTGAAACATTTCTGGTCTAGAGTTGCACATGTGTTATCTGATGTAACTGAAATTTGTATTCCTATGCTACCTAATGTTTTACTTTTAAATGACGACTCTTTAATTAATCCTTCTAAGTCTCAGAGAACACTTTTACTTTTAGGGCTGACAGCTGCCAAAAAGATATTAATACTAAGGTGGAAGCCTCCTCACAAACTTCAGATTTCACATTGGATTCTTTCCTTATTAGATATTATTTCTTTGGAACTCTCTATAGCACGAACAAATGGTGCGAAGGGAAGCACTATAGACATTTTGTCAAAAGCACTAGAAAAAGTAAAATCTTCATATATAACTCAAAGATTATAAAATTTCATCTTTTGTGATTGTATACTGATGTACACCCAAGTTTTATGATTAGGTCCATTCATTTTTCTTGTAGTAAGGAAAAAAAGGGGAAGAGGAAGAGAAAAGAGAAGGAAAAAAAATATGTATTTCTTTATTTTTTGTATGGTTGTGTGTATGTGCTTGTGTGTATGTACATCGTGTGTGTGTGTGTGTGTGTATGTGCATGCGCTCATTCACATGAATGTACCCATTTTGTTTTTATAGATTTTTCTTTTTGTGTGTGTGTATGTATGTCATGTACTGTACCATCCGGGGTAGGGAGGAGGGGAACCTTTGGGACTGGTGGACTGGACAGGACCACCTTTGTTGGGCAGGAGAAGGAGTGTTGCATTCTTTGTATGCTTGTGTTGAAATGACTCATGCTCCTGTGGTGGATCATGCATAATGGATGTAACAACTGGTGATCTTGTCTTGTCTAACTGAATGTGTCCTAGTATGGAAATAAAATAAAAATTTGATCAAAAAAAAAAAAAGATAGAGGAGAGAGAGAGAAACTGTCAGATAGAGGAGAGAGAGAGAAACTGTTAGATAGAGGAGAGAGAGAGAAACTGTCAGATAGAGGAGGGAGAGAGAAACTGTCAGATAGAGAAGAGAGAGAGAAACTGTCAGATAGAGGAGGGAGAGAGAAACTGTCAGATAGAGGAGGGAGAGAGAAACTGTCAGATAGAGGAGATAAACTGTCAGATAGAGGAGGGAGAGAGAAACTGTCAGATAGAGGAGAGAGAGAAACTGTCAGATAGAGGAGAGAGAGAGAAACTGTCAGATAGAGGAGGGAGAGAGAAACTGTCAGATAGAGGAGAGAGAGAGAAACTGTCAGATAGAGGAGGGAGAGAGAAACTGTCAGATAGAGGAGAGAGAGAGAAACTGTCAGATAGAGGAGAGAGAGAGAAACTGTCAGATAGAGGAGAGAGAGATAAACTGTCAGATAGAGGAGGGAGAGATAAACTGTCAGATAGAGGAGAGAGAGAGAAACTGACAGATAGAGGAGGGAGAGATAAACTGTCAGATAGAGGAGGGAGAGAGAAACTGTCAGATAGAGGAGGGAGAGAGAAACTGTCAGATAGAGGAGAGAGAGAGAAACTGTCAGATAGAGGAGAGAGAGAGAAACTGTCAGATAGAGGAGGGAGAGAGAAACTGTCAGATAGAGGAGGGAGAGAGAAACTGTCAGATAGAGGAGAGAGAGAGAAACTGTCAGATAGAGGAGAGAGAGAGAAACTGTCAGATAGAGGAGGGAGAGAGAAACTGTCAGATAGAGGAGAGAGAGAGAAACTGTCAGATAGAGGAGGGAGAGAGAAACTGTCAGATAGAGGAGAGAGAGAGAAACTTTCAGATAGAGGAGGGAGAGAGAAACTGTCAGATAGAGGAGAGAGAGAGAAACTGTCAGATAGAGGAGGGAGAGAGAAACTGTCAGATAGAGGAGGGAGAGATAAACTGTCAGATAGAGGAGAGAGAGATAAACTGTCAGATAGAGGAGGGAGAGATAAACTGTCAGATAGAGGAGGGAGAGAGAAACTGTCAGATAGAGGAGGGAGAGAAACTGTCAGATATAGGAGAGAGAGAGAAACTGTCAGATAGAGGAGAGAGAGAGAAACTGTCAGATAGAGGAGGGAGAGATAAACTGTCAGATAGAGGAGGGAGAGAGAAACTGTCAGATAGAGGAGAGAGAGAGAAACTGTCAGATAGAGGAGAGAGAGATAAACTGTCAGATAGAGGAGAGAGAGAGAAACTGTCAGATAGTGGAGGGAGAGAGAAACTGTATAGAGGAGAGAGAGATAAACTGTCAGATAGAGGAGGGAGAGAGAAACTGTCAGATAGAGGAGGGAGAGAGAAACTGTCAGATAGAGGAGGGAGAGAGAAACTGTCAGATAGAGGAGGGAGAGAGAAACTGTCAGATAGAGGAGGGAGAGAGAAACTGTCAGATAGAGGAGAGAGAGAGAAACTGTCAGATAGAGGAGAGAGAGAGAAACACTGAGACCAAACACAGCTGCTGAGATGATGCTTCACTCTGTACAGGATCACACACACACACACACACACACACACACACACACACACACACACACACACACACACACACACACACACACACACACACACACACAAGTCAAGACATAGAAAAGCTCGTCCATATGTTTAGATCACATGACAGAAGTGAACAGCTGCCTCTAGAATTCTGACACAAACTAATCTGAACACAAAGCCTCAATTCTCAGCTCCCTGCATTGACTCCAGTGGCGAACGTGAACGCACACATGCAGGTTTGTGTGTGTGTGTCTAAAAACTCCCTTCACATGTCACTGGCTGCACCTTATGCTAACCTATAGATAGATAGACAGATAGACAGACAGAGAGATAGAGACACACAGAGTGATAGAGAGAACATGTGGTCAGTGTTTGACGCGTGATTTCTAACCCCACATAGGATAAGCAATAACCACGCCCTGTGGCGCCGGGATTGGCCAGGAGCATTGAAGTTTGGGACTAAAGCACCTGGGGTTTTTCATCTTTTAAAATAAAGATGTTTAAAAAGCTATTGCTTGTTACATTTTCAGTGCTGTACCTTTTCTCTGGGTAAGAATTGAGCTTGAAATTAACGATATTATACATTATATTATATGAGCTATGAACGTGAACACAACACCATTTATATTATTGCATGTTTTTGTAGATTGTGTACATTGTGTAGATTACAATTATTATGCTTATTATTATTATTACTATGCTAAGGAAGGTAGGAGACCATAATTCATTTCAATGTCCGCTCTCGAAATCGCTGTCCGTTCTCAAGAGCTATTCAGTTGGTTCATGAAATCGCTGGGCTGCGTGCCCTCCAGTGTTGCTCCTGGCCAATCCCGGCGCCACAGGGCGTGGTTATTGCTTATCCTATGTGGGGTTAGAAATCACGCGTGTTTGACAGGTGAGGTCAACAGAGATGCACTTCCTCCTACAATGTAAAACCTTTGAAGAAACAAGGAATATTTACTTCAATAAATTCAACTCTGTAATTCCAGACTTCAAAGAACTGAATGAGCTCCAAATTAAAAGTAGTCCTAAGAGAAGGAGACAGGGCTCATCTGTCTGTCCAATATGTCTCAACCTGAGGGACAGTGAGTGACCTACACACACTGATGTGTATCAATCTGTTTTATAATTAATCTGTATTATGATTATTATTATTATTATTGCATTGTATGTATTATTTTTACTGTATTATTGTATTATTCATGAGGAGTGATGGTAATGTTGAATGTGATTGTTTCTTGATGCTTTGGCAATATTGTTGTTATGCCATTCATGGCAATAAAGCTATTTGAATTTTAAAAATTTGAATTTGAGAGAGACACACACACACACAGAGAGAGAGAGAGAGAGAGAGAGAGAGAGAGAGAGAGAGAGAGAGAGAGAGAGAGAGAGAGAGAGAGAGAGAGAGAGAGAGAGAGAGAGAGAGAGAGAGAGAGAGAGAGAGAGAGAGAGAGAGAGAGAGAGAGAGAGAGAGAGAGAGAGAGAGAGAGAGGCCATGGAGGAGGCTTGTTGTTGCTGCTGTGATGTTGAGCAGAATCTCTGGTCTGAGTCAGAGCACAGACAGGATGCTGAGGCACCATAAACTCATGTCTTTCTTATGTACAAACTGTTGTTTTATTCATTGGATGTAAATACATGGAAATTATTTTTACTGTATTCTACGTTCTTTATCATATATTTTTTGAATTTAAAATTACTACTTTGTTCACTCAGTTTCAATTTATTTTACTGCTACATTGAGGAATTAAAAGTGTTGAAAATGTCTACATGTGTTGTGTCTTTACAGTTTTTCTCCAAACGTTTAAACACATTTCCAATAACTGTGGCTCAGTTTGTCAAAACTCTAAACTGAAAAGTTTGTCAAAACTCCACAAATCTCTTATAAAGTGACACAACACTCAAAACCATGTTCTCTCTTCTCTAAACAGATTATTTCCACCAAAACAAAACACACAGCTATGATATGTTGATGTGTTACACAGCATCAACTACACACTGGTGTGATCAATTAAAACACTACCATAAAAATAGTCTTCATGTATGTTCTGGCTTCATGAGGCCATGTTACATATTCAAATGCATACAATTGTGTGGAAATAGTTTCCTTTCCTCATTTTGGTAAAGTGTAGTGTTTTGCCCTAAAATAGCATTTACAGTTGATACAACACAAATGTTACCTGTTTTAACAAAACTCAGTAATTTCACTGATACAATAGTTAAGGTCAGAAGTGTCATGTCCATTGAAACTGAGGGGGCAGTTGCATTTTTTGAGAGAGAAAAAAAGAAAGAAAGAAAATGCAAAATTCATGGCAGTCATTAGTAGTAGAGCATCAATCCCCTTTTCAAACATGTGAAAATGAAATGTTGATGAAATGTTAGTTATTATCGGTGTTTTGAAGTGACTGCACACACCAGACGATTCATTCAAAGCAACTTTACTTCCTGGAACACATTCTTAAGTACACAGTCTAGAGCGCCCTCCATAGGCATCATATAGAACCACATATCAATACATCTTCCTTTTTTCCAATAAGACAGAAGACTGTATAACTCAAGGGCTATGTCCCTATAACTGGAAAGTAACATCAATTAACTGTGTTCTTGTAACTGAGCTATGACTGTATAGCTAGGAAGTATAATAGTTTTATTTAACCCAGCAACAAGCGGTCCAAATAGCTGGCCAAGCCTCCTGGATTGGCCAGGAGACACTCCGGTAGGCTAATAGCCTCTCGGGATGGAAAACATAATTCCCAGAGATTTTTCTATATGATTATAATGTAGCAGGTGGTACCTGCAGCTTGCCGTACACACCTTGAATGCAGATAGGGAGCCGTATATATAATCCATGGGCCAAGCCCAAAATTTCACTTATTGGTATCACTCAAGGTGGCAAATTCCAGTCAAATTTTTTGAAAAGGTACATGTCCATAGATGATATTTTGGTATGATAACTTTTGCTAAGTGCTAGCTTCATGTGTTATCAGCACATGAAGTTAACCACCCCCTACAATAAATTGGTATCTAGGCACTGGTGCATATCCTACTTTAGGCTCATTGTCAGGACCTTTACTCATGGTTTATGAAGGCATGTTTGGTCTATTTTTTAAGTGTAGACTCATAGCTTTCATTTAAGCCCAGTTGTGAGTCTGTCTAATAAATGTAGAGGTCTTCAAAGTATCAACATTCATTGCCCCACAATTTTCACCTAAACTATAGTCTTTATTTGAGCATTGTGACATGTAGGAACATCACTGACACAAATAACAAAACCTGAAATACTCACAGGACTGTAACAATTGAGGAAATGTATAATCTTCCCATATTATCCCACCATGAAGGCTGATTGTGGGTCTTAAAGTAGAAGATGGGCCCGGGCCAGAATTTTCACTAATTGGTACCACCCACGGTGGCAAATCCTAGTTTTGTATTTTGAAAAGGTCTGTACCTTTAGATGATATTTCAACTTGATAAACCTTCCCAAGTGGTATCTTAGTCACAGTTAACCCTCAATGACACCAAATGTTGATCCAAACAAAGAGACAATATTGTCACTTTATTTGAACAGAACACCACTATCACAAATATAATAATAAACAGTCTATTTTTTTTCTTCTTTTTTTTGTCAAATGTTTTATCCCCCATTAGTGCTAATTTTTTATTTATTTATCCTGGTTGCTGCTCCACCCTCTGCCAATCTGGGGAGAGCTGAAACTCGCTCCATGCTTCCTCTGAGACATGAGCAGTGTAGCCAGCCACTTCTTTTCACCTGACAGGGGAAGCTTCACCGGTAGGACATAGCACGTGGGAGGATCACGCTATTCCAACGAGTTCCCCTCCCTCCGAATAGGCACCCCGAACGACCAGAGGAGGCACCACTTCAGTGACCAGGATATTGCATGTTTTGGTGAGGGGTATATGAAGGAAACCCCCAGAGAAACTCCACACAGAAAGGCCCTTTTGACGACCCCACCCGGGCGGTGGGCACTCGAGGACATTTGGTGCAGAACAGCAGGTAGCAAAGATTGTTGGCATCACATAGACTGGATGAGCCTATTCACCTTATTCACCACGCCCACTTTTTCTCTCTTCCGCGTTCAACGCAAACATATTTGTTCTTCCGGTTCAGCGCTAGTTGTTTACTGTGGCTAATATTAGCCGCTAGTTAGTTATGTTATATGGCAGTAAAATGCCACTGAATGACCAAATTGATATAACTTTCAACCATTTCGAGTAACAGTTTCCATACGGATCACCAGCGTTAGTTTGTTGTTTATAACGTGGCTATTCATAATGTTTTATATCTCGGATGCGTTATTTCGGCCTGGCCTATGTGGGTTTCAGGATGAAAAAGTAACGTCATCTTTAGAGCTCAATATTCCTGGAATGCAAGTTTAACTAAACAGTTACATGTCCTCTGCATTCTACATAAAATTAAGATATTACGGGTTGTTTTATTTTGTATGTTACATACGTATTGGCCAAGATATGTTAGTTTATGGCGGAGTAATTATGCCTGTTTAGGAGGGGAGTGTGGGCGGCCATCTTGCCTGCAGGGTTTTTGGCAAGTCAAAACGGAAATACTATAACGAAATGACGTAATGCGGAAGCGTCCATGTGTGGGCAAAGAATAAGGTGAATAGACTTGAGCTTTCCCTCATGCAGTCTGTCAATGAAGTCTCACAACCTCGAAATATTGCGGTTTGCACTCGCCGACTTTACGCATACCAGCGGGGAACATAGGACCTGGGGAACATAGGACCCTTTTTTGGGAGTGGGGAACATAGAACCCTTTTTAGCAGGAGCGGGGAACATAGAACCCGGGGAACATAGAACCCGGGTTACATAGGTACGCTCCCCTCACACACGCGTACGCTACCGTAGCCTATCAAAATCCAGACATGTCGAGAGAGAGAGAGAGAGATGTGGAGTGGCAGACTAAGACATCATGGTGTGTGTGTGTGTGTGTGTGTGTGTGTGTGTGTGTGTGTGTGTGTGTGTGTGTGTGTGTGTGTGTGTGTGTGTGTGTGTGTGTGTGAGCATCTGTGCGCTCCGCTCCTCCTCCTCTTTGTCTCACTCTGCTGTGTAAAATTAAGCAACACACAATTGGGGCCTGTGACTACTGCACAAGTAGCACAAATGTGACAGCCCAGTCGCAGGTTGAGAGGAACGAGGCTCTGTCCTCTTCATCTGGATTACATGTGGGCTCTGGTGGCTCAAACAAGTAAGGTTGGACAACACCCATTTAGTGGAGCGGCTAAGTGCTATAATCTTTAAATTTGTGATACAAGCGTGAAAATTGGCATGAGCAGTCTCCATGGGTCACTTGACAAGAAAATTGCCCGAGCCAATTGAAATTTCAAGATGGCGGGCATTTTTCAAGATGGCCGACACCTTATTGGAGCAGTTAAGTGATATAATGGTTTATTTGGTGATACAAGCATGAAAATTGGCATGAGCAGTCTCTGTGGGTCACTTGACAAGAAGCCACCCACAGCCACTTGAAATTTCAAGATGGCGGCTATTTTTCAAGAGGGCCACCACCTTAGTGGAGCAGTTAGGCCTAAGTAATCATTTAGTTGGTGATACAAGCATGAAAATTGCCATGAGCCATCTCAAAGGGTAATTTTACAAGAAACCGCCCACAGCCACTTGAAATTTCAAGATGGCGGCCATTTTTCAAGATTACCACCATCTAAATGGAGCAGTTAAGCAATATGATTGTTTAGTTAGTGACACAAGCATGCAAATTGGTATGAGCAGTCTCTAAAGGTTGCTTGACAAGAAAACACTCTCAGCCACTTGAAATTTCAATTTTCAAGATGGCCGCCCCCTGGATCCTCAAAAGATCAATTATCTCATAGAAATGTATTGGGATTTTTTCAAGGACGAATTGGTGTAATTTTATTTTATATGATTTAGATTATGCTAAATACAATTTTTAACGCATCAAAATACAGTTGTGTTGATCATAGATAGATAGATAGATTAGACAAGAGTGAATATCTGCACTACCAGGGCACACTGGTGATATATCACTGCTGTTAAACTCAGAATGGGGTTCAATGTCAGCTAATTGAAAGTTAGTATCCCAAATGCTGTCTAATTTACCTCAAAACAGTTAGATAGCCGCACCTGAATTGACAGGTTGTGCCAGCGCGGGAGAGCCGAGCCAAGGTAATGGGGTTTTAGTTAACCGGATGGTGTACAGATCGCACGGGATATAAATGACATTGGATGAACGATCGGACTAAGTGTAGGGCTAAGGCATGAACTTAGTTGTATCCCATACATCAAAGTGCTTAAATGTGGTAAAAGGATAAACCCTCGGCCTCTATGCAATTGCTGCAGACATGGCAGAAGCCATCATATCAGTTGAGAAAACCAACTGGGACAGATGTTTCATTTGTCAGCAGGAAACCAAGGAAAAGCTCACTCAGCCGAGTTTCGTCAATATAGAGCACGATCAAACTGGTTATGGTACCATTGCAAGAAATGTTCCATTATTTCACAAGATTAATGCTCTGCCTATCTTACTTAGTCCAATCCGATTAGATGAAGGTGATGGTATAGAAAGTACATTGACAAGAAACAGAGCAAAATATCATTTAAGCTGTAAACTTATGTTCAACAACACAAAGCTCGAAAGGGCCCAAAAGAGAGCATCTTCTACTGCTGCTGAAGACACCGACGATACCAAAGATATCAATGTCAAGAGGCGAAGAAGACCCCAGCCCTCGAAAGCTTTGTGCTTTATCTGTGAAGATGAGAGTGCAATGGCCCCCTTAAGAGAAGCAATGACAATTCAACTTAATGAAAGGGTTAATGAATGTGCCAGGAATCTAAGTGACATGAAGCTCCTTGCAAAGCTTATTGCTGGTGATGTTGTTGCACAGGAATTTAAATACCATCCTGCCTGTCTCGTTGGACTGTACAACAGAGAGCGAGACCATCTCAATGCCCTCAAGCATGAGCAGAGCCTTAAAAGCTCAGCTAGCCATAACTGGCATCCCTCTATTTTTTCAGAACTTGTCATCTACATCACGGACATAAAGACCACAAGTGACGGCACAAATCCAGTTATATATTTTTGTTCCCCCACCCCTTAGTATTTATTTGACAAATTTAATGGCTGTTAGTAAAAACAAAACAAAAAAACAACAACAACAACAACAACAAAAAAACAACAATAACAAAAAAAACTCCCTTGTGACTGTTACCTTGTCGTGGTAAGGGAGCTTGTGTACCTCAGTGAACCCTGAGAGCTATGCCAGTGGGAGACAACTCCTGACAGGTTTTACCAAACTGGACAGGTCGTGGGCGAGGAGTCAGACAAAACACAGTCAAACAACCTCTCTTGACAGAGCCTTTCGAGGAACCCAATACATTTCTATGAGAAAATGTATCATTTAAAGATCCACATGGCGGGTGGTAGCATCCCGGAAAATGGCCTCTATCTTGAAATGTCAAATGTCCTGGGAGAATTTTCTTGTGAAGTGACCCTTTGAGATGGCTCATGGCAATTTTCATGTTTGTATCACCAACTAAATGATTACTTAGGCCTAACTGCTCCATTAAGGTGGCGGCCATCTTGGAAAATGGCTGTCATCTTGAAATTTCAAGTGGCTGTGGGTGGCTTCTTGTCAAGTGACCCACAGAGACTGCTCATGCCAATTCTCATGCTTCTACCACCAAATAAACCATTATATCACTTAACTGCTCCACTAAGGTGTTGGCCATCTTAAAAAAATGCCCGCAATCTTGAAATTTCAATTGGCTCGGGCAATTTTCTTGTCAAGTGACCCATGGAGACTGCTCATGCCAGTTTTCACGCTTGTATCATCAACTGAAAGATTCTGATGAAAATAAGCACTTAGCCGCTCCACCATCCATTACTTGCAAGTCATAGTTACTCTCTGGCCCCCATCACCCCCTCGCCCCCTCCCCTCCTCCTCTCTGGCCCCCACCACCCCCTCCCCTCCTCCTCTCTGGCCCCCACCACCCCCTCGCCCCCTCCCCTCCTCCTCTCTGGCCCCCACCACCCCCTCGCCCCTCCCCTCCTCCTCTCTGGCCCCCACCACCCCCTCGCCCCCTCCTCTCTGGCCCCCACCATCCCCTCGCCCCCTCCCCTCCTCCTCTCTGGCCCCCACCACCCCCTCGCCCCCTCCCCTCCTCCTCTCTGGCCCCCACCACCCCCTCACCCCCTCCCCTCCTCCTCTCTGGCCCCCACCACCCCCTCGCCCCCTCCCCTCCTCCTCTCTGGCCCCCACCACCCCCTCGCCCCCTCCCCTCCTCCTCTCTGGCCCCCACCACCCCCTCGCCCCCTCCCCTCCTCCTCTCTGGCCCCCACCACCCCCTCGCCCCCTCCCCTCCTCCTCTCTGGCCCCCACCACCTCCTCGCCCCCTCCCCTCCTCCTCTCTGGCCCCCACCACCCCCTCGCCCCCTCCCCTCATCCTCTCTGGCCCCCACCACCCCCTCGCCCCCTCCCCTCCTCCTCTCGGCTTGAGTATTGGGGACACGCCCACACCATCCGCAGCAGATGTAGGGTGAGAAATTAGAATGGATTCTCATGACTTTTCTCTTGACTGTCAAACCTAAATGTATATACTTTGCAACGTCGTTCATCATCATTCAAATGTGGCTGGTGGCTTATTAACATAGGTTCCTGCGGTGGTGTGATGAACTCAAAATGCTAAATTTTGATTAATTATTTTTGGTTTCCAGGGACTTTAACATTAATTTTGGTCCCTTCCCATGCCATTATTATCCCCATCACTGCTGTTCTGACATCTGACAAGCCACTGATGCTCATGAAATGTCTAATTGATAAAAGGATATTTAAATTGTCTTATCTTCCTGTGTACCCCAACATGACCAGTATCATTTTTTTTAACTTATTGTCTCACAGAGGACAATGATGCTGAAGACAATGATGCCGATACAGAATTGGATCTGTGTGCAACTCTACCAACACATAAAGATGCTGCAACACAGTGGGAGGTTCCAGCACTCACTGATCACAGCTACTCGTCACAGCTACCACTTAACCAGCCAACCTGCAACAAACAAGCACATGACAGTGCCGATCCAGTTGCCCACACCATCCTTAAGAATGACAGCTGCTCAGTGTTGTACACTGGCCTTCCTCGGAGTGTGTTTTTTGATCATGTGGCATATTTACAGCAGTTCTACACGGCCAGCTTTAAAATCCCTGTTGCAGATCAAATCTTGCTCACACTGATGAAGCTGAAGCTGAATCTGAATCTGTTGCAAGGTGAGCTAGCTGTGCGCTTTGCTGTGTCACAGGGTGTCAAATGGGTCAAGGTAAACTTAGGCTAGGGCTGGTTCCGGTTTATTGCATCCCCCTCGGAGTTTCGGTTAGAACTGGAATAATGAAGCGTTGATGGATGTAACTGGGTTTATTAGCAGGCTGTAGGTAGGGTGTTGATGGCATGGGGATATTTGGGGGTGTGTGTGTGTGGTCTGAAATAAACAACAAAAATAAACTGCATTATAAAATGAGTATCCAGAAACTAACAAACATATTTCCCACTTAAGGGTTCAAACCAAACCTACATGCATGGAGAGAAATTAGGCTACTGGTTACCATAGTAACACAATACTGTAGGTGGTGAATTATAGCCTATATTATTATATATTATTATAACTATTACATGAGTCTTCTCTATTCAGTAGTAGGCTAATAAACATCACTACAAACAAACATTACAATCATGACATCATAACCAAACAAAACTGTATCAGAATTATATTCACGACTTCAATGGATGGAGCACATGGCCAACTGTCAATTATTCAATTAAGGTGCCATGACGGTGGAAAACTACTAACTCAGGATATCTACAAAACAGAAAGAATGGCTCCAGTCAAAAACAACAATGAACACAATGTGAAATCACTTACATTTCCTTTCATGAACGCACACAAAGGCAAGTCAATCAAGGTGAAACAGCGAGCCTTCAATCGCGCACCTCTGGAAGTCCGTGGCTTCACATAAAACAAGGCACGCAGATGAAGCCTTTATATAATTATACAGAAGCTGCAGTACCGGGTTGCGCCAGTAGAGTTCGCCATGGGGGCTTTGCTATTAAAATGATAAAGTACACAATAACTGAACTAAAATAACTAAACATTACAGCACCTTTTGTACGCAGGGAGTAGTGAGTAAAATCCTTTCCTACTGGATTGACACTATGGAAGAACACATGCGGATCTACATTCCCTGGCTGCCAAGGGAGACAATCCGGGCCACAATGCCTCAGTGTTTTAAGGAGAAGTACCCCAACACCACCTGTATCATCGACTGTGCTGAAACTACTCTGCAGAAAGATTCCAGAGGAGAGTCATACAGCCACTACAAATCCAACAATACTCTGAAGTACTTGGTTGCCATTGCTCCATGTGGACTTGTTATGTTTCTCTCCTGCATATGGAGGCAGATGCAGTGACAAGTTCATGACCGAAGACTCTGGCTTCCTGGATTACCTTAGGCCTCGAGATGAAGTTATGGCAGACAGGGGCTTCACTATCCGAGATCTGCTGTATGAGAGAAAGGTAAGCCTGGCAATAGCAGCTTTAACTCGGAAAGGAGGCCAGCTGTCTGACGAGGATGTCACAAGCACTAGAAGGATAGCCAATAGAGAGCTCCAGTAACGAGTCCGGAAATCATCGATGCTAACAGCCCTGGTTCTTCACAGTTTTCGCCTATGGGAGTTTTGAATGGGTTTTTGGCGCGATGCTTCTAATAATCTCTCTGAGCAACGCTGGCTTAATCAAACGCGAACCAGTGTTTAGTAATATCATCTTCACACACGAGGACCACTTTTACGAGTTTTGAAGCTTTTACGTGCCGTTAAAAGGACGGCTAGCTAGCAAACGGCTAAATGAGACTACACTTTTGAGTCGATGAGGATATATACGTCAATAACGTCACCACTTCAAAGGGCGAACACGGAAATTATCTTTCCCTCACCTGGTTCAGCCCCGTTCAGCCCGAGGTAATCAGTGCACACATCAACAACAGTCCAGGTTGAGTGCTGACGTGACGTGAAAGCCTATGCGACAGTATGTAGTTCTGGATTAGCTTAGCTCGAGCATTTTACTTCTAGGGCTCGCATTTACGCTACAAAACTCATGAAAGTGGTCCTCATGTGTGAAGATTATCCCGCTGAACCTTGGTTCGCGTTTGATTAAACTTGCGTTGCCCACAGACATTATTTGAAGCATCGCGCCAAAAACCCATTCAAAAATCCCATAGACAGAAACAGTGAAGAACCAGGAAGTTTGGGACTTCCGCATTCAGCCTACAAAAATACGTCATCCCTGGAGCTCTCTATGTGCGTATACATGTTGAGGGAGTCATCAGACGACTGAAGGTGTTCAAAATCATCTCACAGACTGTTCCCATCAACCTGGCCGACAAAATGAACAAAATCCTTAGAATCTGTGTAGCACTTAACACGTTCACTGCCGTGGACGAGTTAACTCATCAAGCAGAAACCAACGGTTGACTGCCGTGGACGAGTTAACTCGTCAAAAAAAAAAAAAAAAAAAATTGACGGTGGGACGTAGATCAAAGCCCCCTACGTCTCCTATAAAAATATGGGAGCCACCGAACGTGTACAACCCATTCCACCGACCCACTAAGTGGCGACAGTGCTCTCCAGACTAGAGAAAGCCGAGCAAAAACAGCAGAAAAAAGTGTGAGGAAACCATTCTCATGAGAATGGTTTGGCGAAAACGCTTTCGCGCTGGAGCTGGCGCACAACGTGGGGGATTCCTAAAATAGAGTCTGGGTGCAACACACGCAGCAGAAAGCCCAAAAGCCCAGAATCGCACGCAGCTTCATCCCAGCTCACATCCCAGCTCACATCCCAGCTCGCAACCAAAACCCCAGAAACGCCATCCAGGCGGCAGAGACTCACCTGTCATACACTCTGCCTGCAGAGCCCCAGAGACATACACCCACGGAGAGGAGGAGTTTGCAGGAGAGGGGGGTGGAGGTGCTGTTATATTGGACTAAACTATTATGGTAGTTTAGTCTCTCTCTCTCTCTCTCTCTCTCTCTCTCTCTTTCTTTCTCTCTCTCTTTCTTTCTCTCTCTCTCTCTCTCTCTTTCTCTCTCTCTTTCCCTCTGTCTCCTTCGCTCAGCTCTGCAGTGCGCAGACACACACACACACACACACACACACACACACACACACACACAAACACAATACAGTATACACACTTGCCCAAGGGCACCCATAATCACAGGCACGTGAGGTGGTGTGTCTAAAAATCCATTTTTCTCAGCTTTTCCTTCTCAGACTCTGAAACCATGCTGTATTCAACTGCTAATGCCTACATAACAGAACATGATAAAAACTAACTCTTTTAGACAGAGAAAGCACACATTCTATTAGTTCTTTTGAGATATTTTGTGTTCACAAAGTCCTAGCAGAAAGGCTAGGACTAGGCTCTTGAAAGATGAGCCAGAATCCTCAAAAAAACCCTTGGCAGAAGCTACCTACTGATTGGATAAACTGTTGGCAGTGAATGTGTTAATAACATGCATCACTTCCTGCTTCAGCACGGTACCAGAGATTTTCTTCCACAATTTATTTTCCCATAGACATTTCGTAAAATGCTTATAAAAATAGTTTTACTTGGTCAAACCCAACGCTTCAGCTATATTTAGAATCGGGAGAGACCACAGAACATTTCACTCAGACCACAAAAAATACAGTTTGGTTTGAACAAGTAAAACTATTTTTATAAGCATTTTAAGAAATGTCTATGGGATGGCGGATGAAAATCCCTGGTACAGTGCTGAAGCAGGAAGTGACGTTCCACTTTGGCTCTCTATGTTCAAACAGAAATGCTGTCTACAGCATACAGACACTACATGGTGTGTTCAGGTGCTATCGGCTCTCCTTAGATCAGGGGCGGTTTTAGCATCAGACCTTTGGGTGGGCTCAGCCCACCCAAAGGTCATGGACCGCTGAACCCCTAGGGGGGTCCGGGGGCATGCCCCCCCGGAAGAAAATTTTGTACAGTTTCAAGTAAAAATGGATCAAGCTGGTGCACTTTGAGATCAAAATGAAGAGACTAGATCTATGAAGAACTACACACATCAATATCTTCTTTACCGTTCTGTGGTTTTACAGCAATGAAAAAATAATTGTTTCCCTATATATACTATATATATTCTGCATACAGGTTACTTATGGTAGAATTATGCTTGCATACATAATACCAAAATCACTTCAGGGGAGTTTCAAGTAAAGTAACATTTTGCTTTGTAGGCAAAACAAAAGTAAAATTAAATCAAAAGGGAACTTCCTAACTTATTGGCTGGAATAAAATTCCGACAAGATAATAATATACTGTAAGCACTAAAGCAGGAGTTTGCAGTCAACTAGTTGAAATTAATATGTGGCAGTATTTGTGGGGGTCAAAATCTATATAGGGTGTACCACCACAAATAGATCAGTGTATGGGAAACACTGACTATTAAATTGTGTGACTAGAAAGACACCAATAAATCTGAGAAAATGTACTTTAATTTTGAACAACAGCACTACAACGGTGGCATTACAAATGGTATTATGAAATTATTGTGGGGAAAAACAAGAATGCCACTTTTTTTCATGAACTTTAACTCATTGAGTGCCAAGGACGAGTATAGTCGTCAATTCGAATAGTAACGTAGAGTGCCAAAGACGACTAAAGTCGTCAATTGCGTTTTTTGACGGTGGGACGTGGATCAAAGCCTCGTGCATCTCCTGTAAAAATATTGTAGCTATTGAAGGTGTATAACCTATTTTATGGACCCATTAGGTGGCGACAGTGCTCTCCAGATTAGAGAAAGTTGAGGAAAAAAAGCAGAAAAAGCCCCGTGATGAAAGAGAAACCGATGCATGAGCCAGAGCGGCACAGATTGCTCTGGCTGCCTGGAGCCAACGTTAGCTGCGAACAGCAGTCAATCCGCTCCCACAAATGAGCCCCTCTGTCTCTGCTGCATAGTTTCTCCACACGATTAGCCGCCAGAAAATAAAACCAAAGCCAAACCATTCTCATGAGAATGGTTTGGCTTTTCAGTGTCGCGCTGGGAGCCGGCGCACAAGGCTGAGCGCTCCGAAAATAGACTGGGTGCAGCGCACTTTGAAACGCGCAGCAGAAAGCCTATAATCGGACGCAGCTTCATCCCAGCTCACAACCGAAACCCCAGAAACGCAGACGAACGCGAGCCCGATCCAGACTCCCCTGACGAGCGGCCGCCATCCGAACGTGGATCCGTAAGGCAGCAGAGCCTCCCATAGCAGGCAGCAGAGACTCGCCTGACACACGCAGCAGCCAGCAGAGCGAGCAGAGCCACCAGAGACACTCCCACAGAGGAGGAGTTTGGAGTTGAGGGGTGTGTGGGTGCTGTTCAGATGTTTCAGGTCAGAAAATATTCGCTTCAGAGTCAGTGAATGTGCTTGAAATGCTTCATTTCACAAAAGGCTGAATATCTCAGCTTCTAATTTGAAACGCCTGTTTTTGCTGAAAACAACCTATCTTCTCCGGCTCATAACTAAAGAACGGAAAATGGTATCAATAAACTTTTTTTTGCTGATGATACAATAGAGTGCGTGTTCGGTGTTTACATAGTAATATCACACAATATTCTGTGGGCCTCGAGAAATCACTGAAAACGCTCTGAAACTCTGAAACTTGGAGCGTCTGTTCTCCAAAAGTGGCTGGCACTCAATGAGTTAAGCAGAAAATTAAAAAATTGTTTTAAAGCAAAAATAAATAATAAATAAAGATAATTTTAACAGAAACTGCTACTAATGATGACCACCATGGATTTGGAGAGAGAGAAAAAAAAAAAAATTTTTTTTTTTTTTTTTTTTTTTTTTTTGGGTGGGCTGAGACTATTTTTGGGTGGGCTAAAGCCCACCCAAAAAAGGCCTAGAACCGCCCCTGCCTTAGATGGGCAGAGGGTGGAGCAGCTAGCTCCCCTCTGCTTCCAACCTGGGCCTAGGCTGGCTCGTCTCACCATCTGCCATGCTGTGGTTGGTCTTGTTCTATCTACTGTCACTTCACCGGTCACAGCCAAGTATACTAAAGTATAAGTACACTTAAGTGTAAGTATACTGTATACTGTGTAAGTATATGTCGCGAGTGGAACTGTGGCTTATGACTTTGAGATTGGGCTCCTGCAGCCAGAAACATTTTTTGGTGTGTGGTGTATATTATTGTCCAGGGGGGCACTGTATTCTCTCACTGACTTGATTCTCAGGTGATCCGCCCTCTGCCCCGGGAAGCGAGTGATCAGCCTGCCCTTATAAGGAGGACGCCGACCGTCCACGGGACAAGACAAAACCCAGGAGGAGGGAGACGACGGGGAGAGCAGACTGGAGGAGCTGGCCGCATCGGGACGAAACCCACACACAACGCTCGCTAAGCCCGCCACAAAGGGACGGTCTGACCTATTCTCACTCAGTGAGTGTGTGGCGTGTCTTGGACGCGACTATGTCATTGAGTATTCCTGCTTCTGTGTCTCTTAAGTGAACGTGAGGAGCCGGCCGGACCAGATCGACGCCGATCTACTGCTGTGCTGAGACTGCTGGGCTGTTCGACAGGACGACCAGACACCCACACACAACGCTCGCTAATCCCGCCACAAAGGGACGGTCTGACCTATACCTCAGTGAGTGTGTGGCGTGTCATGGGCGCAACTTGTTGCTGAGTGTTCCTGCTCTGTGTTTTTAAAGTGACTCTGATCTACGCTGGTGTCGCCGACGGTCCCCCGCCAGAGTGCCGGAACCCTGCCTGCTTGCTGTCCTCCGTCTGCCCGCTGCCTGCTTGTTGTTCTCCGCCCGCCTGTTACCTGTGGCCGTGTGGACGTTCTCCGCCTCGACCCCCGCCACCATCGCGCCCGGGCCTGCTCGTCTGCCCGCTGCCTGCTTGTTGTTCTCCGCCCGCCTGTTACCTGTGGCCGTGTGGACGTTCGCCGCCTCGACCCCCGCCGCCATCGCGCCCGGGCCTGCTCGTCTGCCCGCCGTCGCTCCAGCCTGCTGAGCTGGGATCCATTGTTGGGGGCTATACCCAGCCTGCCTACTATGCTCTGATAAGTACTCTTACCACTTATATTATCCCAACTCACCGAAGGAACAGGGTGAACGTCTAATGTGAGTTGGGACGGACATTTTAAATCCTTTTCTCTTTTTGTTGTTCGTTTTATTTTCTCCTTATGCTTAACACTACTAATGTAGCTCGCGCTCATTGTAGGTCACGTGACACTGCAACTCAATATCTATGGGATTGCCCGTCCTAAGATCACCCCCCCTGTTAAACGTTGTGTCCCGTTTGCTGTGCTGTTTGAAGTGGTCTTTTGCAGTTGCCTGCCATAATATAACAGGGTGAAATAATATTCTTATGCAGTGTGTCTGCCGTAATATATTGGTGTGCAGTGGTATTCAGATGAAATGTCTGTCTTTGCAGTGGAGTGTGCAATGTTAATTCCTGTTGCTGGGAATCTGTGTGCTGTGCTGTGTTAGATCTGTTCATGACGCACGTCCTCAGAGGGCCTAAATCGACCAGGAAAGCTAACCTAGATATTTGAAACTGCAAGTGCCCATGTGATTTTATAAATGGCTGCGATAGATTTATTTTTGTATTTTAACTGTTGAATAAAACATTGTATATTTTTGTACCGTAACTACACTGGTTGTTGTGATTCTTTGAAGTCCAGGAGATTTTATAGTTTCAATAGGTGACATATACTTAAAGGAGGACTTACCTCCAAAACACTTTTTTTCAGCTTTTAACCAATATATATGACTTTGGGGGTGATGTGTGAAGAATTCTGGTCAGAATTTCCACATTTGACACCAAACTGTTGCCATTTTACCATTTGTATCATTTTTCAGCAGCATACCTGGCATAAGCGCCCTCTAAGGGTCCAACACTGCTTTTTTTTTTTTCTCAAATGAATGGGAGATTAGGGGCACACTGACGTCACAGTGCCCCCAAAGACTATGGGATTTCAAGATAATTACTCCCCTACCCCCCCTGTACCCTTTCGGCTCCTCAGAACTCCAAGCCTATTTCTATTGAAGTTTGCTCTTAAAATACTGAACCAAACGTCGTCAAAGTTGGCACATGTCTTAATTATAGTTAGTTTCCTGCTGAATGTGTCATTACTTTATTGATATCTTACCTGGATAAGCTCGAATGATGATGTTTATATTATCAGTCCGAGTTGCAAGCACTGTCTCCAGCCCAGAGGCAGGCGGGAGAGAGTCGTACTGTAACATGGACGAGCCCCAAGCTCCGCGGGCGCGCGCAGCAGGCCAGCAGCAGCTGGGCTCTCTGAGAGCAGAGAGAGCAGTCTGATATTTCCGCAAAAACAAATATGGTCGCAGTTTAGCGCACATGTAAAATATAACGCTATACTACGACGTGACAACGTGACAAAGCATTTTCAAACAGAAATGCTGTCTACAGCATACAGACACTACATGGTGTGTTCAGGTGCTATCGGCTCTCCTTAGATGGGCAGAGGGTGGAGCAGCAACAAGGGCAGATTGGGGAAAATAGGCCAAGTACAAACAGCAGGTGAAATGTACACTATACACACCATTACTAACCAGCTGATATATCAAATCATTGTACTGTTCATACACTGCATTTTCATCAACATGAGATTGTCTGTTTTCCTCATATTTTAAGTGTTCCTACATTTGAAATCCAACTTTAGACACACTAATAAACACATTTGAATCCATAAGGCATGTCTCAGTCCTTCCTTGCAATGTAGGTTTGAAAGTAGCAAAGTGAAAATTACAAGTATCAAAGAAAATGTCAACAAAGAGGAATCTGTCAGGGCAAGATACAATTTGATCAGCGTTTCTCTGTCCCCAAAGCCTGGATGAGGGATTGCCAAAACAAAACACAGGTAATTCAGTAACATCTGTTTTTATATGAAGCCCAATTAATACAAGGTGCAATACAAATATTCATAAATCATGACATTAGGTAAACATCTTTGAAAAACTGCTTGTATAATACGGTAGAACTGATGAGAATCTTACAAAGCAGAATGGAAAAAGTGAACAGTGAGCACACTACAAAAAATATACAGTTCCGGTGCAGGGCAAATGCAATATCAAGTCACAGCAGAAAAAGTCAGCACACAAAATGTCCTGTTATGGGTTTAATACCTTAGTCTGGGCAGGGCAGCAGCACAGCAACAAAGGTTTCGGCACGTAGGCCTTCCTCAGTGTTGTCACAACACAACACACATTTTGTGTGCTGGCTTTTTCTGCTGTGACTTAATCTTACAAAGCAGAACTATTTAAAAACACAATTATCCAGCCCTGAGCCTAGATACCACATAGGTGGACATATTTGAAGCACAGAGTTAGTCTGCTTGATTGGAACTCATCTACTATCCTTGGCAGCATGTGTGTGAATTAGAAGGCCTTCAGTTTAGGGATAACACCAGCACAGGATTTCACATCAAAAGGTACATCAATAAGAACCTGCTCAGATGGAGACCAGACAAGCAGTTTGCAACTCTCCAGTCCTGTGCAGAACATGCCCATTTGCACCTGCATGTAGTACCCACGGGCTCCATTAGGTTGCAGCAGAGGAACCCCATCCACCAGCTTCACATCTGTGAGTTTACCTGAGAACAGTTCAGTCAGAGACTCACCTTTCAGAACAGGGCATTTTTTTTTATCTCTAAGAGTTCATGAGAGTTAACTAACACTCCATCTGGGCTTGCAGAAAGCCATGGCTCCTTGACACTCACTACTGTGCCTCTACTCTACTCTCCAGACTAAACCCACAGCTCTGCATCCATTTGTAGGCCACCTGCTCATTGTCGCTGCCATATTTGGTTGCAGAGTTCCCATGAAACCTGGGGAAAAGATGCTCCCGCACAAAGTTGTCAGGGTTTGTTGAGGTGCGCACAGGAACCTTCTTTGCTGAGCTGGCAGTGATCCGAAGTTTTCGTGCATCATGCCACACATGTGAGGCACTCTGTGTTTTAGTGAGGCTGCTGAAGCTGTGTGGCTGCTGCAGGAACTGGATTGGTAGGTTTGGCATTGACACACTTGTGGAGGAGGCTCCCTACTGGAACATTGGCCTCATCCAAACTCTTCTTCAGTGCATCATAGGAGTGGTACACAGGGGTTGGTGGTAAAGCTTGAGAAGTGGCTGCTGTGCTGTCAGAGAACTCGTCACGTGGCTTGTGAACTCTGAAGCTAATCTCACTTAACCGTTTGGGGGCTAAATTTCGCTGCATACCTGAGTTCCACTGGCATTGCTCATCAGTAAAGGACAGAGTAAGAACAGTCAAGTACTTGTTTACATGCATGGTATCATCAGTACAGGACACCCCTGTCAATCCTTGTGACACAGCACTCTTTACCTACAAAAGAAACAGTCAAGTACTTGTTTACATGCATGGTATCACACAGATCCATTTTTCTGGTAACAATATTCACCATTAACTAGTTAATGGCATGCATATTATTTGAATATTGGCTGTTTACTAGTCATTACAAAGCACATACCTTATTCAGCATGATCATATTCTACAACTACTAGGCCATTAACCAAGATTTTCCCCTCAATAACAACATCATTACTGCTTATTCATAAGGAAGTTGTTGGATGTGAAAGATGTTGGATAGCTTTAGTGGTACTACAACGCTATAACACCCATATTGAGCAAAGCATATTAAGGTTGTAATTCATGTACAACTATCCAAATTGCAGTAATTATGAGATTATTGAAGGAAAACTCTTAATGGCCTAGAAATTGTAGAATATAATCATGCTGAATAATGACTAATTAACATCCAATATCCTACTAATATGCATGTTAATAAGCAACTAGTTACTGGTGAATATGTGTACATAAACTTACCTTGGTTGGTTTGATATATACCAGTGCCTTATTGCCATTCGAGATTTTACTGATACAGTACTTACACATTGAGCCACATAAACCATGTGCCATCTGTTGTAATCTTGGGATAACATCCTATCTTAAATAGCCAATGCTTCAAAAATGTTATACACATTTGATCTGTGTATGAAATCAACACATCACATGCGATAGCATGTCATGCAAGTAAGCAGATTGCATTTTGGTAGCCTACTTAGCTACTAGGAAACCCTGCTACCATACGAGATTAGACATGATACTTATCTGGAGTGGAGGCAATTTTCTGAGCTGAAGGAACTTTCTGTTGAATCACAAATGTATGTTAGCCATAATTTTGCAGTATTTCACATTAGATACTCTCATAAATTGCACATCACAGATAATTAGCTTGCATAGCGTTGGCTATGTGGCTTCCCCATGACGGGAAGGTCCGATGTCATTCTGAATAGTAAACAACAAAACCATGTGATTAGATAACGTTAGGTTAGTTTCCTTCCTAGCTAATGTTACATCCAGTATCAGTTCCAGTGATATGGTATCATCACAACTAGCTATGTAGCTTAGGGTGACTGACAAAGAGCACAGAAATCGCAAGGTTATGATAAACAAGAAGGCATCTAGTTTCGGTTACATGCCGCCATTCCGACGTGCTGCCACTCCGACGTTCTGCCACTCAGAAATATCGCCACTCAGAAATATTGCCACTCAGAAATCCCGCCACTCCGATGTTCATAAGGTCCGCCACTCCGAACTTGATTTGACTTCCAGTTCACGTTCAGGCAGCTGAACCTCGTTCAGACAGGCACCTCTCTCAGATGCTGCTAAATGGGTTGCCTGACTTGCCTCGAATCCTCGAAATGATTGTGAAGCACAACAAAATTAAAATAAAGACGTGTTGTTCAAAGATGTTGTTGGTGCTCCCTCTAACTCCACAATGTGCAAGATAGTAATAGGCTATGTGTCTCTATAGGCGGGTGCACAATGCACACACCCTGCTTAGAGAGCAGCGCACACACATGCTGACGCCCGCGGGAACATAGCCTAATTCTGTTGTCCCTCCATGCGCCCTGCAGCTGTGTAAAATGTCATACGAAATAATTATGAATTCCAATAGGATACGGTAAGCTTGCCTGATTAACTGAAAACAATTAAACAATAACGAAAAAAATTATATCCTAACGAAAATAGAAGTCTAACAAGTAAATAGCCTTCAGAAAGCATCAGTAAAAGCCCAGTTCTAATAGGCTACTGCTGCGCTGCTGAGATGCAGCACTGAAATGTCTGCACTTTTGTGCCATATTCCACAATATCCAAACTTCTGAATGGCAGATCCTTTAGAAAAAAGAGGAAGGGCTGACATTTCGAATAATGAAGGCAGGAATTTTCGTAATGGTGGGACCTATGAAAAAAGGTGAAGGACCGCCAGTCCGAATAATGGAAGTTAACGTTCGGAGTGGCAAGGTTTCGGAAAGGCAGACAGTTACCTCTAGTTTCCTAGCTAGCTAAAAGTAGAGGGCCTACCTTCCATAGTATCGCAGCTGCATGACTGCATGACTTCCCCCGCCCTGCGACACAGGAACATCCAACAGTCTCCACAGTGCCCAGAGATGACACCAGAACCCAGGCAGAATGTTGGTGTGTTTTACTCTGACTGGGCACGACATCTGCTTTCAGGAACACCAAGTTATCATCAAGACAGTGAATCAGCACCGGACCAACTTTGACGCTGAGGAAGTACTGATAAGCCTCAGTGGATTTGTAATTTCTCATTTCTGAGCCGTCCACACCGAGGGAAAAGAGGAAATAATTAAGCATGTCGTCATACAAAATTTGCGGCCATCTTCTCATATCGTCCTCCCACTCACGAATAGTTCGAGGATGTGGGACACATTTACCGTTCGCGTATGACAGGTGTTTATCAGTGTGTTCCCACGCCATTTTCAAGCCAGAGCCCGCCTGACGTTAGACTGTCACACAGTGCCGTGCGCGTGACGACCGGTACTTTTTCACAAATTATCGGAAGTAGAGCTTGTCCATAGGAGCGCGCCAAAATAAGGTGAATAATGAAAATTAATAATTTAGACAAAAGTTTACTTGTCACAAAATGCTTCCCACAAATTTGGTCATGGAGATGCTGCCAAGGTTTCCCAGCTCCCCTCTTTGTGACTGATACCAGCTGGAGGCCTGTGTGACTGTCCCGGCAGACGCTGAATCCAGAGCTGTCTTTGGGCAACTATAAGCACTATAGATGGTCATATCGCCATTATATCGCCACAGAAGCACTAATATTTTTTTCAATTTTTTGAAGTTTCTCAAAAAAGGCGCGCGCCTGGCTGCCGCTTCTCCCTCCGTTTAAGTTCGTTTCAGTGTTTGTTTGCCAAAACAATCTACCCTCCATCTGGATAACGTTAACGTAACAACAGTAACGTTACTGATCGAGCACTCACCTTTCTCTGCCGGTGTTGCCTGTTGGACTTCATCCACACAGCTGGAAGGTAGACCCTGGATAGGCCACCACCTGTCTCGGTGTGGTTAGCCCCCGCTGGCTAGGACCGCTGCCTTCCAGTACCATTGATACCACTGCCGTTGATGAAGGCAGACCCCGGACAGGCCTCCACCTGACCCGGTGTGGTTAGCCATCGTTGGCTAGGACCGCTGCCTTCTACCCCGAGCCAGCTAGCTCCCCTCTGCTTCCAACCTGGGCCTAGGCTGGCTCGTCTCACCATCTGCCATGCTGTGGTTGGTCTTGTTCTATCTACTGTCACTTCACCGGTCACAGCCAAGTATACTAAAGTATAAGTACACTTAAGTGTAAGTATACTGTATACTGTGTAAGTATATGTCGCGAGTGGAACTGTGGCTTATGACTTTGAGATTGGGCTCCTGCAGCCAGAAACATTTTTTGGTGTGTGGTGTATATTATTGTCCAGGGGGGCACTGTATTCTCTCACTGACTTGATTCTCAGGTGATCCGCCCTCTGCCCCGGGAAGCGAGTGATCAGCCTGCCCTTATAAGGAGGACGCCGACCGTCCACGGGACAAGACAAAACCCAGGAGGAGGGAGACGACGGGGAGAGCAGACTGGAGGAGCTGGCCGCATCGGGACGAAACCCACACACAACGCTCGCTAAGCCCGCCACAAAGGGACGGTCTGACCTATTCTCACTCAGTGAGTGTGTGGCGTGTCTTGGACGCGACTATGTCATTGAGTATTCCTGCTTCTGTGTCTCTTAAGTGAACGTGAGGAGCCGGCCGGACCAGATCGACGCCGATCTACTGCTGTGCTGAGACTGCTGGGCTGTTCGACAGGACGACCAGACACCCACACACAACGCTCGCTAATCCCGCCACAAAGGGACGGTCTGACCTATACCTCAGTGAGTGTGTGGCGTGTCATGGGCGCAACTTGTTGCTGAGTGTTCCTGCTCTGTGTTTTTAAAGTGACTCTGATCTACGCTGGTGTCGCCGACGGTCCCCCGCCAGAGTGCCGGAACCCTGCCTGCTTGCTGTCCTCCGTCTGCCCGCTGCCTGCTTGTTGTTCTCCGCCCGCCTGTTACCTGTGGCCGTGTGGACGTTCTCCGCCTCGACCCCCGCCACCATCGCGCCCGGGCCTGCTCGTCTGCCCGCTGCCTGCTTGTTGTTCTCCGCCCGCCTGTTACCTGTGGCCGTGTGGACGTTCGCCGCCTCGACCCCCGCCGCCATCGCGCCCGGGCCTGCTCGTCTGCCCGCCGTCGCTCCAGCCTGCTGAGCTGGGATCCATTGTTGGGGGCTATACCCAGCCTGCCTACTATGCTCTGATAAGTACTCTTACCACTTATATTATCCCAACTCACCGAAGGAACAGGGTGAACGTCTAATGTGAGTTGGGACGGACATTTTAAATCCTTTTCTCTTTTTGTTGTTCGTTTTATTTTCTCCTTATGCTTAACACTACTAATGTAGCTCGCGCTCATTGTAGGTCACGTGACACTGCAACTCAATATCTATGGGATTGCCCGTCCTAAGATCACCCCCCCTGTTAAACGTTGTGTCCCGTTTGCTGTGCTGTTTGAAGTGGTCTTTTGCAGTTGCCTGCCATAATATAACAGGGTGAAATAATATTCTTATGCAGTGTGTCTGCCGTAATATATTGGTGTGCAGTGGTATTCAGATGAAATGTCTGTCTTTGCAGTGGAGTGTGCAATGTTAATTCCTGTTGCTGGGAATCTGTGTGCTGTGCTGTGTTAGATCTGTTCATGACGCACGTCCTCAGAGGGCCTAAATCGACCAGGAAAGCTAACCTAGATATTTGAAACTGCAAGTGCCCATGTGATTTTATAAATGGCTGCGATAGATTTATTTTTGTATTTTAACTGTTGAATAAAACATTGTATATTTTTGTACCGTAACTACACTGGTTGTTGTGATTCTTTGAAGTCCAGGAGATTTTATAGTTTCAATAGGTGACATATACTTAAAGGAGGACTTACCTCCAAAACACTTTTTTTCAGCTTTTAACCAATATATATGACTTTGGGGGTGATGTGTGAAGAATTCTGGTCAGAATTTCCACATTTGACACCAAACTGTTGCCATTTTACCATTTGTATCATTTTTCAGCAGCATACCTGGCATAAGCGCCCTCTAAGGGTCCAACACTGCTTTTTTTTTTTTCTCAAATGAATGGGAGATTAGGGGCACACTGACGTCACAGTGCCCCCAAAGACTATGGGATTTCAAGATAATTACTCCCCTACCCCCCCTGTACCCTTTCGGCTCCTCAGAACTCCAAGCCTATTTCTATTGAAGTTTGCTCTTAAAATACTGAACCAAACGTCGTCAAAGTTGGCACATGTCTTAATTATAGTTAGTTTCCTGCTGAATGTGTCATTACTTTATTGATATCTTACCTGGATAAGCTCGAATGATGATGTTTATATTATCAGTCCGAGTTGCAAGCACTGTCTCCAGCCCAGAGGCAGGCGGGAGAGAGTCGTACTGTAACATGGACGAGCCCCAAGCTCCGCGGGCGCGCGCAGCAGGCCAGCAGCAGCTGGGCTCTCTGAGAGCAGAGAGAGCAGTCTGATATTTCCGCAAAAACAAATATGGTCGCAGTTTAGCGCACATGTAAAATATAACGCTATACTACGACGTGACAACGTGACAAAGCTGGTCTAAACACATCGGCTACTGTAATAACGTCACTGTGTACAAGCAACGGGGGGGGGGGGGTTGACTCACTGTGTGTGTGTTTTGCTGTCTGGAGCACTTTCTCCAGTGCTCTCTGTGCACAGTCTGACATTTCCGCGGCTATCAGTCCGACTTGGAAGCACTTTCTCTTGGCCAGTCAAACGGGAGACTGCTCGCTCATGCACCCGCGGGGCGCGCGCACACTGCACACAGCAGCAGTGAGAGGCGGGGGCTTTCAGTCAGCAGAGCAGAGCAACTGGCTCTGTCTGTGTGTGTGTGCTCCGAGGAGGAGAAGAGCTCTGTCCTGCTCTGCGCCATGAGAGGAAAAATCATAGGTGCTGTAACTTTCAACAAGAATCACGAAAAGCCCCAAAACGCAAATTAAAAACGGATTTCATTGCGCGGTTTATCGCTAGTTGTACGAGGGAATGACGTGGAGAAATCTCGCATTGTGTTACCCCAGAGCGAGAGGTTTGTCCTATTGTGGGTGTGCTGCTGTTAACGAGCCCATGTCACTTTGCTCCCGTAACGTAGTTTCAGTAGTTTCCATAGAGTTACATGCAGAAAAATAATTAAATTTCTAGTTCGCCACTGAATTACCAAATTGATATAACTTTCAACCATTTTGAGCAAAGCTCTTTCCAAACAGGCCACCAGCGTTGGCTAATTGTTGATATTTATACAGATATGGCCCCTCTCAAATAAATTATTTTTGAGGCAGTAGGCAAACTGTAATGGCGTCGATTTCCGAAAAAAATTCTGGACTTCAACACAGCCAAAGAGTCCAGTATAGACAAGAGCATATGTCATTTCTTGGTTTTTTCCATAGGTATTTTCAAATCACTGTTCTAATACATATCTAGGGGGTAAGTCCTCCTTTAAGTATAAGTATACTTAAATGTAAGTATACTGGATACTGTGTAAGTACACTTATAAGTATACTCAAGTGTAAGTATACTTAAGTAACATTTTTACAAGTATATATTTGATAAGTATATAAAAAGTAAACTGAAAGTACAGTATACTCTCTCATTTTAAGTTTAAAAGAAGTATACTAAAGTATACTAATTGTACACTTGTATAAACTTCTTTTTGCTAAGGGTTCCTCATGACGGGAAGGTCCGATGTCATTCTGAATAGTAAACAACAAAACCATGTGATTAGATAACGTTAGGTTAGTTTCCTTCCTAGCTAATGTTACATCCAGTATCAGTTCCAGTGATATGGTATCATCACAACTAGCTATGTAGCTTAGGGTGACTGACAAAGAGCACAGAAATCGCAAAGTTATGATAAACAAGAAAGCATCTAGTTTCCTAGCTAGCTAACAGTAGAGGGCCTACCTTCCATAGTATCGCAGCTGCATGACTGCATGACTTCCCCCGCCCTGCGACACAGGAACATCCAACAGTATCCACAGTGCCCAGAGATGACACCAGAACCCAGGCAGAATGTTGGTGTGTTTTACTCTGACTGGGCACGACATCTGCTTTCAGGAACACCAAGTTATCATCAAGACAGTGAATCAGCACCGGACCAACTTTGCCGCTGAGGAAGTACTGATGAGCCTCAGTGGATTTGTAATTTCTCATTTCTGAGCCGTCCACACCGAGGGAAAAGAGGAAATAATTAAGCATGTCGTCATACAAAATTTGCGGCCATCTTCTTCTCATATCGTCCTCCCACTCACGAATAGTTCGAGGATGTGGGACACATTTACCGTTCGCGTTTAACAGGTGTTTATCAGTGTGTTCCCAGGTCATTTTCAAGCCAGAGCCCGCCTCATGTTAGATGGTCATATCGCCCAGAGGCGGTCCTTCCACCAGGCCGATCAGGCAGCCGCCTGGAGCCTCGTCCAATAGAGGGCCTCGCAGAAAAAAAAAAAAAAAAAAAAAAAATTTTTTTTTTTTTTTTTTAATATTAACTGATAGACCGACAGCAATAACCGAACAACGACGTTAGCGACGGTTAATCGATTAACGGTTAACCGTTGACATCCCTAGTCCAAGGAACAAGTGAGTGTTATTATTTGTTGTTGTCTGTGTGGAATGACGTTTATACTGTGTTCTACATGCGGTGGATTCGTCCGCCATGTGGCTCCTTGTTCATGCTAAATTGCAGTGCCCGTTCGCTGTCCACTGATAGTGCCTTCATTTGAGTTATTGATGTTTCTTTGTATTGTGGGAGTGCCTTATTGTTTACTTATTATTTACACATTGATGTTTATTTGTAGATTGATGTTGAGTTGAATGAGTGATCTATATTTGGTTTACTGTATAAAGATGACAAGTGACAAAGATAAAGATATGATTATGAAGATTACAAGTGATAAAGATATAAAGATGACAAAGATAAAGATATGATTATGAAGATCACAAGTGACAAAGATAAAGATATAAAGATGACAAGTGACAAAGATATAAAGATTACAAGATTCACAAAGAGAATGAGAGAGGATGCAGAGGGTCATGCCCATTGAATCTGAGGGGGGATGTAACTTCAAACAGCCTCTAAATATGGCAAAATACGTCCAAAAAAGGTCAATTTTTTTTGACAGACATACAGACAGACAGACAGACAGACAGACAGACATGCAGGCAGGCAGACAGACAGACAGACAGACAGACAGACAGGCAGGCAGGCAGACAGACAGACAGGCAGGCAGACAGACAGACAGACAGACAGACAGGCATGCAGACAGACAGACAGACAGACAGACAGACAGACATGCAGGCAGACAGACAGACAGACAGACAGGCAGACAGACATACAGACAGACATTAGAGAGCTGCGCGGGCCTGAAATGCAGACCCGTGCCCGATCCGGCCCGGAGGAGTTATGAAATTAATTGGCCCGAGCCCGTTGCGAGGCCCGAAGCCAATATTACGATATAATGACACATCTCTCCCCCTCTCTGTTCCTCAGCTGCTGCGCGTGCTCCTGCAGCCTCTCTTTCTCTCTCTCTCTCTGTCTCTCTCTGTCCGCTGCTGTAGCCTACACGGACACACACAAGGCTTGTTTCTCTCTCTCTCTCTCTCTCTCTCTCTCTCTCTCTCTGTCCGCTGCTGTAGCCTACACGGACACACACAAGGCTTGTTTCTCTCTCTCTCTCTCTCTCTCTCTCTCTCTCTCTCTCTCTCTCTCTCTCTCTCTCTCTCTCTCTCTCTCTCACTCTCTCTCTCTGTGCGCATGCGTTGGGTGAGTGGAGTGAGTTTAGGAAGTGAGTGTTTTTCTATCTTTTTTCTCTCTAAATGCTGTAGATTGTTTTGTACAGTTTCTTACAGTGTTGGTTTGTAAATAGAGTGGCTTTAGGGGATTGTGTGTGTGTGTGGTCAGCCAGCATCTTGCTGGTTGACAGGCGTAGCCACCGCTGCTATGGCGTTCACCAAACTTACCAGGAAACATGGCTTTAAAATAGCGCCTGGTTTTCCTTGTTCGGTAGAGGATTGTAGTTTGGGCGGTTGGAGAAGTGGTGGGACACAGCAGCATTAAATCTGCTGCTAGAATGAATGGCACGGTGGTGATTTTTGTTGATAGTATTGACAAAGCGAATCAAGTGGTCGAGTCAGGCGTGGTTATTGATGAAAAGTTTGTGTCAGTATCGCCGCTCACCACACCGTCAAAAAGAGTGACGGTTTCAAATGTACCGCCGTTTATCAGTGATGATTTTCTGTTAAAGGAACTCTCCAGATATGGGAAAATAGTTTTGCCTATCAGGAAACTGTCCTCTGGATGCAAGTCGCCACTTTTGAAACACGTAGTTTCACATAGACGGCAGGTGCATATGATATTAAATAAAAAAGACGAAGAGTTGAATATGGTGTTTAAACTGAAGGTTGATGATTTTGATTATATGATTTTTGTCAACTCTGGGAATTTGAAATGTTTTGGCTGTGGAGAGGAGGGTCATTTAGCTCGGGCTTGTCCTCAAAAGCCTTCCTCCATTGATAAAACACAGAGTGAAAAAGCAGGAGGAAGCGTTCAGAGCGGTGACAACAGGCAGAGTACTAGTAAGGACAGCCGTGTGATATTAGAAGGGGAACGGGGTCCAGACAATAAAACTGAAATGCCCAAACAGAGTGAAACGTCTGGAAGAGAAAAAATAAATGATGATAAGACAGAAGGTGAACAGGTTGGGGTATCAAACAATGAAACTGTTGATGATGTAATGAGTGATGAAGAGATTTTGATGGAGGAGGAAAATATGTGTAAGGTCATTGCTGTGAAAAGAAAGATGGGAGAGAAAGCTGATGAAAGTGGCTCTAAGCAGCCTAAAAAGAAAGGGGCAAAAACTAGGTCAAGAGCCAGAAAGGAGGAAGAACTGTCAGAGGGTACAAGTATGGTGGGTGAGGGAGAGGAGGGCACCCAGCAAGGAGAAAAGAAGGGGGAGGGTGGTGTAGACGCTCAGGATGGTGATGACTCTCAGTTGTCTGACTCACATCAAGAGAAATTGTATGAAATGAAGCAGGTTAAGAAATTTTTGAAACAGACGAAAAATAAGCAAAATGTAGTCCTTGAGGATTTTTTTCCTGATAAAGCTTTGTTTCTACGGTCTGTTCAATTTCAGATGAGATTCAGAGGAGATGAGGGTTATACAGATCCAGAGATTTTCAGGCTAAAGAAATATGTTACGAGTCTCAATGAAGAACTAGATACAGAATGTGGAAACAGCATAAGATAAACTATCTCACTGTCTGGTTAATGTTTTGTTTGTGTATTTTCTTTTCCACATTTTTCTTTATGAGCAATTTTAAAATATCCACGCTCAATATAAATGGAGCAAGGGATATGGGAAAGAGGGCATGTCTTTTTGAGCTTGTCAAGTTAAAGTTCATTAGTGTCATGTTTGTTCAAGAAACACATAGTGACAGTATGAATGAGACTGACTGGAAGAAAGAGTGGGATGGTGAAATCATTTTAAGTCATTTAAGTAAAAATAGTGGTGGAGTAGCCCTCCTTTTTTCTAAAGATTTTTTACCACAATCGTATGTGGTAGAAGAAATAGTGAAAGGTAGATTGCTGGTTGTTAAAGCGAGATATGAATTTTTTACTTTGGTTTTTGTAAATGTATATGCTCCATATGTAGGGGCTGACAGAGTTCAGTTGTTGGCCGATCTCAGTGTGGTGTTAAATCAGTGTGGGCCTGAGGAGGTTTTATTTCTGGGAGGAGATTTCAACTGCACAGAAAATGATAATGTAGATAGGAATCATGTTGAACCTCATGCTGCATCCAAACGTGCAATTAAACAACTGATAGAAGCTAATAGTTTAGTTGATATATGGAGAGAAATGCATAAGAAAGATAGACAGTATACATGGGTTCATAGTAGATAACTTTTTCTCACTATGGCACGTTTAGACCATTTTTATTCTTTTCAGCATCATTTCAGTATGTTCAGAGAATGCAGGATTATTCCTGTAAGGTTCTCAGACCACTCTATGGTAACATGTAATGTGTTTATTGCAAAAACTAAACAAAAGTCTGCTTACTGGCATTTTAACACTACTTTGTTATTAGATGCACATTTTAAAGAAACGTTTGTTTATTTTTGGAACATCTTTAAAACTAGGAAGAGTGAGTTCAATTCATTGAGACAGTGGTGGGACTATGGAAAGGTACAGATTAAGTTGTTTTGTCAAGAGTACACTCTCAATGTCTCTCGTGACATTGCTAAATCTATGAGAGATCTTGAGATTGAAATAGTGGAACTGCAGAGTTTTGTAGAGTCCACAGGAAATCGAGGTGGTTTTGAGAACCTCAAATCAAAAAAAGCCATGCTGGCTGACCTGCTGGGCACTAAGGCGCAGGGGGCTTTAGTTCGGTCTCGTTTTCAGAGTGATGCTCTGATGGACTTACCTACAAAGTTTTTCTTCAGCCTGGAAAAGAAGAATGGGCAGAGCCGTTTCATACACGCTTTGAGATCAATCACAGGGCAGCTGCTGACTGGAGCCAGTGAGATTCGGCAGAGAGCTGTGAACTTCTATTCTCTTCTGTACAGCAGTAAGTACAGTGAGGATGAAGAGGAGTTTGAGTCATTCTGCAGTGGACTGCCCTCACTTTCAGAGGAGATGAATGAGGAGTTGGGAGGTCCTCTGACTACAGGGGAGCTGTTTACAGCACTGCAGAGCATGCAGGGGGGGAAGGCCCCTGGTATTGATGGAATTCCACCAGAGTTCTATAAGACTTTCTGGGCTGAAGTGTGTGATGACCTCACTGAAGTCTTCACTGAATGTTTCAAGGACTTATGTCTACCTCAGAGCTGCAGGAGAGCAGTTTTGACGTTGTTACCAAAGAAAGGCGACCTACAGGAGATAAAGAACTGGCGTCCAGTCTCGTTGCTGTGTGCGGATTATAAAATGCTTTCCAGAGCCCTGTCAAATAGACTGAAAATGGTGATGGACCAGGTGATACACCGGACGCAAACATATTGTGTGTCCGGCAGGTCCATTGTTGACAATGTGTCATCAATTCGAGATGTTTTGGAAGTCTCTGGTTCACTGGGTTTTGATACTGGCCTGATTTCTCTAGACCAGGAAAAGGCATTTGACCGAGTTGAGCACCAATGCCTGTGGAAGGTTTTGGAAAGGTTTGGCCTCAACTCTGGGCTTATTGCCAAGATTAAGGTTTTGTACGAAGACATTGAGAGTGTATTGAAAATGAATGGTGTTTTGTGTAAGCCTTTCAAGGCATATAGAGGTGTGAGACAGGGTTGTTCAATGTCTGGTATGTTGTATGCTTTTTCAATAGAACCAATGTTACACAATTTGCGCAAGTATATTGATGGTATGTTTTTACCTGGGTTTAATGCACAAATTGTTTTATCTGCCTATGCAGACAATATTGTTGTTATTGTAAAAAATCAAGATGATGTCAACTGTGTTGGGAATATTGTGGAATGTTTCGGAAAACTTTCAGCCGCGAAAGTGAATTGGGCAAAAAGTGAAGCTGTTGCAGTTGGAGAATGGTCTACAGGTCTCCCTCTTTTGCCAGGAGGGCTAAATTGGAAGAGGGGAGGTTTCAAGTATTTAGGAGTCTTTTTAGGAGATGATCAAACTGTTGAGAAAAATTGGGAGGGAATGGTGGAAAAGGTGGAAGGGAGATTGAAAAAGTGGGTTTGGCTGCTGCCACACCTATCTTACAGAGGAAGAGTTTTAATTATTAATAATTTAGCAGCCTCCACACTCTGGCATAAATTAGCATGTATGCTGGATTGTTAAAGAAATTACAGTCAATTATGGTGATTTTTTTTTGGGATTGTTTGCACTGGGTACCTCAAAGTGTGTTATATTTGCCAAAAGAGGAAGGAGGGCAGGGGTTAATCCACTTAGAGAGCAGAGTGGCTGCTTTTAGACTGTCTGCAGTTCATACAGAAATATCTCACAGGGGCTGATGATGTGATTTGGAGACCTCTTATGAGCACTATTTTGAAGAAGGTACAAGGTTTGGGTTTAGATGCCTCTTTGTTTTTGACTGACAGTGCTTTTAGGAGTATGAATGATCTGCCATTTTTTTTTATAAAGGACTGTTTAAAGCCTGGAATCTGTTTAGGTGGTGCAGGCTGGAGCCTACAGCATCGTGGCTGATGATGTGATTTGGAGACCTCTTATGAGCACTATTTTGAAGAAGGTACAAGGTTTGGGTTTAGATGCCTCTTTGTTTTTGACTGACAGTGCTTTTAGGAGTATGAATGATCTGCCATTTTTTTTTATAAAGGACTGTTTAAAGCCTGGAATCTGTTTAGGTGGTGCAGGCTGGAGCCTACAGCATCGTTGTTCTGGCTTCTGGAGGAACCTTTAATTCATGGGGCCAGGTTGGACATTCAGGATGACGGAAAGCCTGGTCTCACTCGGAGGCTCTGCACAGCTGGGGCTGTTAAATTGAAACATATAGTGGATGTTGCTGGACTGAGGTTTCATGATGTAGAAAAAGTGACCTCTTTGCTGGGTTCGAGGTCAAGCCGTCATACCAGAGACATTCTAAATGCATGGATTACAAAATTAACTACTGAGGAACTGGACATGTTACAAGACTATGTCAGAGGGACTGAGACTCCTAATGACAAGGATCCTTTCCCTGAGTTGGGTCTCAAAGTAGACCTGACTGGATTAACGGGACCTTTACTGGATTCAGATTCAAAGGAGCCGATGGACTTGTATGAGCTAAAGGGTAAAGACTTGTACAAGTGTTGTGTTGTTGCTTTGAATAAGAAAATGTTGAATGGAAGAAAAGACAATGTATGGAGAACGAAGCTGAAAGTGGCAGATGACTGTAAGCCCGTGTGGCGCGTACTATATAAAGCCCCACTGAACAAAAGGTCAGGTGACCTGCAGTGGAGAATTCTACACGGAGCTTTGGCAGTAAACTATTTTGTTTCAAAGATAAATCCAACTGTATCTGTTAACACATTCACTGCCAACAACGTATGAACACGTTTTCAGAATCCAGCTGTTCCCTGCCAACAACGTGTTTACACGTTTTTGGCATCGATTTTTTTTTTTGACGGTGGGTTGTGCATCTAAGCCTTTTACATCTCTTATATAATTATTGGAGCCACCGAACGTTTACAACCCATTCCACCGACCCACTAAGTGGCAACAGTGCTCTCCTGGCTAGAGAAAGGAAAGCATTTTTTTAACTTGTCAAGCCATTCTCAGCCCAGCCATTCTCCTTTTCGCGCTGATTGCTGGCGATGCGGGATTGCAAATTTACATAATAGATTCAGCCGATCTACTATGATCGGGTGATAGATTACAGGTGGAGGAACACACTTTGAAACACGCAGCATAAATATGACCAGAATCGCAAAAGCTTCTCTCAACCAAAACTCCAAACGAGCGAGTCCATCCCGACTTCCTCAAACAGCGGCCCAGACATGCAGGCACAGGAGAGCAGCAAAGCACTGACTGGTGACAAGCTTGTCCGCCCACGGAGGGCGGAGTTGAAGCAACTCGAGAGGGAGGGAGAGAGAGAGAGAGAGAGAGAGAGAGAGAGAGAGAGGGAGGGAGAGCGAGAGGGAGGGAGAGAGAGAGAGAGAGCGAGAGGGGGAGGGAGAGAGAGAGAGAGAGAGAGCCAAAAATGAATGGTTAAAGTGACAGTTCCATCCAATTTCACAAAAAGCCGTTTATCTCTGAATATTCTTTTTCACGCTAAAACCATGCTGTATTCAACTGCTAATGCTTACATAACTACTAACTCTACAAACTAACTCTTTTAGACAGAGAAAGTACACATTCTATTAGTACT
>NC_139623.1:111425596-111435596 GCF_964638095.1 Poromitra crassiceps
CATCAAACGAAGCCAGTCTGCTTTCTCTACATACATACAAGCGTTGAGCAGCTTGCAAGCCTTTCTCGCTGTGTCTGTCTGTGGCTGCTGCTCTCGAGCAGAGAGGGGAGGGGGAAATCGGCTGTGTTGATTATGCTGGCGGCTTGACGCTGCTCTTAAGTCAAACGAGTGTGATTTATTGTGTGACAACTGACAAGCGAACTTATTTCGAGTTTTGCCGACCCCCCAAATAAGCTCCCCCCTCCCCCCGCCCCCACAACATACAGGCAAATTCGCTGATAGATTCCCACATGCGCGAGCCGAAGTGTGAAGGGAAATGTCCGATATTGACTTACAGGTAATTTTCCGGTACGCATGTGGGAAAACGGCTATAGTTAAAACATGAGACAGTAACATTGTAACACTGGAACAACGTACTTCTCTTCAGTGTCCATCTTTAAAATTAATCCATCTCTGCTTTGAGCGGTCGCTCTTCAGAGACACACAGCTGGGTTGAGGAGAGTCGGGTCTCTCCTGCTGGATCCTGAGTGCAATAAACCCCCCAAGGCAGATTAGACATACTAGTGCACTAAACCCCCCAAGGCAGATTAGACATACTAGTGCAATAAACCCCCCAAGGCAGATTAGACATACTAGTGCAATAAACCCCCAAAGGCAGATTAGACATACTAGTGCACTAAACCCCCCAAGGCAGATTAGACATACTAGTGCAATAAACCCCCCAAGGCAGATTAGACATACTAGTGCACTAAACCCCCCAAGGCAGATTAGACATACTAGTGCAATAAACCCCCCAAGGCAGATTAGACATACTAGTGCAATAAACCCCCCAAGGCAGATTAGACATACTAGTGCAATAAACCCCCAAGGCAGATTAGACATACTAGTGCAATAAACCCCCCAAGGTAGATTAGACATACTAGTGCAATAAACCCCCCAAAGCAGATTAGACATACTAGTGCAATAAACCCCCCAAGGCAGATTCGACATACTAGTGCAATAAACCCCCAAGGCAGATTAGACATACTAGTGCAATAAACCCCTCAAGGCAGATTAGACATACTAGTGCAATAAACCCCCAAGGCAGATTAGACATACTAGTGCAATAAACCCCCCAAGGCAGATTAGACATACTAGTGCAATAAACCCCCCAAGGCAGATTAGACATACTATTGCAATAAACCCCCCAAGGTAGATTAGACATACTAGTGCAATAAACCCCACAAAGCAGATTAGACATACTAGTGCAATAAACCCCCAAGGCAGATTAGACATATAGTGCAATAAACCCCTCAAGGCAGATTAGACATACTAGTGCAATAAACCCCCAAGGCAGATTAGACATACTAGTGCAATAAACCCCCAAGGCAGATTAGACATACTAGTGCAATAAACCCCTCAAGGCAGATTAGACATACTAGTGCAATAAACCCCCAAGGCAGATTAGACATACTAGTGCAATAAACCCCCCAAGGCAGATTAGACATACTAGTGCAATAAACCCCCCAAGGTAGATTAGACATACTAGTGCAATAAACCCCTCAAGGCAGATTAGACATACTAGTGCAATAAACCCCTCAAGGCAGATTAGACATACTAGTGCAATAAACCCCTCAAGGCAGATTAGACATACTAGTGCAATAAACCCCTCAAGGCAGATTAGACATACTAGTGCAATAAACCCCTCAAGGCAGATTAGACATACTAGTGCAATAAACCCCCCAAGGCAGATTAGACATACTAGTGCTATAAACCCCCAAGGTAGATTAGACATACTAGTGCAATAAACCCCCCAAGGCAGATTAGACATACTAGTGCAATAAACCCCCAAGGTAGATTAGACATACTAGTGCAATAAACCCCTCAAGGCAGATTAGACATACTAGTGCAATAAACCCCCAAGGCAGATTAGACATACTAGTGCAATAAACCCCCCAAAGCAGATTAGACATACTACTGCAATAAACCCCCCCAAGGCAGATTAGACATACTAGTGCAATAAACCCCCCAAGGCAGATTAGACATACTAGTGCAATAAACCCCCCAAAGCAGATTAGACATACTAGTGCAATAAACCCCCCAAGGCAGATTAGACATACTAGTGCAATAAACCCCCAAAGCAGATTAGACATACTAGTAGTGCAATAAACCCCCCAAGGCAGATTAGACATACTAGTGCAATAAACCCCCCAAGGCAGATTCAACATACTAGTGCAGTGGTGCCCAATTTGGGGCCCGCAGGCCAAGTTTGGCCCGCGCTCTGTTTGTTTTGGCCCGCCACGGATTTTGATTTTGATTAGATTTTTTTTTATCCAGAATGCAACTCGGGCAAGTTATCAGGTATCTGCACTGATTGCAAAGGGTGGACACGCTTTTTCATGTGGTGACTTTGTGAAACAGTGTCTGAATGTGGCTGCGGATACTGTGTCACTCCTGAGATTGCATCCCTGCAAATTGTCATGGCAAATTGTTTACAAAAGATGGACAATAAAGCTGATTTTCAAAGTACCTTGAGGTACTTTGAGGTAATTTCTCTCTTGATTACAAAGATGGAAAATACAACTGTTTTTAACTGGGTGTTTACTGATTAAATGTTTAAGCTCCCCACAAATGCAGATGTTTTTTTTTAAATATATATAACCAATTGTCAAATTATTACAATTACCAAACAGATAAAAAGTAGATTATTATATTGAAATGTTATTTTAGATTTAATCATTTTTAGACTTGGCCAAAAAGCTGTTTTCAAGCAGAAAAACTAACTGTTATAAAGTTTTAAGAGAACGTAACATTCCAAATATGTGACCAGTTTGTCAGGATAACGCCTATTTGGAAATTTTAACGAGTAGCGAGGAGCGCTTGTGGCTGCTTGTGTGCTCGCTGGTACTAAATACACGGGTAACATTCTTTACCTCGCCCCCAGCTGCCTGTTCAGTGCCCTCGGTGCAGTCTTTGTGCGCGCGGGATGTAAGATTGCGCGAGTATGAGTATGTATTTGCGCGTGTGAAACAATATAATACGCTCGTGCTTATGTTTGATTGAGCTCTCGACTTCTGACATAAATGTAATCCCATATTTCCAGTCCAGGGCCTCCTCAGGCTATTATGAAGTGTAGAGGGTCTTACTTTGTGTCTGTGAGTCCATGTTGATGACTGACGGTTGGTCACTGTTGGAAACAGAAGACAGCTATCAGAAGGCTCTGCTCCACCCTCTTCCTCCACATGAACACTCATCTTCTGAGAGGAGAAACACACGCGCACACACACACACACACACACACACACACACACACACACACACACACACGGTCATGAGTATAGGGCTGAACAATTTGGGGAAACTATCTAATCGTGATTTTTCGGACAGATTGCGATTTGATTTACAATATAATGTTTTAAAGTCGAGCTTCAGTTCAATATTCACTGTGTAATAGATCATTAAAACATGTGATGGTAGGACTGAGCAATGTTTTATTCCTTCTTTCTAAAAGTCCATCTGTTCTTCTACACTTTTTTCAAATATATTTTTTGAAAGTGTCAAAGCATGTTGACCCGGCTGCTGTGAGAGTGTTCTCTCACCTAGACAGAGATACCCAAAATAAATCAGGATAGCTCCTCAACCATGAGGCCTTCATGCAGATGTCTGGTCTCCTTTGAAAGATCAGAAGCTCTGGAATATGACTCCAGTGTAAGTAAACCTACATCTATTACCATTCCACAGTAAATGGAGATGCAATAAAGGAGAAAAATAATGTGTTCATCCTCACCTAGTGAATCTAATTTTAAGAGGCAACATCACCATTATAACCAATATGCCACAGCTAATTATGCTGCTGAATGTTTCATAACTGTCAATTTTATAAAAATACTTAACAAATTCACAATTTCAAAACTTCATTGATATCCCGAAGGAAACTTGGTTTTCAGGGCCAAACAGTAGGCTACAAAAGACTGACAATAACAAGCATCATCATAACACAGTAACTCCAGTAGTGATCAGCTCAAGCATCATCATAACACAGTAACTCCAGTAGTGATCAGCTCAAGGATCATCATAACACAGTAGCTCCAGTAGGGATCAGCTCAAGCATCATCATAACACAGTAACTCCAGTAGTGATCAGCTCAAGCATCATCATAACACAGTAGCTCCAGTAGTGATCAGCTCAAGCATCATCATAACACAGTAGCTCCAGTAGTGATCAGCTCAAGCATCATCATAACACAGTAACTCCAGTAGTGATCAGCTCAAGAATCATCATAACACAGTAACTCCAGTAGTGATCAGCTCAAGCATCATCATAACACAGTAACTCTAGTAGTGATCAGCTCAAGCATCATCATAACACAGCAACTCCAGTAGTGATCAGCTCAAGCATCATCATAACACAGTAACTCCAGTAGTGATCAGCTCAAGCATCATCATAACACAGTAACTCCAGTAGTGATCAGCTCAAGCATCATCATAACACAGTAACTCCAGTAGTGATCAGCTCAAGCATCATCATAACACAGTAGCTCCAGTAGTGATCAGCTCAAGCGTCATTATAACACAGTAACTCCAGTAGTGATCAGCTCAAGCATCATCATAACACAGTAACTCCAGTAGTGATCAGCTCAAGCATCATCATAACACAGTAACTCCAGTAGTGATCAGCTCAAGCATCATCATAACACAGTAGCTCCAGTAGTGATCAGCTCAAGCATCATCATAACACAGTAACTCCAGTAGTGATCAGCTCAAGCATCATCATAACACAGTAACTCCAGTAGTGATCAGCTCAAGCATCATCATAACACAGTAGCTCCAGTAGTGATCAGCTCAAGCATCATCATAACACAATAACTCCAGTAGTGATCAGCTCAAGCATCATCATAACACAGTAACTCCAGTAGTGATCAGCTCAAGCATCATCATAACACAGTAACTCCAGTAGTGATCAGCTCAAGCATCATCATAACACAGTAGCTCCAGTAGTGATCAGCTCAAGCATCATCATAACACAGTAGCTCCAGTAGTGATCAGCTCAAGCATCATCATAACGCACTAACTCAAGTAGTGATCAGCTCAAGCATCATCATAACACAGTAGCTCCAGTAGTGATCAGCTCAAGCATTATCATAACACAGTAACTCCAGTAGTGATCAGCTCAAGCATCATCATAACACAGTAACTCCAGTAGTGATCAGCTCAAGCATCATCATAACACAGTAGCTCCAGTAGTGATCAGCTCAAGCATTATCATAACACAGTAGCTCCAGTAGTGATCAGCTCAAGCATCATCATAACACAGTAGCTCCAGTAGTGATCAGCTCAAGCATCACCATAACACAGTAACTCCAGTAGTGATCAGCTCAAGCATCACCATAACACAGTAACTCCAGTAGTGATCAGCTCAAGCATCATCATAACAAAGTAGCTCCAGTAGTGATCAGCATTCTGATTCTGATTTACAAAACGCTGTCACATTCATGTATTCTATGAATAGACATCACCCATCACAGTTTTCTTTTTCATTTTTATACATTTTTTCTTCTTTCCTCTTCTTCCTCTCCTTCCTTTTTTTGGGGGCGGGAGGGGGGGGGGCAGATCAGGGGCCGCTGGTGCAATGGGTTTAATCTTAAGTGAATAAGTGAATAAGTTTCAGTTAAGTGTAAGTGTAAGTGCGTTTCATTGTGCATACTTTATGCTACTCTATCTGCCTTTACACTTTAGGTTTTGTGTTTACAGATTCGGCTATTTGTTAAAGGCCTGCATGAAATTTGTGTGGATATGCTGTACATGTTTGTTTTTCTGTGGACTCTGTCGCACTCTAGTGTTGGCTTATTGTACATGCAGCTATGACAGGAAGGCCATGAGAGAAGCCTATTAATTTGTGATAGAAAATATAGGCCTACCTACCCATATACCCATTTATTTAATAGTTTATAACAGAAAAGTTATCTCTTTATCTTATGCCCTTTCCTTTAGCTTTATTTCACGTCAAACTTGAAGTATGAATCTAAATGCTTTATTGAAACAATGTTTTAAGTTATGATTGACTACAACTGGCCCCGCCCTCAGGCACGAGGTGGGTATGACTCAACTCGTGGCGTCCTTTATCTTCCTGCATGGAAGGTGGCGGTGTAGCATGACTTTGTTGAGTGGGAATGCAGCTTAACTAGATCAAATATGCACGATGCACTCACTGCCAGGGTTGGGGAGGGTTACTTTAAAAATGTAATCTGATACAATTACTAATTACCTGTTAAAAATTGTAATCCGTAACGTGATCCAAGTATCACAATATCAAAGTAATGTAACAGATTACTTTCCGTGGCTTTTGGATTACATTTGGACACATTTCCTGCATTTGACTAATGGAATCTGGGGGCATGCTCCTCACGATGACAAAAAAAACCATATAGCCTACAGCAGGCATTCATCCAATCTAGTGTTGCCTAAACAATAACAATATTTCCATTCCAGTGCACTGATATTATCTGGTTTCTAGTTATTTATTTATTTTGGGTGCACTGGTCCTTTTAAGGGCCAACTGACTCTTTTCAAGTGGGTTTTTCCCCCTCTCCAGTGGTTTTATGTTTTATTTATTTGCACCATAGATATCAAACATAAAGTAGACAATAGGAAGAATCAATATGTAGGATACAGTACACAGCTGTCAGCCACTTGGATAAAGATACAATAGGCTATACAATAAATAGAATATACAATACATGTAATCCTGCTAGTAATCCCCATTTTTCCACTAAATGTAACTGTAATCTTGATTACATATTTTGTATGCAACTGTAAGGGATTACAGTTAACTTGTTTGTATCCTGATTACAGTAACCAGATTAGATGTAATCAGTTACTTCCCAAGCCTGCTCACATTTCCTGCTTCTAAAATAAAAATCCTGCTTCTCAGTCTAGTCTGTCAGACATTTTGTGCTCTGTTTAAGAAACTCCTAATAGGCCTGCTCTCAAGAGACTACTTTGATCTTTATTAGGATCTGATCTTTCTTTTAAGGGTAAGGTCTTAGATAATGTCATCATTCTAAGAATGTCAACACTACAGGACCAACTCTTAGTAGCCTCTTAGGAAGCTTTGTGAATATAGGCCATGGCCCTTATGTAGCCTAAGTCAGTACTTTTTTTCATGCCTTTTTTGATTTAGTGGGAAGCTGATGTACTGTTGAGTTAATTCTGACTCTTGTTCCCTGTACAGTGCAGAGTCACAGACTGTTAGATCTGTTACAGTCAAATGTAAAATAATAATGATTTATGTTGTAATATATTAAACACTCACCCTGCGCAGCTCCTGTTGATCTGTTGCTCTATTCAGTACAGAATCCCGGATCAGCTCTCACTTAACACGTGGCCAGGTTAGCCTATCTACATCAATTGAACATGTAGCAGCATAGGTTTCTATAACTGGATAACAAGCTGATGGTGAGAAGCACTCGTCCAGTCCAGCGGCTGTCTACCTCTGTGAGATCTCTAACCAATAATGGTCACGTGTTGAATCATTCTGGGTGATTTATTCAGCTGAATCAGCGTCTGGGCATGCTTCCTGTTTTGCTGAGGCTCTTGTCTTCAGTTCTCCCTGTGGTTGCTATAGGGGAAGTCTCACTTCTGAAAAGAATTTAGTCAAATGTAGAAGAATAGTTTCTCTGTTACCTCTCTAGCTACAGTCATGGAACTCTGGACAAATTCATATCAGAAATATTCTGATTTGGGTTTGAGAATCACTGGCCTAGGGGTCCTATCTTGACCTCTCTCTCTCTCTCTCTCTCTCTCTCAATAATGACATATAGGCATAAATTAAGTAGCCTATAAATAAACAAAACTGGACATGTTTCCTTGTTTACTTTTGTGGCAATTTAATAGCATGCACAATTTGATTTTGATTTGAGGCAAGTGATAATTCAAAACCAGATAGATCATCATCATCAACAGAAATCCTTTTAATCGGTTCTAAATCCACACTATCCAAAGTTGACAGTTGTTCCCTCTCAATTGACAGCTCCTTAGTTTCCCCCTCCCCTCAGGTCAAGATTCTGGGTGTCATCCTCGACAGCTCACTTTCCTTCAAATCTCACATCAATAATATCACCCGGTCTGCTTATTTCCACCTACGCAACATCAATCGTCTTCGGTTGTCCTTGAGTGACCTGAAAGGCACTTGCAAATAAAATGTATTATTATTATTATTATCATCCTACAATGTGTTGCATGTAAAACCTGCATCAGTGCAGATGGATTCATCACATCACAACAGTGAAGTGACCCTAAGTTGGTCAATTATATTAATAATAATAATAATACATGACTTATATAGCGCTTCTCTAGTTACTCAAAGACGCTTTACAAACAGTATAAGATAAAACTTACACAAATACAGAACAAAAACAATATGGGGGTTGCAAAATTAAAAAGGAAGGTGGAGTTAGAAGTCAGATATTGTAGGCTTTCTTGGAAAGGTGGGATTTTGAACGGCACACATAAAATCGCCTAGGAGTAAAACAGAGGGTGAGATTGTAGACAGTTGTGTGATGAATTCTGATAGGTCGGATAGGAAAGAGGGGTTGGGTTTGGGAGGGCGGTAGATGAGAGCGATGAGTAGAGGTTTAGGGCCGGGAAGTTTAAATGCCAGGTGTTCAAAATGGATGCGTAGCGTAGCGCCATGGCTGAAATAGAGCTGGAACACATGGTGGATGATGGCTGTGACCGGTGAAGTGACAGTAGATAGAACAAGACCAACCACAGCATGGCAGATGGTGAGACGAGCCAGCCTAGGCCCAGGTTGGAAGCAGAGGGGAGCTAGCTGGCTCGGGGTAGAAGGCAGCGGTCCTAGCCAACGAGGGCTAACCGCACCGGGTCAGGTGGAAGCCTGTCCGGGGTCTGCCTTCATCGACGGCAGTGGTATCAACGGTACTGGAAGGCAGCGGTCCTAGCCAGCGGGGGCTAACCACACCGAGACAGGTGGTGGCCTATCCAGGGTCTACCTTCCAGCTGTGTGGATGAAGTCCAACAGGCAACACCGGCAGAGAAAGGTGAGTGCTCGATCAGTAACGTTACTGTTGTTACGTTAACGTTGTCTGTATGTCTGTCTGTCTAACCTTGTTCCTACATCAGCTCTGCTTTGTCCATCCTGTGTTTCTATCAGGATCCAGCAGGACAGAGCAGACTCCTCTGTCCAAAGCTGTGTGTCCATGGGGAGTGACCGCTCTATGAATCATCCTTCAAACATCTTCAAACATGTTCAAACATTCTTCAAACCTGGACACCACTCTACTGATAAAAGGTACAAACTTAAAACTGGTGAAAACAGATGTGTTTGTTGTCGTCTGACTCAAAGTATCTTTGTACCACATGGTTTCTTCAGAGTCCATGTTGTTATGTACAGTATGTCTAAAAAGTATTTGAATACATGACGTACTTACCTGTCAAACGATGGGAGGAGCACCTGAAGGCAGCAGGAATCTCTGTAAAGTGACCACAGCTTCATGAGTTGGTAAATCTAGGAGATAATGAGGTGAATATTGAACTTTTAGACCCACTAGGCATCTCACGCGTGTGCTCGATTCATAGGCTCGCCCGCTGCACGGCCTCGCCCGTCCTGCAGCTCGCCGAGCTGGCTCTACAGCTCGCATACGCAGCTTGGCTGCTGCACGGCCTTGTCTGCCCTATTGGTGCGCGCACAATGTCTCCCTCACTCTCTCCCTCAGTCTCTCCCGCTCTCCCTCTCCTCTCTCTCCCTCAGTCTCTGTCCCTCTCCTCTCTCCCTCTCCCTCAGTCTCTCTCCCCCTCTCTCTCCTCTCTCTCCCTCTCCCTCAGTCTCTCTCATGAGCCTCAGACTGATGACATCGTCAGTGATGTCATCAGTGACATCATCACTGACCTATAGCCTCACACACGTGCACGCGCACGCACACACACACACACACACACACACACACACACACACACACACACACACACACACACACACACACACACACACACACACACACACT
>NC_139623.1:111438096-111498096 GCF_964638095.1 Poromitra crassiceps
ACACTCATCCCATGTTTAGCATAGCGTTTGCATCAGGAGAGGCACTGTAAATGACTTTACATGTGTTTTGCATCCTTTGAACCCCTCCAGAGAACACAGCCAACATCTTCTCAACCATCCATGGTTGACCTGACATGAGCCAGTCCAGCACATACACAGTGCTCCTGAGCTGTTACCTGCACTCACTGTTTCCTCTATTCTATTTGTGGCACTCAAACTCTACATTTAAACCCATTGTAATATTTAGTAGGCTGAAAGCCCCTCTAGGCAGTGTAGCGGAAAACTTGGGAAGTCCAGCACTCAATATTACACGTATCTCTATAGGTACAAACGTTTTGTTTTTGTTGCCTGATCAAATTTCAACTCAACCACAATCTCGGGGGTTTGCAGTCCAAATGAGAGCGAGTTCACGTCACAGTGAGTCAAGTCATGACTTGTCGATGTATTAGTTAATTCAGTTAATGCATTAAGAAGTGCATTTGCATGTCATTAACATCTTTGATTTCTCCATTCACTCAGGCTAGACAAACCAAACAATATCTATACAATCTGTAGAGTTTGTTTGTTACACAAAAAACTAAAGCTACAAGCCGCAGGCTGGAACTAAGCCCAGCCTTGGTGAGCCAACCGGTGGGCTTGACCTGGGCGCTGCCAACCGAGGCCAGGCCGTGGCCATGGACCAAGGTGCGCTGTGCCCCCTGCCAGGCTCCCTGCACTTGCAGGGGGCGCCCCAACAAGGGAGTGCGACCCATGGAGAGCTCCCAACCACCCCGGGCCTTGGGCACCAAGGGCGGTGGGCTTGTCCTTAGAGCTACAAGCCAAAGGCTGGCACTGAGCCCAGACCTTGGCGAGCTGTAAGCCCTGCTGGACGCGAAGCGCCAGCAAGGAGCGGTACGTCTATTGTAGCGGAGGTAGCTTGCGCCCAATGTACTTAGCACACAGATACTAACTGCACGGGTGCACGCCAGCTATCTGCAAATACTATCGTTCTGTGCTAAACAGTACTAAATATTGCTATATGCACGTATGCAAGGCAAGCTAGCTTTCAAACTCCTTTGAGAGCGGACCTTGGTCCGCTCTCAAGAGCTTAGCTGCGGACAAGACCGAGGGTTCAAGGCGCCTGTGCAGCGTGCTCGTGCCCCAGGCAGAACACGCACTTAACATGCCGATTCATACTCGGCCAAAGTAGTTTTACACATGGCCCATCCCCTCCCTGACTTTCCCTGCTCAGTAGCAAGAGGAAGCAGGAAGCTAATCACTAATAGCAGGCTCCCGCAGGGCGCACCCTATTAGCGGGAGTACTGCTTAAGCAAGCTAGCAGGCTAGCAAGAAGCACAGGCTAGACAGTAAGCAACCCGGAGGCTAGCGAACGTGCGCGTGCAATGGTAACGTAAGCGGCAATAGCCCATCCCGAAGGGGAGGCACCAATACCCACAACCTGTTAACCCGAGAGAACAGGCGTGGAAGCCACTAGCTAAGCTAGCATAAGCACTGAGAGACAAGCGTGCGCTAACACAAGCCTGCGCACAAGCCGGTGCAGCGAGTCTCTACCCTGAGTAACACGGGGAAGCAAGCGTGACCGCAAGCAGAGGCCAGCGGCCCGCGAAGCTAGTCAATCTCAGAAGAAACTCCTCAGAGGGAGTTACAATCTAGTAGATGCTATTTGCACGAGGCAAGCAACACTTAGCAGACATTAAATTAATTGTGCCGGTTGTAACCGGCCAGCGTAGCCTCACAGCTAATACAGCACCTAGCTGTTCCCCCCCTCTCTCTGCTAACAGGAATAACGGGGTTACCGTGCAAGCTAAAGCCTGCAACGGTAAGATAGCTGGAGTGCTACACAACGCTAGATACTGGCTTGCACGGGAGCAAGCTAGCTATCTAGCTAACTGAAGAGCATGGCTTCTAGCTACTACTCTCGCTTAACGTGCGCCCTACACAGAGGTAGCTGGCGCGAAATACTTAGCACACAGACACTAACTGCACGTGTGCACGTTAGCTATCTGCCACAAAACCGGGTGCGTTACCCTGTCTGGGGACGCAGCCAGATAGCTGGAGTGCTACAAGGTAGTCCAAGCTAGCTGCACTGAGCAAACTAGCTAACTATCTAACGCGCGCGCTCTAAAGCCAGCGTGCTACAAGCTAGCTGCTAGCTGCATGAGACACTTAGCTAGCTAACTATCTAACGTTACTCCAGCCGGAGTAACACGCGCGCTCTAACGCTAGTAGCTGGCGCCTAAAGTACCTAGCAAACAGAAGCAACCGCACGGATGCAAAGCTAGCTATCTGTGACAACTGTGCTAATTAGCCCGTTGTTCTAGTGCTAACGGTACAAGCTATTCTGCACGTATGCAACCTAGCTAAGAGTTTTGAGTGCAGACCTGAGTCAGCGCCCAAGCCTAACACAACGTTACCCCAGCCGGGGAAAAACGTTCACATGAGCTGCACGGCGGCAGCTAAACAACAGTTAACTAAGGAAGATACTCTTAGCTTAAGATGACTTGTTCCGACGCCGCAGGGTGAAGGGTACAGGGTCGGGTCCCCGAAGCCTGCTTTATCCCGTCCACGCAACCTCTTGAGGTGGGCAAATCAGCCGGAACGAGCCTAGTATCTAAGCTATGTAAAAGAGCTAACTCAAAGTTAACCGCGGAGCTATTAGAACACATCTTCTTCAGCGGGTGGAAGAAACGGAAAGTGATTATCCCTGGGCTGACAGGACGTGACGTAGTCACGTGGAACCGTGTCAGCCCCAGGGGGTACCACGCCACCTACGGGTGGGTGGTCAGGTTTTAATGATAAGTAATTTTGGAGCAAAATGACAGTCTTCCATAGGGCTGCGTTGCAGCGTTTTAGGCACTAGTGAGAGCTTGAGTTCGAAACGAAGTAAAACTGAAATTGAACTATTGAATAAAATAAAAATATATACAGTATATATACCTTAATGTACATTATACTATTTATGTTAAATAAATGTGTTTCATGGTACATTATTTCAAAATATTTTTTTCTTTTCCTCAGTTATTAGAAGGACCATGCTGTTCATTCTGCTACTCTCAGGTCAGTATGTGTGTGTGTGTGTGTGTGTGTGCGTGTGTGTGTGTGTGTGTGTGTGTGTGCGTGTGGTGCGTGCGCACTGCGCACACGTATATGTGCGTGCATTGTGCAGTGTGGTGTGTATAAATTAATATTATTGAAATTATTAGCTACCTCTTATCTGCATGTATTCTTGTATAAAGCAAGAGCATCAGGTAACATACATACACGCCGTCATGCGTACTATGCTGAATGTGTCTTCAGTCACAGGCCTCTGCTCAGGCCTTCATCATCAGTACCACCGTATTCAAGAAAAAAAGAGCTGGAATGAAGCCCAAAGCTACTGCAGAGAGAAGTTCACTGACCTGGCCACCATCGATGACATGGCCGACATTCAGACGCTGATTGAGTCTGCAGGCAGCGGTTATGGGGGATACACCTGGATCGGCCTGTATGAGAAACCAGACAGCTGGAGGTGGTCAGATGGGAGCGAGTCCTCATTCACATACTGGGCGGGTGGAGAACCAAACAGTGATGACGAGAACTGCGCTGCCATATGGCTTGATATTGCCAATGCCAATCATGGCAAGTGGTTCGACGGGAATTGTGAATCCAAATTGGATTTCATTTGCTACACTGGTGAGTTATTCACATCACTAATCAAAATCACATTAATTATATGGCATTATATACAGTATATTTTTGAAAGTTGATCTTAGTAAAAAAAAATCTATCTATCTATCTATCTATCTATCTATCTATCTATCTATCTATCTATCTATCTATCTATCTATCTGTCTATTCTGTGCTAAAGGTGTAGAGAAGCAGGTGTTCAAAATAAAGGTGATGTCAGAGGCTGACCTGAATGATCCTGATATGATGGAGGCCATCTTGAAACAGGTTAATCTCTAATGCAGTGGTTCCCAACCTTAGGGTCGCGACCCTAAGTGGGGTCGTCTGGAATTCAAATAGGGTCGCCTGCATGTTTTTTGTTGTTATTTTTACACCACACACAATTGAATACTACCGAAGAGTACAAGCCACAATTCTGAGGGGGGCGAACGTTTTTGGCTGTTTTTCTCAAATGTTGCCCATTTGAAGCCATATTTAGAGGAATATCTCATTTTAAATTAACATTAGGATTAGACTGTTGTGATGTCATTATTATGCAGATTATAACTTTCAATCAGGATTCTGAGAATAAAATCAGAGTTACTGTCAGAATTCTGGGGGGGGGGGGGGGTCAGAGTTTTGAGATGATTAAAGTCAGAATTCTCAGATTAATCAGAATTCTGTGGGGGGGGGGGGGGGGGGGAAGCATACTATGTGACATCATTGACGATGTCACTGATGATATTATCGATGGTGTACCGGTATTTGAATGTCTCGGGTCCCTATAGATTTTTGTCACGTCAAAGTAGGGTCACAAGCCAAAAAAGGTTGGGAACCCCTGCTCTAATGAATTGCTTTTGTCACTTACAATACATACGATCTGTACATTGCACTATTAAAAACCACGAGAGTCATGTAATTTACTTCGGAGTAAAACAGATTGGTACTCCCCAATTCTGATTTAAACCTGACGAACAGCAGAAGGACATTTTCTTTTTAGAAGAGAAGCAAATGTTATTGCTGATTTTCTCTGTTTTATGAGCATCCTAGCCTTAAGCGTTGAGACGCTGGCTTGTGAGCGAGTCACCAGTTGAGTAAATCAATCCTTTTTGTTGTTCAGATGGAGAAGAAGATGAAAGAGAAGGGGATGAAGGACGTCAAACTTCGATGGAGAAAGAGGGCTGATGGAGAAGTCTTCCACAAAGAATTATGAAAAGAAGAAGGCTGCTTTGGGTTGATTTATGATAGATAGATAGATAGATAGAGTACTTTATTCATCCCCGTAGGGAAATTCGAATGAGTTGAAATCTAACTGGTAATGACGTAATTGCCAGTTGCCTGTTTGGTTTGATGATTTTTCTTTCAGTAGATAAGTCTCTGTAGTGGATGGAAACAAACATTGAGTAGGAGCAATCTGGGAACCCGGAGTCTATCAGTCTTAGTGGGCATCCACTATATAGCGGGAACCCCAAAATATCGGCCATCTGTCCCAGAGTCATTTTAGTTGTCATTCATTTAATTTAATTTAATTTAATTTTAATTTGGGGTGAGGCACAGGGGGATGAGTGGGGTTCGGTTAAGGGCATTGGTAGCCACTTGGTTGGGGTTAGGGTTTGGATATGGTCGAGGACTCCAGGGCCTTCTCCTGGAGCCCCCACCTTTAGGGGAAGGGGTTTGATCATAGAAAAAAAAAATTAGTGTTTTTTTTTAACCTTTTTTAGCCGTATTTAAAGGAATATCTCATTTTAAATCAACATTAGGATTATACTGTTGTGATGTCATTATTCAGTATCTTCTCCTTTTCTCACTAACTTTCATGTCACCACCTGCTCTCCTGTCAGCATTCTAACTTACAAACACAAACTGTAGGTTTAGCCATCATGTTCTTTCATAAACAGCCTGATTGGAAAGAAAACATTGCCACTGAGATGTCACAACAAGCACTTTTATTATTATTATTTAGTATTTATTATTGCTGTTATTATTACAGTGCACACACACATTCTCACAATTATTGCACAAATCAATCAAGCAGTATTCAAGTCTGTTTGTACCTGAAATGTCTTCTTCCTGACTTTTGCCGTGGCAAAGCGTTTGACTAGAGTGGTGAAGTCCAATGTTCTAACAATGTTACTTTCCAATGACATCAATGTCAAGTGGGTGAGTCATTGGACAATAGGCTTCAGCCTGGGCGCCTCCCGTCGTGTGATTGGTAACCTAAATGTCAGACCTGTCAATCAACGTGTCTGAAATTGTGATTTACCAATCACAATTTACCAATCACAACACACACACACACACACACACACACACACACACACACACACACACACACACACACACACACACACACACACACACACACACACACACAGGGGCATCCCTGTACATCTGGGGGCCCTAAGCACGATAAATTTGGGAGCCCTCTCACAGGGTTCCATGTCGTTGGTCCGACCTCTCGCTGTTCCGACCTCCCCTCTCCCAGCCCCCATGCCTAAACCTAACCTCCCCCAGACCCTAACCCAAAACCTAACCTCTCCCACCCCCACGCCTAAACCTAACCTCCCCCAGACCCTAACCCAAAACCTAACCTCTCCCACCCCCCACGCCCCCCTAAGGTCGGCATTGCGAGTGGTCGGCATAGCGGGTGGACACCCTCTCACAGTGGATGTTATTACTCTGCAAAAACATTTGAATGGCGTCAGTAAAAAAAACATTTTTTGCGAAGACCCTGGACAGGGGGCCCAAAAAAAACCATCAAGGGTCCCCCAAAAAAAAAACATTTTTTTTTTGGGGCCCCTTGATGTCCCGGGCCCCGGGCTTCAGCCCGGGTAAGCCCGTTGGTAAAATCGGCCCTGTAAACAAGCCCCTTTACTATCAGTTTGAACCAGTTTGAGTGGGTTTCCCCACAAAGAAAGGAAAAAGCTCCCCTCCTAGAGGACTTAGGACAGCCTCCATAGGATGCACGGACCTTTGTTGATTGGATCAGCAGGTCCAGGTGCAGGTCGGTCCTGTCGGATCAGGGCAGCCTGTTATACATTCACTGGATGTTCTTGGCTTAGGAAACACAGTTCTACTCTCAATCTGTGAGGCTCTAAAGACCTGAGGTGAGAATCTATGTCACTATCAAACTAATATTTCAGAGCGTGCAGTTGCTTCTATGCATAATGTTATTTGATGGGTAATATGGTTTATAACTAAACATATAGGGATTTTTTTTTAAACATCTTTAAAAGGCAGTATTTCTTGAATATTGTAAAAAAAAAAAACAATCTGCCATATAAGAAATTCTTAAAGGAGAACTTACCTCCAAAACACTTTTTTTCAGCTTTTAACCAATAATAACTTTGGGGGTGATGTGTGAAGAATTCTGGTCAGAATTTCCACATTTGACACCAAACTGTTGCCATTTTACCATTTGTATCATTTTTCAGCAGCATATCTGGCATAAGCGCCCTCTAAGGGTCAAACACTGCTTTTTTTTTTTTCTCAAATGAATGGGATATTTGGTACAACCTGACGTCAGGTTGTCCCCAAAGACTATGGGATTTCAAGATAATTACTCCACTACTCCCCCTGTACCCTTTCGGCTCCTCACAACTAAGCCTATTCCTATTGAAGTTTGCTCTTAAAATACTGAACCAAACGTCGTCAAAGTTGGCACATGTCTTAATTATAGTTAGTTTCCCGCTGAATGTGTCATTACTTTATTGATATCTTACCTGGATAAGCTCGAATGATGATGTTTATATTATCAGTCCGAGTTGCAAGCACTGTCTCCAGCCCAGGCAGGCAGGCGGGAGAGAGTCGTACTGTAACATGGACGAGCCCCAAGCTCCGCGGGCGCGCGCAGCAGGCCAGCAGCAGCTGGGCTCTCTGTGCTGAGCAGAGAGAGCAGTCTGATATTTCCGCAAACAAATATGGTCACAGTTTAGCGCACATGTAAAATATAACGCTATACTACGACGTGACAAGGTGACAAAGCTTCTCTAAACACATCGGCTACTATATTTCCCTGCATCCCTCCTACTGAGATTATATCGGTATTGATTTTGGACAGACTGAATGCGCGGAGGAGGAGGAGGAGAGATCTGCAGCTGTGCCCTGAGTAGCCCTGAGAGACACTCGCCTCGCTCCGACTACTGTGCCCGTCTGTGAAAAGCGTCCTGTCCAGTCGCACCTTCGCAAACAGATGCGGGATTCCCTCAATCCTGTACCCAATCTCAGACTGTATTCTCTAAATCGCACACCAGCTATTTCTGTATGTGTTTGTTTGTTGCTCCATGAGGTTACGAGCGCCCCATGCATGCAGCAGGCTGTTTCGCCAGCCGGGGTCTGGCAGGAGGGACGAGGCGCAGCCTGCACTGCGCTGAGAGGAAAACTTTTGCACAACTTTTAACAAGAATCACGAAAAGCCCCCAAACTAAAATAAAAAAGGGACTATATGGCAACTTGGAGGAGGGAATGACGTAGAGAAATCTCGCATTGTGTTACCCCAGAACGGGGGGTTTGTTGTATTGTGCGGTGTGCTGCTGTAACGAGCCCACGTCACTTTGCTCTCGTAACGTAGTTTTGACACACTGCCATAGAGATACATGCAGAAAAATAATTAAATTTCTAGTTCGCCACTGAATTACCAAATTGATATAACTTTCAACCATTTTGAGCAAAGCTCTTTCCAAACAGGCCACCAGCGTTGGCTAGTTGTTGATATTTATAAAGATATGGCCCCTCTCAAATAAATTATTTTTGAGGCAGTAGGCAAACTGTAATGGCGTCGATTTCCGAAAAAAAATCTGGACTTGAACACAGCCAAAGAGTCCAGTATAGACAAGAGTATATGTCATTTCTTGGTTTTTTCCATAGGTATTTTCAAATCACTGTTCTAATACATATCTAGGGGGTAAGTCCTCCTTTAACTTTTTTTATTCAATTATAATGTATTTGCTGCTTACCAATGATGATGTTAATTTGTAGAGTTCTTTCTCAGCACAATCCATGCTGTTCCTCATAGTAGCTCTGGAATCACAATCCTGCTATGTACAGTACAGGCTGACTGAAGCTCACTGAAATGTACTTTGTGTGACTCTGGATGTCATTTCAGTGAGCTTCACAGTCAGCTTGTACATACATAGTCACTAGAGACTACCTTTCCCATAAGCACATTATGTTATCGCGAGAGTTGAAAAATATCAACACCTTTGCGGCTGCGCAATATCATTCGAAAACTTGCATGGTGAGGGACGCCGTGAGGAGAAAGAAACGCAGCGGACAAAACACAATGGCGACAGCGGCGACTACAGCAGGCGGAGCGGGCTCAGGCGGCCCGGCAGCCGGCCCGGTTGGTGCCGGTACCGCAGTGGGACGTAAGAAAGACGGGGGCCCGTCCTCCAAGTTCTGGGAGAGTTCAGAAACGGTGTCTCAGCTGGAGACCGTGCGCCAGTGGATCGGGAAGCACTACAAAAAGGTTAGCAAGCAGCACTGCTTCTCCATTGATTTCTATGAAGGCCCGCGTCCCCTGGCACAATGGAGCGCTGTTATCTTAGCTAGCCGCAGCTAGCCAAATCAAATGATATGTCTTGGTTGTTCATTCAGATATGTGGTTTTGTTTGTGGGAGGGGGGTCGCTGATATGAAACAAGTTGTCCGTTAACGAAATGTCACAAAACTGAAGGGCTCAAACATCCTCGGGGTGAACCTGGTTAACAAGCAGTCGGCTAGCTGTTAGCTAGCTGCCCCATTCAGTAACGTTACGGGGGCCGAGGACACCAATACATGTTGGGGTAATGTTTACAAACGAGTCAAGCTCACAGTGGCTGTAGTTATCAAACTTACACACGATTTTAACATTACTCAATGCGAATAGTTTCAGTTAACGTTAGCCTAATATTATTAGCATTGCCTGAGGACACCGACATGCATGGATGTAACCTAACGGACATCAAGCAGTTAAACTACTATTATAATATAAAATGTAGCTTCTATTTACATTCCCATTCGTATAAAAAAATGAAACCGTATTTTCCAAGGGGAGTGTGAATTTTTGCTGAGGAGTAGGCGATGTTGAGTATTGTCAACACAGCAGCATACCAGACAGAGTGCAGCCTACTCTCGCCCACTAGCCAAACAAAGAATCATCCTTGGCTAACAGTGTTTTCATTCTCACTACAAAACTCACGGAAACACTTTGGTCCTTTAGTGTTCGTTTAAGTGATGTTGACGAAAAGAGACGGTAGTTAATTAACTAATTATAATAAAATAAGCATAAGCGCTGTGTCTTGGAATTAGGAAGTATACGTTGTTTACAATACCTATCCAGCATGGCTGGCTGTTTCACATTACTAAGGCAGGATATAAATAGAATCAAGCCATGTGGCTGGAAGGGCACTAACTCTGTGTGTGTCTTTATTCTTTCAGTAAAGTTTGTGTGTGGGTGTGTTCAAGGCTAGAAGTGGGTCTCCTTGACATTGTCCTCACTATAAATAGAGTATCTGGTGGTGTATGAGACTGTTTCCTCTGTGTGTCCTGTTCTATTTTCACACAGCCAGTCTTACATTTTTCTAGCCGTCTCTGCAGCCATTGTCACATTATCATTCGGAAGCAGGTAGGGTTGCACGGTATACCGAAATTTCGATACTATTTTGATACTTTCGATTAAAAACGGTTAGGTATTGGAAGTTCCCAAAGTTTGGTACCATCACTTTAGCTGGTGTTGTGCTTTTAAAACAAAGTTGCAGGATTCCTCGTCTAATTAACGTTACACGCGACGCAACAAATAATCAAACGCACATTTCCCAGTGTCTCTGCCATCACACTGGACATCAACACTAGCGGGATACTTCTCCCCCTCCATCAAATATACATGAATGTTATGCGTAGTGTACACTCTTTATTATATAGCCATGTACATTGCACTCTTCACAACATCCTGTGATATATCAGTCAATGTTTGAAACAGGTCCTTTGCCTGTCTCATTGAAAACAGAAACACAACGGAAAAATATGAACTGCAGCACTGGCACAGAGCACACTATAGGCTATGTAAAATGGCTCAGACTGAAAAGTTAGTAGTGTGTCTGTCCAGTAACACACGATAACATAGTAAGTGTAACCCAGGTTATTTATTTTGTTGTGACACATTACAGATGTCACTCAAAGGCCACACTCTCATGCTTTACCGACGGCTCCTGGACGCGTCATTTGCAGAAGGCAGACTGGACTGGAGAGAACGCAACTGCGATAGTGTCTGTCTGCTCTCAACTCCGTTAATCTTGCTTTAAAGCAGGACTAAACCCCCCAGATGTCTTGCAAAACGGCAGAATTCCTCCCCCATAAAGTAACATATCTTGGCCAATATAGCCGTTTTCACACATGCGCTTTTTACCGTTAAATGACCGGAAAGCGGTCTAATGCCTTGGAGTGTGAAAGTTGTTTTCCGGTATAAGCGTGACCCCGTCATCGCGGACTTTTCACCAGTTTCGAGCCAGTCAGAAGAGCGGTATGCCGCGATAAGGGACACAAGTGTGAAACGGGTCCAGTCATTTGCCGGTCCTTCTCTCATGGGCGAGGTGTACACACGTTGCTTAACGTTCACTTCCAGCGTGCATCATCTATTCATTCGCGCACATCAAAGCAAACTACTTCCACATTTCGCTTCGTGCATTTGCTTTCTCTACATACATACAAGCGTTGGGCGGCTTGCAAGCCGCTGCCATTCTCGCTGTGTCGTGCTGCTGCGAAGTGCGGAGGACTCAAGGACTGGCCTCTCTCGAGCAGAGAGGGGAGGGGGGAAATCGGCTGTGTTTATTATGCTGGCTTGACGCTGCCTGGATATACTACTCTGCACTGCAGCCCATGAGCGAATGTGAAGGATACAACATACATACACTTAAGTCAAACGAGTGTGATTTATTGTGTGACAAGCAAACTTATTTCACCATCAGAGTTTTGCCGACCCCCAAAATAAGCCCCCCCGCCCCCCAACATACAGGCTATTTGACGAATATATTCACACATGCAGCGCTCAGGTGTGAAGGGAAATTCCGGGAAATGGCCGATATTGATTTACAGGTAATTTTCCTGTAAGCATGTGTGAAAACGGCTTATGTAACATACAAAATAAAACAACCCGTAATATCTTAATTTTATGTAGAATGCAGAGGACATGTAACTGTTTAGTTAAACTTGCATTCCAGGAATATTGTGCTCTAAATATAACGTTAGTGGCTCGAGACTGTTTCGTCCTGAAACCCACATGCTTTGCGTCAGCGTAACCTATGTGAGATTCGAAATAACGCGTCCGAGATAGAAAACGTTATGAATATAGCCACGTTATAAACAACAAACTAACGCTGGTGATCCGTATGGAAACAGTGTTACTCGAAATGGTTAAAAGTTATATCAATTTGGTAATTCAGTGGCATTTTCCTGCCATATAACATAACTAACTAGCGGCTAATATTAGCCACAGTAGGCATTACCCAGGGATGCATTGGTCTTAAAGGGCTCGCGCCGCGTGAACTACAGTAATAATCAATGGGGAAAAAAACAATTTTTCACATGAGTGGGGCGCGTGCTAACCCCACCGTGACGTCACGATGTACCAAATATCCCATTCATTTGAGGGCACAAAAAAAAGCAGTGTTCAACTGTCAGAGTCTCTGACACAACCCATAGAGGGAACTTATGCTGCTGAAAATGATACAAATGGTACAATGGTAACAGTTTGGTCTCAAACGTGGAAATTTTGACCAGAATTCTTCACACACCACCCCCAAAGTCATATACATTGGTTAAAAGCTGAAAAAAAGTGTTTTGGGGTTTAGTCCTGCTTTAATCTTCATAACAGCGGCTCATTACCCGCTGTACACAACGTGCACTAGTTCTGCACAAGCACTCGTGCGTCTCTCCTCCTTTTTACCGACTCATTAATCTCACGCTGTTTAAATGCTTTTCAGATCGGCTAGTTACTTAGCTTAGCTGTTAGCTACTTAGCTTAGGTCTCTCCCTCTCGGTAAGATGTTAATGTTTATGTTCGTTACGCTACGCATAACATTCATGTATATTTGCTGGAGGGGGAGAAGTCTGCCGCTAGTGTTGATGTCCAGTGTGATGGCAGAGACACTGGGAATTGTGTGTTTGATTATTTGTTGCGTCGCGTGTAACGTTAATTAGACGAGGAATCCTGCAACTTCCTTTTAAAAGCACAACAACGGCTAAAGTGATGGTACCAAACTTTGGGAACTTCCAATACATAACCGTTTTTAATAAAAAGTATCGAAATAGTATCGAAATTTTGGTATACCGTGCAACTAATGTAAGGTGATAATCGCATCAGAGACACCCAGTTCCATAAATGCTGCAATACTTAAAATGCAAAGGCTCCCATCAATGGGCCATAGGCTCAATCCCCACTGTGTTAACTCAGTTGGTGATAATGACTTTATCAGACATTTATTGACATGAAATTCTTTGAGCGTATCATTTAATAAATTGCCAATATGTATAAAATGACAAAGAAGGTAACGCTTAATAGCCTCGATACACCAGACGACTTGGAAACCTTAACTGACTATGAAAAGACTGGGGAGTTTATACTACACGACTTTTTCATTAAGATTGTTTATCACAACTGAAAAACTCACTGAAATACATTACACTCAAAATACACTACCCGACTGTGCGCCCAGCAAACTCACGTCTTTCAAGTTGACCGTGTCTTGATAAAGGCGGCCCCAGACTACCGTAGATATGTGTGTAGCTGTGTTCATTGCTGTGTTAATATTGTTCTGTCTGTCTGCTGGTCCCAGTATGTCCAGAACGACTCCCCCTCCAGTAAGTCCCTGGGTGGGCTGGTGGTACAGCTGCTTCAGTTCCAGGAGGATGCCTTCGGACGCAGGGTCAACAACCCTGCTCTCACCAAGCTACCTGTAAGTACTAGAGCTGTCAATCTTCCTCCATAATCCAATTTGATTTTCAGTGCTTTTATTATCTTAATATTCGATCTTTATTCCATTTTTTTAATGTTACCTATAGACTTATATAAAGCCTAATCAGCATGTTGTTGTTATGTACCCTTCTGTCCACTAGAGCGCAGTCCAACGACTCAAATGTCCCATTGTAACCTGTAACATTGACCATTGAATGAGATGGATTACACGAGAAGATTAGACTGCATGAGCTAGATACTGTAGATTAGCTACATGAGATGAGTAAACTCGTGTCACATCCATCTCTGGTCGAGGCCATCTTTTCTTCACTGATCATTTTTCTGATGTTATTGAGGCTGAGCCCAACTCAACCAAGTAAACGGAAGCTAGACGATTTTATTTTCAAAATAAAAGCGCTAATGTATTACTGCATGACCCACTGCAGGTTAAAATGGACTTTTTGAAGACCCATTATGTTCATTTAAGACAGGTTTCTATGCAAATGTTTTCTTTATTTCCTCTTTGGTACTTGTGATATTTCGGATCACGAAAAAAAAAAACGTTGCAATGGTACTTTTATTTTGAAAGTTGTAAGGGAAGTTTTCCGTTCTATCCTGGCTGACTTGTCAACTGTCGTCATACGGCCTTTAGCATATTGTTGTCTTTGATGTAATTGACACACTGCATTATTCACGTGTGCCTTGGTATCAGAAATATCTATTGTGTGAAGAATGACTAGCTATGCTTTTGCCTCTGCCTCATAGTTTTTCATTGGATATATTGACGGGATCCACCACATGCGTGAGTTGATGCGGAGTGATTAATTAATTATGCACGACGTTAGTAGGGGCACTTAACGCAGTCACGCAGATTAGCAACTTGTTATCATGTTTGTTGAATACCAATGCGATTCACTTGTCATAAGGCTGTATTGGGCTACTTGAATGCTCCCGGTGCAGGGAGATAGTCTGGCAGACGTTAATGCAAAGCACTGCGTGCTCACGAAATTATATTGTGATTCCAGACTCAGAAAGCTCATCACAGAAAGTTCATCACATGTGACAACATGATTCACACGATGGTTAGCCAAGGAGAGACGGACGAGATTCGCCGTATTAGAAGGGGAAATAAATAAATAAATATATATATATATATATAATCGTTTTCCAAAAAATAATAATATTCATGATTTATTCATATTTATGCAAATCGAATAATATTCGAATACCGAAATTTGTTTCAACAGCCCTAGTAAGGACATTAGATACACTTACACATTGTACTTGTAACGTAACAGTATTTAGAAATGTCTTTGTTTGTGGTGTTTCCTTGATGTTCCCTGTCTCTCCTCAGGCCAAGAGTTTCCTGGATTTCAAGTCAGGAGGTGCTCTCTGTCACATCCTGGGCTCGGTCTACAAGTTCAAGAGCGAGCAGGGCTGGTGAGTCGGCTTGTGTTTAACACGTTCACTGCCATTGACGAGATATCTCGGCTTACAAAATCCAACGGTCACTGCCAATGACGAGATATCTCGGCTTACAAAAAAAATAAATATATTTGACGGTGGGACGTGGATCAACGCCCCCCACGTCTCCTATAAAAATATTGGAGCCACCGAACGTGTACAACCCATTCCACCGACCCACTAAGTGGCGACAGTGCTCTCCATTCTAGAAAAAGCCGAGCCAAAACTGCAGGGGAACGCGCGATGAAACCATTCTCATACAGTAACATGGATTGGCGAAAACGCTTTCGCTTTCGCGCTGATTGCTGGCCGTGGGGGATTGCAAATTTGCATAATAGATTATGGGTGCAACACACTTTGGAACACGCAGCATAAATAAGACCAGAATCGCAAAAGAAACCCCGTTTCTTGGGGTTTCTCAACCGAAACCCCAAGAAACGAGCGAGCCCATCCAGACTTGCCCAGCGGCCGCCAGCAGACAGGAGCAGCAGCAGCAGCAACTCGCTTGTGACACGCCCGCTGCAGCCAAGAAGAACACACACGGAGGGAGGAGTTTGAAGTAGAGGGGTGTTTCCTGCTGTTAGGGAGGAAATTACTGTTCAAAACTATTGTTTAGATGTCTGACGTCTTACTGATGCCAAAAATGAATGGTTAAAGTGACTGTTCTATCGAATTTCACAAAAAGCTATTTATCTCAGCTTAAATTTTCAGACTTGAAACCATGCTGTATTCAAGTGCTAATGCCTACATAACTACTAACTCTACAAACTAACTCTTTTAGACAGAGAAAGCACACATTCTATTAGTTCTTTTGAGATATTTTGTGTTCACAAAATCTTAGCAGAAAAGAATCCTCGGGTCTTGAAAGATGAGCCAGAATCCTCAAAAGAACCCTCTGGCAGAAGCTACCTACAGTAAAAAAAAAAATGGCTGGCAGTGAATGTGTTAACTTGTGTAGACAGGGCTGGTGAGTCGGCTTGTGTTTAACTTGTGTAGACAGGGCTGGTGAGTCGGCTTGTGTTTAACTTGTGTAGACAGGGCTGGTGAGTCGGCTTGTGTTTAACTTGTGTAGACAGGGCTGGTGAGTCGGCTTGTGTTTAACTTGTAGACAGGGCTGGTGAGTCGGCTTGTGTTTAATTTGTGTAGACAGGGCTGGTGAGTCGGCTTGTGTTTAACTTGTGTAGACAGGGCTGGTGAGTCGGCTTGTGTTTAACTTGTAGACAGGGCTGGTGACTCGGCTTGTGTTTAACTTGTAGACAGGGCTGGTGAGTCGGCTTGTGTTTAATTTGTGTAGACAGGGCTGGTGAGTCGGCTTGTGTTTAACTTGTGTAGACAGGGCTGGTGAGTCGGCTTGTGTTTAACTTGTGTAGACAGGGCTGGTGAGTCGGCTTGTGTTTAACTTGTGTAGACAGGGCTGGTGAGTCGGCTTGTGTTTAACTTGTAGACAGGGCTGGTGAGTCGGCTTGTGTTTAACTTGTAGACAGGGCTGGTGAGTCGGCTTGTGTTTAACTTGTGTAGACAGGGCTGGTGAGTCAGCTTGTGTTTAACTTGTGTAGACAGGGCTGGTGAGTCGGCTTGTGTTTAACTTGTGTAGACAGGGCTGGTGAGTCAGCTTGTGTTTAACTTGTAGACAGGGCTGGTGATTCGGCTTGTGTTTAACTTGTGTAGACAGGGCTGGTGAGTCGGCTTGTGTTTAACTTGTGTAGACAGGGCTGGTGAGTCGGCTTGTGTTTAACTTGTGTAGACAGGGCTGGTGAGTCGGCTTGTGTTTAACTTGTGTAGACAGGGCTGGTGAGTCGGCTTGTGTTTAACTTGTGTAGACAGGGCTGGTAAGTCGGCTTGTGTTTAACTTGTAGACAGGGCTGGTGAGTCGGCTTGTGTTTAACTTGTGTAGACAGGGCTGGTGAGTCGGCTTGTGTTTAACTTGTGTAGACAGGGCTGGTGAGTCGGCTTGTGTTTAACTTGTAGACAGGGCTGGTGAGTCGGCTTGTGTTTAACTTGTGTAGACAGGGCTGGTGACTCGGCTTGTGTTTAACTTGTGTAGACAGGGCTGGTGAGTCGGCTTGTGTTTAACTTGTGTAGACAGGGCTGGTGAGTCGGCTTGTGTTTAACTTGTGTAGACAGGGCTGGTGAGTCGGCTTGTGTTTAACTTGTAGACAGGGCTGGTGAGTCGGCTTGTGTTTAACTTGTGTAGACAGGGCTGGTGAGTCGGCTTGTGTTTAACTTGTGTAGACAGGGCTGGTGACTCGGCTTGTGTTTAACTTGTGTAGACAGGGCTGGTGAGTCAGCTTGTGTTTAACTTGTGTAGACAGGGCTGGTGAGTCGGCTTGTGTTTAACTTGTAGACAGGGCTGGTGATTCGGCTTGTGTTTAACTTGTGTAGACAGGGCTGGTGAGTCGGCTTGTGTTTAACTTGTGTAGACAGGGCTGGTGAGTCGGCTTGTGTTTAACTTGTGTAGACAGGGCTGGTGAGTCGGCTTGTGTTTAACTTGTGTAGACAGGGCTGGTGAGTCGGCTTGTGTTTAACTTGTGTAGACAGGGCTGGTGAGTCGGCTTGTGTTTAACTTGTGTAGACAGGGCTGGTGAGTCGGCTTGTGTTTAACTTGTGTAGACAGGGCTGGTGAGTCGGCTTGTGTTTAACTTGTGTAGACAGGGCTGGTGAGTCGGCTTGTGTTTAACTTGTGTAGACAGGGCTGGTGAGTCGGCTTGTGTTTAACTTGTGTAGACAGGGCTGGTGAGTCGGCTTGTGTTTAACTTGTAGACAGGGCTGGTGAGTCGGCTTGTGTTTAACTTGTGTAGACAGGGCTGGTGAGTCGGCTTGTGTTTAACTTGTCTAGACAGGGCTGGTGATTCGGCTTGTGTTTAACTTGTGTAGACAGGGCTGGTGAGTCGGCTTGTGTTTAACTTGTAGACAGGGCTGGTGAGTCGGCTTGTGTTTAACTTGTGTAGACAGTAGGGGTGGGGGAAAAAATCGATTCACCTAAGTATCGCGATTTTTAATATCACGATTTTTTGGATCGATCTTTTATTCCAGAATCGATAATCGCAAATTAAAATTTTTTTTTTTTTTTTTTTTTTTTTTTTTTTTTTTTTTTTGGGTGCTTGCAGTCAGGCCACTCACTGAACAGCAGGCCAGGCGCCGCCTACTGGTTTACTAGTGGTTTTATTACTTTATTAGTTAGTCTGAAGTAATAATTACACTTCAGGGTTAAAGTGGGTGCATCTCATTGTAAAATTGGACTTCAAACGGCCCAAATCTGGCTTCAAACGGCCCAAATTTCACGCGCGTTGGCCCATATCGGCCTGGCCTGCTTGGTATCTAATGCCCGGCCTGAATTATGATCCCAGTGCGCCCCTGTTTTTAACTATATCGCCCAGCCCTACTCATGATATATAATATACAGTCTCTAGTGCAGTGGTTCCCAACCTTTTCCAACTCAGGGCCCACTTTTATGTCTCAAAAATGTTCGCGGCCCACCTCCGACCCCATAAATACAAAGGCCATATAATGCGTTCTCAGAGCACTTTTTTATTGAAAATTGAACATAAAGGACTGAACTGAATACAGGAGAAACATGTTGGAAGCTCCACAGTCACTAACACAGCACCTGTAACATGTTGCAACACCTTCAGTATTACAGTTTTCAAGGAGCTGTCCACACACACGCACACACACACACACACACACACACACACACACACACACACACACACACACACACACACACACACACACACACACCAATCATTCAAGGAGCTGTCCATCAGCACCACACAGATGTCAGAAATGACAAGCAAGGGGCTCTCTGTAACAGGCTAATTAACAAATGATTAATAAATAACGGTATCCTTCAACAATGGAAAAATGCATTCTCATAACAATTTGACATCCAATATCAGATCCAAACAAAATCCAAATATCAGAAGAAAGCCCATTAAATCGATAGGGTTACAAATACACAAACCCAATATAAAGATGATGTAAAGATGAAACTTCAATTCAAGCAAAAGCAATAACATCAAAGAAACAAAAATCATACTTTTTCAAGTATGATTTTTCAAAATATTTAAAAAAAAAATGATTTTTTTTTTTTTTTTTTTTTTTTTTTCAAAAATCATACTTTTTTGGAAATGATTTGGCGGCCCACTTGCAATACCTTCGCGGCCCACCAGGGGGCCGCGGCCCACAGGTTGGGAATCACTGCTCTAGTGTATGATTCAACTTTTCCCATGTTCTAATCTAGTGTAAAAAAGCAAACAAACTGAAAAAAGAAAAGAAAAAAATAAACAAAAATCGCAATAAATCGTAATATCGAATCGCAATAATCGTAGAATCGCAATACTTAAGAATCGCAATATAAATCGAATCGGCACCCAAGAATCGTGATAGTATCGAATCGGGAGATAAGTGAATCGCCACAGCCCTAGTAGACAGGGCTGGTGACTCGGCTTGTGTTTAACTTGTGTAGACAGGGCTGGTGAGTAGGGATGCACCGATTGCCATTTTCTTGGCCGATTCCGATTTCCGATTTTTGAATAGTCTGACTTGCCGATACCGATTTTTGCCGATTCCGATTTTTTTCTTCTAAAAACAACAATTGACAGCTTACACAAACGTTTTTGTAACTTTGTTTAAAAATTAAGATTCATAGAACAATTCTTACATCTAATGGGGATCCAAATAAACAAATAAACAATTCTTATCATTTGCATGAAGTAGGACCTTCTCACTCAAACACATCTCAAAATAAAAGTGTTCCAGGTTAGGCTACTGGACAGAGCTTTTTTGTGCAAATGAATACAAAAATTAAATTAAATCCAATAGCCTATATCCCACAGCTATCATGCATTTACTTTTCCAAAAGAAAACAGGTGCAACAGAACATCAAAATGATCCATGGACAAGGAGTTTATAGCCTGGCTCCAGACCAGTCCTCTTGAGTAGAGGGGAAATGAGTTTATGAGTTACAGTAACGATCTTCAGTCTGAATATCAGGCGGAGTTTACACACAGTCCGAAGTTTGGTATGCGTATTTTTATCTGCCATCCGAAAAAATATCGTCACGCACAGAAAACATTGCACACTTGTGAGTCCGATGCATTTTTATTATTATGTCCGTCGTTCTCATGTCGTTCTATTTGCAATACGAAACAAATAGTCTCTCCTGTATCCACGTCACGTTACAACATGACTTGACAGGCTGAGGCAGCAGCGCTGATGTGGAATGGAAAAGCAGGTCGGGGAATGGTTATCATACTGGACACAATGCTCGCGTTCACCTCGCCAAGCCGGCTGTGCGCGGTGGCGGGTTGCTGGAGCACCGCTTCCCGGGGAGAGAGAGCAGAGAGAGAGGGGCCAGTGAGGTGAAGCGAGCCGCTCTGACTGGACTCCAGCCGAGCGGGACTCGGCCGCATCTCTGTCTCCACGGCTTATTTTCGACTTGCATGTGTGACAAACTGCGAGCTTTGTCTACTTCACTGACGGTGAAAAAAATCCACAACGAGGAAGGTATGCTGGCGTGTGTGGTGTGGTGGCTGGGTGCCTGTCTCGGTGCTTTGGGGTGCGCGCACGTCATGTGAAAATCGGCTCACAGAATCGGCTATTTAGAGTGACCGGAACAGATCACCGATCGAGGCCGATCACGTGAAAATCGGCCATTTCCGGTCACGTGCCCATCGATCGGTGCATCCCTACTGGTGAGTCAGCTTGTGTTTAACTTGTGTAGACAGGGCTGGTGAGTCGGCTTGTGTTTAACTTGTGTCGACAGGGCTGGTGAGTCGGCTTGTGTTTAACTTGTGTAGACAGGGCTGGTGACTCGGCTTGTGTTTAACTTGTAGACAGGGCTGGTGAGTCGGCTTGTGTTTAACTTGTGTAGACAGGGCTGGTGACTCGGCTTGTGTTTAACTTGTGTAGACAGGGCTGGTGACTCGGCTTGTGTTTAACTCATTCATGGCCAGTTTAGGACTGCCAATATTTAGCACAGGCCAAAGATTTTCATAATTGTTGGTCATCTTTCAAGACCCACAGTAAATTATCTATTAGCACCAGAGTGATTTGCAATACCTCAAAATGAAGATGTACGTCTCTGGGTTCACCAGGAAAAAAAAAGTGAGCTTTTAGCATGTTCTGTACTCTACTTATAGCCATTTATATACACCCTGTTTTCACCAAAAAGGTCTCTCTGAGAAAAGAAATTGCAGAAAATGGCATTTTTGTACAGCACACAATCTCAGGCAGAACTCGCTCTCAATTCTTTTATTTTGAACTGTATTGACATCAGACATGTAAATATTATTCGTTATGACACAAATGACAAAAAAAAAAAATATATATATATATATACATGAAGTGCTTTACATTCAACAATACAGTTTACTCAGTGTGAGTGAGTGTGCAGACAGACAGACAGACTGACAGACACACAGACAGACACACAGACAGACACACACACACACACACACACACACACACACACACACACACACACACACACACACACACACACAGAGAGAGAGGGAGTTCTGTCCATCGCACCTCCTTCCAAGGGAACACTATTGATCGCCCCGCAAATTAGCATAGGAGAGGAACACCCATCTGGTCTGAGATCAGCGTCTAGCCTCCTCTGCCTCGCATCGTTTTCCTCCTCTCGTTCGAGCTGGGACGAATGCTGCGACACAGGAACGGGTCCGGCTTGGCTTTGGGACCAGGCGCTGGAACCGGATCGATCATGTTCGTCACGGGTTTGACTACTGCGAACAACTCAATCCAGGTTCGCCCTGCAGCAAGGCGAGCAGTGCAGCGCGCCGAGGGGCGTTTCAATGGCGTTTCTCCTCTCTACAAGGAAGCGCGTTTCTCTGTTTTTCCTCCTGCTCATTTCAAAACAACAGCTGCGGTATGTGTTTGATAACGTGCTGTCGGCTTGACTTTGAGGCAGGGACCTGATACCATGTCACAGGCTGGGGAAGTGTTTGAACTACGCGCTGCACTAATAAAAACAAAAACACGTCAAACACGTCATTGGCGGGGAGGGCTATTTCTGATAACACGTCAAAGACGTCTTTGGCGGTGAATGAGTTAACTTGTAGACAGGGCTGGTGAGTCGGCTTGTGTTTAACTTGTAGACAGGGCTGGTGAGTCAGCTTGTGTTTAACTTGTAGACAGGGCTGGTGAGTCGGCTTGTGTTTAACTTGTAGACAGTTAAAGTCAGAATTCTGCAGGGAAAAAGAAGCATACTATATGCTTCTTTTTCCCTGCAGAATTCTGACTTTAATCTCAAAACTCGACTTTATTCTCAGAATCCTGATTTAAAGTTATAATCCCAAAGATTTTCATCTAAATAAAAAATATATAATTAAGAGTCACTCACAATGTTGATTGAGGCTATGGTCCATTGATGGAAGCCTTTGCAGTATATAGTGACATTATGTGACATTAGTAATGTCACATAATGCAACACTGTTTGGATGTCACCAGGGCCCGAAATTAACTTTTTGACCCACCGGCGGCCAGTGGCGGGTAGATGGAAAAGATCTATCATATTTCTTACGGGCCCAAAAAAAACGCATTTTTGTGTCACATATATCCATATATATCAATTTTTTTCAGTACATTTCAAGTAGATATGGTATTACGTTGAAGAATACACACTTAAATAAGAGGCCAGAGTAAAATTTGAAGCAAATTATTTTAATATATTGATTGATGATTGATTAATCAATACATGTCAAGTCAATCTTATCAATACACGTCAAGTCAATCTTGAGCTTAAATTGTTGTAAAAAACAACAACGCAGCTAAAAGTAATAACTGCGACAGTCTCAGTGCACAGCGCACAACTTGGGCTACACGCCTTTCTCTCCCACTTCACACCTGGCACCTGCGTTAGCTCTCCTGCACTCGTTCTCGGCTCCCCTTTGGCTTTATTGGTGGTAAGCATTTTGATTCATCTCTTCATCACACGAGCTCGGCAACAAGCGCGAGCGATTGATTCATTGAAGCCGTTTTCCCACATGCGTACCGGAAAATTACCTGTGAGTCAATATCGGACATTTCCCTTCACACTTCGGCTCGCGCATGTGGGAATCTATCAGCGAAATTGCCTGTATGTTGGGGGGCGGGGGGAGCTTGTATGTATGTAGAGAAAGCAAATGCACGAAGCGAAATGTGGAAGTAGTTTGCTTTGATGTGCGCGAATGATTAGATGATGCACTTTGAAGAAGTTGGGATCCGTGTCTGAGAGAAATAGTTGCTGGTTCGATGTTTATCCGTTCACCTGCGTCGCGTTGAAGCACTTTTTACAGACTGGCTTCGTTTGATGTGTCCGGGCTTGCCTTGCCTTCGGAAATCAGCACGCCCACACATGAAGCTGACATAGGCTACCGCTCTTATTATCACAAGATCATTTCGCCAGTTTGCTTTAATGTGCGCGAATGATTAGATTATGCCCGCTGGAACATTAAGCAACTGTGTATGTAGGCTACACCTCGCCCATGAGAGAAGGACCGCTGTCACGGAAAATGGCTGGACCCGTTTCCCACTTGGTCTCCCTTAAGAGCATACCGCTCCTCTGACTGGCTCGAAACTGGTGAAATCTCCGCGACGACGGGGTCGCGCTTATACCGGCACAACGACTTTCCCACATGCAGGCAATAGACCACGTTCCGGTCATTTAGCGGTACAAAGCGCATGTGGGAAAACGGCTTGATTGATTGGCCCGATGTAGGCTGTCAATTTAGCAGAGGTTAAAAGACGCTTCTTACCTCCGCTAAATTAACGACGGCATTCCATTCATGTTTGGTAGCCTATACGGGAGAGCCATGTGAAACAGTCTCACAAAGCACCAAAACACACATAACTATTATCTCCTCATATATACTGTATCATACGAGTGTCGGCAACAACTGCAAGCGATTGATTCATTGATTGATTCGCCCGACGGTAGGCTGTCAATTTACCTCCGCTAAATTGACGACTGCATTTCATTCCAGAGTCACGTTTGGTAGCCTATACGGGAGAGCCAGAATGGAACAGCCTCAGGAAGCACTCATGTTATACTACCGCACTGAACTAACGTTAGTTTCAGACTGCTTCCTTGTATATTGTGCGCTGGGATCAGCGCTCCCCAGCGCACTCCCAGCGTTTAACAGTCGGAAAAAGATGCTAGGTGGACACAGGCGGCTACACACAGTTTTAATATTACATGACGACTATTTTGTGACCCGCCACGTGGCGGACAGACGCCAAACCTAACTCGCCAAACCTAAAATATGCCCGCCATTGGCGGGTGGCGGGCTCTAATTTCGGCCCTGGATGTCACCTGCAATTACCGCTCATCGCCGTATGTGTCACCCAAGAGAACAAAGCTGAAATCTTAGAGATTATCACTTTAAACTCAGAACTAAAAACAAAAATCGCAAGTGACCATAATCATCTTCGGTAGTACCCTATTTGAATTCCAGGTGACCCCACTTAGGGTCGCGACCCTAAGGTTGGGAACGACTGGTTTAAACACAGAAGATACAAGTACAGATACAAAAGAAGCAAGTGATGGAAATGCTGCTTCAAGTTGTGGTAACGTCATGGGATTTGATCAACAGAAACCTGCAACCGCATCTGAGCACATGCTTTCTCTCCTCCATCCCCAGGCGTCGCTTCGACCTCCAAAACCCGTCCAGGATGGACCGGAATGTTGAGATGTTCTTAAATGTAGAGAAGACCCTGGTCCAGGTATGCAAAATATATACTTTAGTTCCATTTTCAGTAGGGGTGCTCCAAAAAATCGATTCTGAAAGGATCGCGATTCTTAATGCCACGATTCCTGGATCGATTCCAAACTCCCAAGAATCGATTCTTAAAATGTCCTATACAACTTTTCTTTAATTAATCCCTTGAGGTGAAATGCTATCTGTGGCCCAGTCTAACCTAATGTTTCTGTGCTTCCAGAATAACTGTCTGACTCGGCCCACTGTCTTCCTGTCATCGAACATCGAGCAGAAACAGGCCAATAAGCTCAAAGACATCATCAAGAGGCACCAGGTGAGTCCCGGCCTTCTGGGACAGGCCAGCCAATGAATTTGTCTTTGCTGTCATTCAAGTAGAGCAGGTCGCTGTCGCTATATTTGGTTGTTTGATTTTTTTCCCTTTCCTTTCTTCCTTGCCCCTCTTCAGGGCTCCATCACTGAGGATAAGTCAAAGGCCACCCACCACATCTACCCCTCTCCATCCCAACAGGACGATGGTAAGTTTAGTCTGCTGTTTGACTCCCAGAACATATGACACTCTCTCTGTCAAAACACTCTATATCCACACTCTATCTTATATACCATCTCAAATACATAAACTGTCATAGAGCATTCGTTCCCAAACTGTGGTGGTCCGCGGGGCTCCGCCTGGTGGCCCGTCATTTGGTCAGTTTTCTGCAAGCTAGTTGAATTCAACACACATGTTGTGGGTAGGGATGCACCGACCTGAAAGTGTTGGCCGATACGATAACCGATATTAACATTGCTGGTATGGCCGATAACAGATATTTACCGATGTCGATATGATCTATATAAAAACAAATTTCTATGATAACATTTTGTACATACTGAAAAACACATGTAAACACTGAATTTGAAAAAGTTATGCATTTCTTTATTTCCACAACATTTGGAAAAGCCCATAAATCATAGATTTATCACAATGTTTCCTCTCAATGGGAACATTGAGAGGACAACAAGCTGTCCTTGCATTGCAGCGGCGCAGCCAAACAAACTTTCTCCGCTCTACCAGAGATCACTTATCATGTGACGGCAGCTATACTGTATTGACATACTGTAGAGACACCTCTTCCCCCCCATAGGAAAACATCAAGACAGCGGGCACAGAGCTGTGACATACTGTAGCCTAGTTAGGAGACACCTCTTCCCCCCCATAGGAAAACATCAAGACAGCGGGCACAGAGCTGTGACATACTGTAGCCTAGTTAGGAGACACCTCTTCCCCCCCATAGGAAAACATCAAGACAGCGGGCACAGAGCTGTGACATACTGTAGCCTAGTTAGGAGACACCTCTTCCCCCCCATAGGAAAACATCAAGACAGCGGGCACAGAGCTGTGACATACTGTAGCCTAGTTAGGAGACACCTCTTTCCCCCCATAGGAAAACATCAAGACAGCGGGCACAGAGCTGTGACATACTGTAGCCTAGTTAGGAGACACCTCTTCCCCCCCATAGGAAAACATCAAGACAGCGGGCACAGAGCTGTGACATACTGTAGCCTAGTTAGGAGACACCTCTTCCTCCCCATAGGAAAACATCAAGACAGCGGGCACAGAGCTGTGACATACTGTAGCCTAGTTAGGAGACACCTCTTCCCCCCCATAGGAAAACATCAAGACAGCGGGCACAGAGCTGTGACATACTGTAGCCTAGTTAGGAGACACCTCTTCCCCCCCATAGGAAAACATCAAGACAGCGGGCACAGAGCTGTGACATACTGGAGCCTAGTTAGGAGACACATCTTCCCCCCCATAGGAAAACATCAAGACAGCGGGCACAGAGCTGTGACATACTGTAGCCTAGTTAGGAGACACCTCTTCCCCCCCATAGGAAAACATCAAGACAGCGGGCACAGAGCTGTGACATACTGGAGCCTAGTTAGGAGACACCTCTTCCCCCCCATAGGAAAACATCAAGACAGCGGGCACAGAGCTGTTTCACCACGGATCATGTGTGGGGGCTTACGTTAATCATCGCGCGTTCATAATAGAACGAGAGTACTCGAGTATTTAAATTGCTTAACACGTTCACTGCCAACGACGTATTACTCCGTCAAAAAAAATCCAACGGTTGACTGCCAGTGACGTATTACTCCGTCAAAAAAATATATATTTTTTTTTGACCGTGGGATGTGCATCTAACCCTTTTACATCTCTTATATAAGTATTGGACGTGTACAACGTGTACAACCCATTCCACCGACCCACTAAGTGGCGACAGTGCTTTCCTGACTAGAGGAAGGCAAGCAAAAAGCAGTGTGACGAAGCCATTCTCATGAAAATGGATGGGCGAAAACGCTTTCGTTTTCGCACTGATTGCTGGCGATGCGGGATTGCAAATTTGCATAATCGATCACGGGTGGAACACACTTTGAAACACGCAGCATAAATATGACCAGATTCGCAAAAGCTTCATCAAAGCTCTCAACCAAAACTCCAAGAAGCGAGCGAGTCCATCCAGACTTCCTCAATGAGCGGCCGCGCAGACAGGCAGCAGCAGCAAAGCAGTGAGACCGGTGACAAGCTTGTGACACGGCCGCTGCAGCCAAGAAGAACGCCCACGGAGGGAGGAGTTGGAAGCAGAGGGGGGTTTCCTGCTGTTATGGAGGAAATTACTGTTCAAAACTATTGTTTAGATGTCTGACGTCTTACTGATGCCAAAAATGAATGGTTAAAGTGACTGTTCTATCGAATTTCACAAAAAGCCGTTTATCTCTGAATAATTTTTCTGACGCTGAAACCATGCTGTATTCAACTGCTAATGCTTACATAACTACTAACTCTACAAACTAACTCTTTTAGACAGAGAAAGCACACATTCTATTAGTTCTTTTGAGATATTGTGTGTTCACAAAATCTTAGCAGAAAAGAATCCTCGGGTCTTGAAAGATGAGCCAAAATCCTCAAAAAAACCCTCTGGCAGAACCTACCTACAGTAAAAAAAAAACGTCTGGCAGTGAATGTGTTAAAATGCGGATTGGGCCGATTTTCGTAAAATCGCGATATTTGGGAAATATCACAATTTTGAACATTTACTTTCAGAGGCTGCGGCAGGCTCAGTTTTAAAGCCAGAGTGACGTTTCTGGTATCATATGAAACTAGAAGACCTAAGAAATCGATTTGTACCAACCATGTCATGCTAGTCTGTCAGGAAGGTAGCTAAATAACACCCCAAATTTAGGCAAAAAAATTTTTTTGGGGGGGGGGGGGGTCATTTTTAAAGGGGTCCTCTTTTTCACAGCCTAATGGTGGCAGATGTGTGTGTGTGTCTCCGTTTTGAACCAGCTAGTAGCCTTATATTGTCATTTAGCCTTTATGCTACTATTGCATGGTTAAATCGTCACATTTTATTTTAGGGGAGGGGTGTATACGCAGTCGAAATGGTCCCTGGGAAAGTTGGTTTTGTATGTAGTGGTACTTGGAAGGAAGAGTTTGGGAAGCCCTGTCCTAAGCCCCTTCTAAACATGCAGTGAAATCCGGATTATAACCAGCTGCTAGTCGGTCGGCCTGCGTGTTTAGAAACAATTAGCCGCCTTATGCCCACTCCCGTGAGTGCGGATCATGACCATCTGAGACCCTAGTACAGGATCCGCATTATTGGAAAAACGGCTGTTGTTTAACACTGGCAGCTCATGTTCCGGATCATGTATGTCTGAGTGGGCGGGTGGTTAAATGGCACTTTACAAAACATTAATGTCCCAGTGATCATTATTTTCATGAATGGACGTAGCGTTAGTTACGTGGCTGGATTATTTGGAAGAGAGCCAAATAAGGTGAGTAAACAAGTAAAAGTTGAATCGTTTCTTTCTCCTTCTCCCCCATCTGCCAGTTTAAAAATGCAACAAGGAGATGATAGCCTACTACTTTTAGCCTACTGCATAGGCTAAAGTACCCGCTAACGTTCACGTAGCCTATTAATTAATTAATCGTTCAGGCAATCGCTTATATCAACGAATTAAACAAGCAAACTCACGGTTTTCTCAAGTGCTGCAAACGGTTTGAATGGTTTATTTTCCTCCCGACCTGTCTGTCTTGTAGGCTATGTAAAAATGCAAGAGTTGCATCAGCCTATATCGAGACATATAGCCTAACTTTTTAGGGGAGAAATAAATTGAAAACTAGTCAGATGTGACTTGAATGCCACTTGTAAAATCATCCACAGTGTAATGTTAGTGCGACGGTGCGACCACTATTTTGACTGGTGGCTTTTGGGCGATGTAACAAAGGCCAAGCGCTCACTTTTTCTGGCACACTGCCATCCCACGTTATCGCCTGAATGCGTCAGAATGCATCTTCCGTTAAAACTGCATGTTTTTGAATCGAGTTTGGTTATGGATTCGCTAAAGCCGTTTCCACATCACATTTGTTTTTATGATACACCCTACTGCACCCCCTCCCCCCGCCCACTCTACTCGCCATCGGCAGAGAGAATACGGACCATTTCCAGCTGTTTCTAAACAAAGACTCCTCATGTCGAGAAGTGTAAAACTGGAAAATATCCTGCTCTGGCTAGCCGGACATGATCCAGACTTCATGTTTAGAAGAGGCTCTAGGGTCACAGTGTGTGGAAGGCTACTACTGCTATGCTCTGTACCAGAATATTTTGTATTGTCACAATAATAAAACCTGAAGTCATTAAAAATGCAAAGGTGAAATGAGTAAATTGAAGAGGTGAGATTTAAAAACAAACCCAAGGGCTTATAAAACTATACCTAGTGCTGAAACGATTAGTTATCAAGTATAAATACAAAACATTTTGTGGTTATAGCTTCACAAATGGCACAATTTGCTTGCTGTAAGTCATCACTTTGGGCTCCAGTAACTTTTGATGGGCATTTGTCATTATTTTTGTCATTTTATTGACCATTAATCATTAGGGATGGGCGAGAGTACTCGGGTACTCGAGTACTCGTTCATAACGTCAGTACTCGAGTAACGTTTCCGCTGTTCGGGTACTCGGGTACCCACTCCCCACCCCTTTAAAAATGGTCTAGATCTACGCATGCATCGTCATGTGGATCTGCCAAAACAAGTTCCTATATGTTACATAACATAATGGCGAATAAATGATATCTGATTCTGATTCTGATTCTGATCTGGCAGCATGAACTGCACAGGCGTCACGTCAGCCAGCATGTACAAGTACGTCATCCGCTTAGGTTGCTTTCAAAACAAAACGCTTATTGTAACGTAACCTTATTTATTTTGAGTAATGCGTCACAGCCAAAGTTTCACGCCATGTAACATCACATGATACAAGGTTTGCTGCTTCGTTCGTTGAAATACCTTTTTCTCCTCCAACATGCATCAATAAGCTATTTACTTTTGTTAGAGTAATATTATTTTGAAAGTTTTAACCGGAAGTTTTTCAGCTCATCCCGAAAATGGTGGCTGGAGATATGCTCCCGAAGGAGACAGATGCACGCTTCTTCATAGCGCACGCCCGATAAAACTCATTCAAAACTTTTCACTAGTTTACTGACTACACTATCATTTCCCATAACGTTAGTCACAAGAAATGAGGGGAAATAATCACTTTTTGGGAGACAATCGCTTCATGGTGATCACTATTTAGCTGCAGCTGTAACGTTAATCTGGTCAGTTTTCACTTTTTGGCAGAACACCGGACCTTGTAATCCGTGGATTTACCTTAGTGTAACAGTGATCATAAAGTAAAAATGGATGATACTGGACAATGGACATGTATTGGAAATGAGCCTTCGCTTGTTTCACAACACTATTGTCTGCTCCGAAGCGCCAATGCCATCCATCCAACCACGGAGATTTATGTGTGAACAGACCCACCATACACAGCAGATTACCCCTGCGCCGTCATTACCATAGTAATCACACAGACCCCCCCCCCCCATCCCCCATCTGTGAGTACCTGGTTACTTGTTCATAATAGAAGGAGAGTACTAGAGTATTTTAAATTGCTTAAAATGCCCATCCCTATTAATCATCTAAAAACATAAAAAGAAACCCAAAAATCAAGATGACATGCAAAGACTTGCCTGCATTGGTGATTGGTGATTAATGATTGGTGCTGTCAATCATTTAGTTGTCGGGGTCACTTTGTTAAAACGATACTCAGAACTTGATAATGACATGACAATGTGTGTGTATATAATACATCAAAGTAGTTGTTGGTGTGTCTTGCAGAGGAGTGGCTGCGTCCTGTCATGAGGAAGGACAAGCAGGTGCTGGTGCACTGGGGACTGTACCCAGACAGGTGAGCAACTTTAATATGACCAATAGATGAACAAGGAGAGGTAGATAGACATGAAGAGTCCAGGCAAAGCAGGAAAAGCATAAATCGTCCTAAGAGGGTAGACACTTGCCCCCCCCCCTCCACTCGTAGATTCCCAATCAAACCACACGGGTTTAGATTGTGAACAACCTCTAAACATCTACTTCTGTTTGTTGTTTATAAGTCTGTCATGATGTACACCTTTACATATTTGGCTGTTTTTGGCCTTGGCCACACTGATCCGTCAGAAAATGGACAGAATTATTGAACGGACAGATGTCTGTCCGATGCATGAGAACTGAGTCTACGTCAAACCACTCGCCAAAAGCGCCGGGGCTGCTCTGCGGCCGGCGAGCCTGCCTGCGCAGCCTGCGTGCAGCTCCTTGGAAATGTGACTCAATGCAAATGACATGAACAGCGCGAGTATACTATAATGTAGATCATGTGCAGATAACCGGAGAGAAGTATATGCACTACATTCTCCCCTTGGACTAACTTCTAGTCACTGAAATCCTAGTGAAATCACACAATTTTACTCATTTTGCTGGGGAATCCCTTATAGCCTCCTTCACCGCCTCGGCCGCCATCTTCTTTGAAAAGTTTAAACAAATCTCGGAACGCCTCCTCTCGAGACCTCGACTCTGATTGGCTAAACGGACAGTGACTATCCGACCATCCGATACGTCCATCCAGAAAAAGTTCATCCCTCTTCAACTTTCTGTCCATCAAAACGTATGCAAATTTTCTGGATACGTACGCTTCTGAGTGCTCCACGGACAGTCGGACAGCTGACATTGAAAATGAATGGAAATGAACAGAGAAATGAACGCCCACCGACAGACACCACGGATCAGTGTGGCCAAGGCCTTAGTGTCAAAATGTGTAACTTTGGGAAACTGGTTGGAAGAGGGAAGGCCGATGGGACACTGATGATGGTGTTCCTGTTAGCCCAGTCAGTGCTTCCCAAAGTGTTATTTAGGGTCCTTGAAAGGGTCATCGTGGGATTAATGTATTCACTAACAGTATAATGAGAGAATGTATCAAAATTACTTGCTTTGCAGATAAGGGATATGTGAGACAAAATCTTGTCAAATGTGGGTTTGTTGCCTGATTTCTATCCGTTTGGTGGGTCCTTGACACGAAAACAATTGGGGAACTCCTGCTCTAGTCTCTGATGCAGCGCCTTAACGTTCATTCATGTTGTACTGAGCACTAACCCGTGACTGTTCTCTGCCTGGCTAGCTATGACACCTGGGTGTCTGCCAGCGAGGTGGACGGAGACGTGGAGGAGCCACCGAGCACTGAGAGGCCTTGGAAGGTGAGCGATGACCTGGGTTTTGCTTTACCATGTTGAGATAGTGGTTTACTGGTGGATATTCCCCTACTACAATGTTCCAACATTGTGAAACGGGAATTACATTAAGAGAAGAGGAGGAGATGACCGAGGTGGAGAAGAGCAACATTCAGACCAATACAAGGACAACTGTAAAATAAAAACCAAAATAAATGCTAAGGATAAAGTAATTTGCAGTGTTTGTTTGCTAAAGGTATAAATATTTTTTTTAACCCCCCCCCCCCCCCCCCCCCCCCACTTCTTCTCAGCGTTGAACATGCAACAGCGAGTCCTTTCCATTGTGAATATGATGAGTAGAGGGGAAAATCAGGTCAGCACTGTAAAGAGAGCTTCCAGAGCGGCTAGTAGGCTAAGCTAAGATGATGTACCCAGTCTGACAACAAGCCTAGATCTCTCGTTCCCCTTGTTTTAGATCTCTCTCTCTCACACTTTCTATCTCTCTCTCTCTCTGTGTCTCTCTCTCTCGCTCAGGTTCACGCTAAGTGGGTTGTGGACACAGATGCCTTCAACGAGTGGATGAACGAGGAAGATTACGAGGTAGATGAGAACAAGAAGCCAGTCAACTTCCGCCAGAGGATCTTCCCCAGGGAGGAGGAGGTAGGTGACGTGTGGCTGGATCCCTGTGTGTGTGTGGGGAGGGTGTATCTGTTTGTGGGTGTGCTTGTCAGTGTTCCCAGTCTTTGAAAACCTGGAATGGAATTAAAAGTCATAGGGTTTTCCAGTCCTTAAAAATTCCATGTGACAGTTCATGGACGTTTGTTCAGGAATAAATTTTTTGCATCAGACTTGGCTGTTGGTAGGTCCAGGTAACAATTTTCCTAATTTAATTAAATGAGTCCAATATGATAGCTGTAGCTAACCAACAAAATACATTGAATGTTGAAATGAACAATTCAACAAAAAATGTAAGGTATAAACACGGTGAAATTTTAGTCATGAATATTGTGCTGTATGGAAAATTTAGTCATGAAAGATCTGAACAGCTAAAATGTATAGGAATCCTGGCATGTGGGTTTGTGTGTTTTATTTTTTGCTGCAAGTTCCTATTTGTTTGTGTGTAGTTTTGCCCTGTGGAGTGTGCTTTGTCCTCCCCCGTCGGAATCTGGCCTGTATCTGTCCGTCACACCCATCCTTTCCAAACTCTTTCCGCACTCCGTCTCTCCTTCTACCATATTCCAGGGTTCCTGTCCAGGTCTATCAGGCTATACAGAGGGGTGGGGTCCTTTTTTAATGCGACAAATAATATATATATATTATATATAATATATTTCTTTACAATAAATACACACACTCACACCTCACAAAGTTATTGTGTATGAATGGATTATAATAAAATGTTTTCTTAAATTCAAGTACAGAGGCCTCCACATTAACAATGAGACTCCACGCTGGCCATATGCTAGGTTTCCACCTAGCCTTGTTCAAAGGTTAATGACTGGAATAAGGCCATTGTAAAGAAGCGTACACACAGCTGGCCTCACCTGTTGTGAGTCCCCACATGGCAATATCTTTTAAGCTTCATTTAGCATTAGGCTAGTCCCCACATGGCAATATCTTTTAAGCTTAATTTAGCATTAGGCTAGGAAGCGTAGAGGCTACAGCTCTGTGCAGAGCAGCCAGTCAGGAGCCTTTTTACTACAGAGCCATTGTTTTACTTTGATTTGATTGGCTCACGGTCAGACGGGCACAAAGTTTGAGAACAGGCGATGACCAAAGACTCTATATATCCAACTATACATTTAAATGATATCAAACTTACAGCCTGTGTGGCGGGTGACGCTTATTGATTTATCGAACAAAGACGCATTTAATCTGTGTTCAAAATGGCCATTTTGACAATGGACAACGTTTTGGAACCCTGGTCCTCTCCTCCACCACGGCATCCTTCCTCCCCTCCCTCCCTCCGTCTCCCTCCACTCCCCCCTCCTTGTGTGTGCCACCGTTCCATCCTCTCATTCTCCGGCTCTTTCTCTCATCCTCCATCCCTCACTCCCTGCTGCCACATGCTGGGGCTTGTCTGATCAGTCTTCCCGTACGCCCGATCGCAAGGAGCGCAAGGCCAACTCCGCCGGCAAGAAGAGGCGGCGCTCACCCTCTCCACCCAGCACCCCCGCCGAGTCCCGCAAGAAGGGAGGCAAGAAGGGGTAAGAGCCAACTTCTTCATCAAACACAGAATCACTGTATGTTAATGAAAGGCAGGGGAGGAGGAAAATGTCACATACTGTATTTGTGCAGGTGAGATAGAACATTTCAAGGGACTTTTTCATTTTCCATCATATGCAGCACAACAAAATACATAATACATGACCATAAAGACAGACCACAACAACAAAAAACGGACCTTAATACGTTCACTGCCATTGACGTGTTGATACGTCAAAAAAAATCCAACGGTTGACTGCCAATGACGTGTTGATACGTCAAAAAAAAAAAAAAAAAAATTTGATGGTGGGACGTTGATCTAACCCTTTTACATCTCTTATATAAATATTGGAGCCACCGAACGTGTACAACCCATTCCACCGACCCACTAAGTGGCGACAGTGTTCTCCAGACTAGAGGAAGCCAAGCAAAAAGCAGTGTGAGGAAGCCATTCTCATGAAAATGGATTGGCGAAAACGCTTTCGCTTTCGCGCTTGGGAGCTGGCGGTGGGGGATTGCAAATTTGCATAATAGATTATGGGTGCAACACACTTTGAAACACCTTTGAAACACCAGCAGAAAGGAATCGCAAGCAGCTTCATTCCAGCTGAGCTCACAACCGAAAACGAACGAGCCTCATTCTCATACTGTAGGCGAAAACGCTTTCGCGCTGGTGCACACGGGCGCACAACGGTGGGGGGTTCCAAAAATAGACTGGGTGCAAAACACACTTTGAAACACGCAGCATAAAGCCTAGAATCGCACAAAGCTTCATCAAAGCTCTCAACCGAAAACCCAAGAAACGAGCAGCCCCATCCAGACTCGCCGACGAGGGGGCCGCCAGGGAGGGAGGCTGCTCAAACTCGCAGCAGCAGCAGCAGCAGAAAACTCGCTTGTGACAAACGCTGCTGAAAGCCACCAGAGACACGCCCACGGAGGGAGGAGTTTGAAGGAGAGGGGGTTCAGAACTATATTGTTTAGATATCTGATGTCTCACTGATGCCAAAAATAAATGGTTAAAGTGACTGTTCTGCCTGTTTGATTGAATTTCACAAAACTGCGATTATCTCAGCTTTCAGTCTCAGACGCTGAAACCATGCTGTACTCAACGGCTAATATCTACATAACTACTAACTCTACAAACTAACTCTTTTAGACAGAGAAAGCACACATTCTATTAGTTCTTTTGAGATATTTTGTGTTCACAAAATCTTAGCAGAAAAGAATCCTCGGCTCTTGAAAGATGAGCCAGAATCCTCAAAAAAACCCTCTGGCAGAAGCTACCTAAGCTAAAACGGCTGGCAGTGAATGTGTTAATGTGCCACGTCTCTTGTTTCTTTATCATAATTCTCTAACCTTCTGTTTAGCATCATTTCATGAAGGGGTTTTAACCAATCATTATGTAAAAAGTGGGGCATTAGTCCTTACTTGGTACTCCAGTATTTAAGGACCAACCTTACTGAAAGATTTTCTTACTTTAGAATCTCACATTTTAAACAAAACAAGCAAAACCCCAGAAGAGACCAAGAAAGACAAGCAACGATGTCACTGAATTTGATAGCAGAATCTAAAGCACAACACCACAAGGAGGGAAATGATGATAACAAAATTCATGACAAGTGATTCTCCACACACAGCACCAGAGCAACTTTAGGAAGCTGTTTGAAACACCTGTCCATCCAAGATAAAGCCACGTGTGATTTGGATTTGCAGTGTTTGATATTAAAGGGATAGTTCGGTTTACTTTGTTTGAAGTGGGGTCCTATGAGCTAGTTCCATACACTAAAGGCTGCTTTATGCTCACCATGCCGTGAAGGGCGCGGGGGTGGAGCGAGGGCCGGGCGCGTCAAATGACGTACATTTGTTGGGCGTGGTTGGCCGCTACCTCCGTAGGGCGCCCACCGTGTACTTGAAGATTTTTCTCGCAGCGCGACCTCCGCACGGCTTCTCTCCAAACATGGCCGCTTTCAAGCCACTGAGCCCTGAACACTGAGCTGTGTTTTCACCACATTTCTTGACCCATGTGGTAGGCTGAACTTTGATTTGCAACTGTTCGTTTTTAGTCATTTCACCAAGTAAATGTGTTGTGTTGAGAGCATGATTGAGAGAGATTAAAAGCAGCACAGAGTAGGCTATCAGGGCTGAGAACTGAAACGGCTATTCAGTAAAAACAAGTTTGGTGATTCATTCATATGCTGATGTTCGGTCGTTTGAGAGTGAAAGCGCACTCAGTACTGCACATAATAGCGTTTAATTGCGACTTTTTCACGGGCTGTTCTCACTATTACCATTGTACAATACATGCTGATCACTTGGCTGATCACTTCTGAGTATAAAAGCATCTGCCCCAGCGCGAGGTCCGCACGGTGACTCGCGGACTCGCGCCCTTAACTGAAATAGGTAAAGCGTTGTGGACGCTGAGCACACCGTGTATGGAGACCCAGCACTCTGAAGCAGCAGCCTCCAGAGCTCTCTCTCTCTATTTCTGGGGGCCAAGAACTAAAACGGAAGCACTTTTTACAGACTGGCTTTGATGTGTCCAGTAGGGTTGGCACAATGGACGATGGCATCGACCATCGTGATGGGCCGACCCCCCATCGACCTCTGAGCCTTCTACATCGGATCATCGTAATTAATTATCTGTTCGAATACATTTTTTGCCGTTTTAATTTAAAAAATACCAACTCCACTTAGCGTGACGCGCCGGCGGCATTAAACGAGCGCACCCAGTTCAGACTCAAAAGAAGCCTCCCCTCCCCCTCCTCCGCTCTAGTGCTTCTCTGCACTGGGTGCGCTTGTTTAATGACGCCGGGGCATCCCCCGCGCGTGATAAGTCAGTTGTTTTGTTGTTTTGTTGTGAAAACAAAGAAGAAACTTCACGTTCTTTCCTGTTTTCAGGAAACGCTTTACCTATTTCAGTTAGTGTATGGAACTAACTCATAGGACCCCACTTCAAACAAACCGAACTATCCCTTTAATATTTGATCAATATAGGGGTGTCACTTTACACAAAAGTCACGGTTCGGTACGTACCTCGGTTTCAGGGTCACGGTTCGGTACGAATACGGTACAACGGAGAAAAAAAGCGACAAATCACAAATTCTGGTTTTTTCCCTTTGAATTTTTCTGAATTCTGTGTTTTGCTTTTATGCTAATTTTACCAACAGAAATAGTGTCTAATAAGGGGGAATGAATAAATGTCCACAATTTAATAAGATCTAGGCAATCCACACAAAAAGGTTTTACTGTACACCCCAAGAGTGTGGGGTGCGCCTCCCTCTCAGATGTCTGTATTCCAGCTGTTTGACAGGGCAAAGGCATTTCCTCCCACTTTAAATCTTTATAGAAGTTTGTAAACAGAGTGCATGTGGAGTAGCCTAAAGCTTCTGGCATACTCTTCGCGCACGCGCTGGAGGCGGGGCTCCGAGGAGGGCGCGCGCACTCTGCGCGGGCCAAAACAGAACATACTCAGTGCGCAGCTCCAGGCAGTCTGAATGAAATTGAATGTAACGTTCCCAATTCTATGTATTAAATTATAAAAAACGAATCTCAACATTTGGGAAGGCTAAGCCACACAACTAGTTCGTTATAATCGAACGCCATGCTTCAAAGGCAACTTTACGACGGTGAGGACTCAATCACAGCAGATATCCGCTGATAGCCTACCACGGAGATCTCACAGGCACAGGCAGCAAAACCCGACGCGCTGATAGAAAAATCTCCATGGACGCGCCGCGCTGCGCTCAGGCCTCGCCCCCCGACACGCCCCGTGCGATGACGTCATAATCGCCGTGCGCCCTATGCGCTTGGCTGGGCGCGAAGAGTATGCCACAAGCTTAATACTCCCACCCACCCCTCCCCCGCTGTAGTTGTCAGACAGCTGGGTGGCTTTCACTTTCCCAAGTAAGTAGGCTAACGTTAGTGGATGGGAGTTTTGTTTACCATAATGATTACGTTCGGTCATCATAATGGATTATTGGAGCATGACAAGGAGTCATCCCCTCTTCCTCACCGCATCTTGCTTGTCATCTCACGCGATATAAGTTGCTTGTTTACAAGTTAACAACAGCTTTGTCAGTGTTATGTAACGTTTAGCCGTGACGCACAACGACAAAGGACTAAAGGAAAGTCCTTATAGTTGCGCATCGCGGCTACGTAATGTTGCATTAGCAAGCTTCCCTCATTGGCTTGATGTTGACAGAATTTGCAAAACAGCTTATCACCTGAGTCATAAAAGTCATTAGGATATTGCTCTGCACTCGCTTTTTTGACGACGGTAAAGGGGGGGCAGCTGGACGCTTCAATATTGTTGTGCTTGGAAGCTACGGCTTGTAAACACGCTGGAGCGACCCCCGGTAATGTTTCCTCTCCACAAAACGTTCCATTCAGTGAATGCCGATTTCTATGGTCCTTGTGTTGTTTTGGTGTGTCTTCTTCTGTGGCGTTTATGGCGTTCAAACAGCGTTTAGGTGCTTTCACCACCTTTTGGATTCGACGTATTCGTCGCGTCGCTTCACGCACCAAACCGTGATGCCGTTGTACTGTGACTTCACAGGATGAATACATGTACCGCGACACCCCTAGATCAATTTGATATTTTGAGACATTAAAGCCATGGAATAATGGTGGAATCTATTGCTATGAGACAAACCCCTGTTTTGTGGTGGTGTTGTTTTTGATGGTTGCAGCTTCTCTCCTACTTGTGTATGTGACCCTCTCCTCTCCATGGCAGAAACCCAGGGCCTTACTGGAAGCGGCGGGGCCACAGAGGCGAGGAAGAGGACACAGAGGAGGACCTGAGCAAAGACATGGACGACTCCTCAGCTGGAGCCGGCATGGAGGAGGGCAGCATGGCCAAGAATGGTATGACCTCAGGGCGGGGCTTAGCTGTGCTTCTCCCGTCAAAAAACAGGCTTTTCTACACAGTTCTTGTAGTCATAAAAGCTATTTTACATTACCAGATAAAGGGCATGATTGCCATTACTGTATACAATTGTCATATTAATTTTCAGCTGTATCGTCCGCTGTCTAAGGGGCCCTTTACACGAGGACAGTCTCTGGAAGAAACGACACAATGTCGTTTCCTTCACACCTTTTCCTTCACACCTTCTCCCCGTTTACATGAGCGCTGTTGAATTTTTAAAACGCCGTAATGTACATGCCAGGTCGCTAGGTGGCATTGTGATGGTCAACAGGGCATTGCTCGTCACTCCACGGACGCTTCTACATGACGTAATTTCGTAATCGTCTTTCTGGATTTTAGACACGGAAGTAGATTACGGCTACCGTAGTAATTGTTAGACTTGCCAAAAAGCTGTTTTCAAGCTAAAAAAAACAGTTTTAAAGTTGTAATATTCTTCGGGTGAGAACGTTACATAGATGTGACCAGTTTATCAGAATAAGCCTATTTGGAAATCTTTAATGAGCAGCGAGGATCGGGAGTGCTGGCTGTGCTGACACTGTCTACTGTGTAGGCTGCAGTGAGAAAACTGTCGATGTGCTTGCCTAACGTTAAATGCCGACCGGGTAACAGCCATCGGCTCCTCGCAGCAGCAGTAACGCTCGTTATGAACATGTAACTGAAGTCGGCCGCAGTGTAGCTTAATTCTGAATGTTGCCAAGCGTGTGTCGCGTGTGCAGGCACGTCAGAGTTTCTGGGAAGACTATCGTTTCTAACCGATTACATGGAGCGCTCAGCGGGAAGCGTCACCAACAATTCCACCCTAGAGGGTGGTTTCAAAATGTGTCGTTTCCTAAGCGCGAATTCGTCGTCGCCGTCTTAACGGGAAGCACTAACGATAAAATAATTCCCAGTTTCCATAGGAAACCGTCCTCATGTAAAGTGCCCCTAAGAGAATCGAACTAGGACATTTAAATGATCATTTTATGAATTCAGCGGAAGAATCACGTGCCATCACAACTAGCAGATCAGATGAAGTTGTTTTCCAAAACCGTGCATCCATGTTCAGAGGAGAAATTCATGACCTGAAGTTCATCGTTCAATATCTTTGAAATATAAAGGATCCACTGTGAAAATATTTTTTATTTTTGCCAATCAATTACTCGTTAACCAAATTCGTTATTACCTACTACTTGTATGTATTTTGATATAAACTCTTTCAGTTTCAGCATTACAAACATGAATATATTTATAGATCAGCCTGTTTCCAATGCAGATTATTTTTTATATTGAATTTTCCTCCTTCCAGTGTTGTACTGTTGTTGACAGTGTTGCTTTTTGTCCTCTTGACTCTGTTTCCTGCCATTTGCCCTGTCAAATTTGCACCACTTTTCCCCCAATAGCCGATACACAAAATGAGTGGCAGAAATGCAGTTTGTAAGCTCATTTTTATGCCTCCGCCAGCAATAGCCAGGCCGGAGACATTATGCATTCGGTTTGTTCGTTAACGCGATATCTGAGGACGGAATTTCATCAAATTTGCCTCAAACGTCCACTTGGACTCAAGATGAACTGATTAGATTTAGGTGGTTAAAGGTCAAAGTTCAAGGTCACTGTGACGTCACAAACCCCATTTCCAAGCTCTTTAACGTGATATCTCAGGAACGCACTAATTAGATTTTGGTGGTCAAATGCCATTTTCAAGCTTGTTAACACATTCACTGCCAGCCGTTTTTTTTTTACTGTAGGTAGCTTCTGCCAGAGGGTTTTTTTGAGGATTCTGGCTCATCTTTCAAGACCCGAGGATTCTTTTCTGCTAAGATTTTGTGAACACAAAATATCTCAAAATAACTAATAGAATGTGTGCTTTCTCTGTCTAAAAGAGTTAGTTTGTAGAGTTAGTAGTTATGTAGGCATTAGCACTTGAATACAGCATGGTTTCAGCGTCTGAAAATTTAAGCTGAGATAAATAGCTTTTTGTGAAATTCGATAGAACAGTCACTTTAACCATTCATTTTTGGCATCAGTAAGACGTCAGACATCTAAACAATAGTTTTGAACAGTAATTTCCTCCATAACAGCAGGAAACCCCCCTCTACTTCAAACTCCTCCCTCCGTGTGTGTTCTTCTTGGCTGCAGCGGGCGTGTCACAAGCTCGTTTCTGCTGCTGCTCCTGCTGCTGCTCCTGTCTGCTGGCGGCCGCTGGGCGAGGATGGGCTCGCTCGTTTCTTGGGGTTTCCTTTGCGATTCTGGTCTTATTTATGCTGCGTGTTTCAAAGTGTGTTGCACCCATAATCTATTATGCAAATTTGCAATCCCCCACCGCCAGCAATCAGCGCGAAAGCGAAAGCGTTTTCGCCAATCCATTTTACAGTATGAGAATGGTTTCATTGCGCGTTCCCCTGCAGTTTTGGCTCGGCTTTTTCTAGTCTGGAGTCTCTAGTGCTCAGCACTGTCGCCACTTAGTGGGTCGGTGGAATGGGTTGTACACGTTCGGCGGCTCCAATATTTATATAAGAGATGTAAAAGGGTTAGATCAACGTCCCACCGTCATTTTTTTTTTTTTTTTTTTTTGACGTATCAACTCGTCAATGGCAGTGAACGTGTTAACACGATATCTCAAGAACGCCTTGACGGAATTTCTTCCAATTTGCATCAAACTTCCACTTGGACTCTCGGATGAACTGATTAGATTTTCGTGGTCAAAGTTCAAGGTTACTGTGACATCACGCCCGCTCGTTTCATGCTCATTAACATGATATCTCAGGAACGCCTTGATGGAATTTCAGCTAATTTGGCTCAAACTTCAAAGTCTGGACAGATGTGTGCATGTCGACTGCTCACTTGTTGGCAGAGGCATATATCTACGGTGCGGTCGTTCTAGTTAATTTTAATACAAAATGTTTTAGTGGGCTTTCTTTGTCTCTGTGTTAGGGATGCAGCGGTATGATTTTTTGACGGTATGATAACCTTGGACAAATATACCACGGTTTCACGGTTTATGTCCGATGCGATGTATGTTGAAGCAAGACGACGTTTTAATGTACCCTGAATTTGACAAATAACGACGGGTGGTGCTCATGCAGATCTAAGCCCTGGCCATCTGTGTTTTTACGATAGCTGAAATATTCCCATACAGCCGATGTCGTCTTTTTAGATGGGGGGGGGGAGGGGGGGGGTTTAGGGGGGTCCTTGCGTTCCTGCTTCAGCCATTATCACACACACGCTTGTAAACACAGTCAGTGACAGCTCCTCTCTAGCCTAGGTAAACCCAGCCCCCACGTGACCTGCTCTCTCAGTTCCCAGTCACTAGCGAGTGAGAGCAGGTCTGAGAGCAGGTCACGTGGGGGATGGGTTTACCCAGGCTAGCTCCTCTCTACTGTGCTCTAGTCTAGGTAGGCATGCAGCCATGCCAGGGGGCAGCGTAAGCTGCACTCTGCAAGCAACCTGCGCATGTTGTTTTGGGGAAACAGCTGATACCCTGAGGAAGGTATGACGGCAAATCTTAGTGGTTTTGATACCGTGACTTTTTCAAACCGTGGTATACCTTCAAACCGGAAACCGCTGCATCCCTACTCTGTGTATTTATCATACACTGGGGCATTAGGCTGACAAGAGAATACACACACACACACACACACACACACACACAATATTGCAGTTTGAAAAGCTGGAAAACAGCCTAAGCGACTGTGTCCATAGGAAACGTGTTTTTCACATCAGAATCCTTTGGAAATCATCTCCAGAGTGCTTCCAACGCGCACAGACCAGCGCACGGAGCGTTTTTTGGTTTTTCCCCTGCCGTTTGCATGGCCCAGCTCAGTCATGTGAGGGGACTCAAACATTGTATGCAAATCAAGGCCTCGGTCTAAATTTGAAAACACCCGAGAGTGGGGCCCTGCCGGCTTTTGCAGTGACATTGATGCACGCTTTTCCTCCAAATGTTCAACCTTTTTTCAGCTTGAGACGCCCAGAGCGCAACCAGAGCTGAATGGAGCTCCAGCTCCATTCTCCTGAAAGATTTCTCTAAAACCAAAAACACAAAGTAAAAAGAGACCAAGTCCCATCTGCAATGTCCCACTTTCATCAACCCCTATCCCCCCCCCCCCCCCCCCCCAAACACACACACACACACACGCACACACACACACACACACACACACACACACACTTCTCACTTGATCTATTTTAGTGTCCTCTTTGCAAACCAGAGTACCAGATGATGCCTCGCTGAACAAAACTGCCTTTGTATTTTTTCTCTCCTCTCTCAGCACTGCACTCTTCTTCACCATTTTCTTTTCTTTTCCCCCGTAAACAGCCAATTCAAAGAAAGACAGTGAGAGTACACCGGTAAAAGGAGGGAATGTGGCTGACTTGGGTATGTGCCTATGACTGAATTTAGATTTGATCTGATTAGTTGTCTTGTTTATTATGTTAATCCACCAATCAGAAATCCCCTAATCTTGATCAGGATCCAAATAGCGTTTGATTAAGCCATGCCAAAAATATAGTATATACCGGTATCTCAACTGACCGTTGTTTTCTTTCTACCAGATGACATGGAGGATGACTCTGTTCTGTCTGGTGGCAAAGTAAGATGATCAATGGCCAGCTCTCACTCCTCTTTAAACTATACTGTGTGTGTGTCTGTGTGTGTGTGTGTGTGTGTGTGTGTGTGTGTGTGTGTGTGTGTGTGTGTGTGTGAGGGGGGTGGGGGTGCTCCGCGGACTGCAATTAGGGGGGCTGCAAAAATGGGATGCAAAAAAAATGGCAAAACATTGTTCCATCTCAGCCACTAGAGGCAGCATTTTCATTTGGAGAAGACGATGCTTTGTATACCCTTGAGTGCTAAACATGTTTACATGTCTGCTTGCACCCATTATAAGCTACCATCCCGCTACGCTATTTGTTCCCGTGTTTAGAAGCACATGCATCCAGTGTCTGGTTCTATATACTGTGCTGTACTGCAACATTTTTTTTGTCCCACCCCTAAGGCATACAAGAACACACACAACTGTGCATACAGACCCTGCTTTCATCAAGCCAGCCTCTGTGACCCGTCTCTCTCTCTCTGCAGGACGAGGAGGAACAGGGCAAAGCTCAAGTCAACCGGCTGATGGACTCTGGCGAGGACAATGTAACAGAGCAGACCCACCACATCATCATCCCCAGCTATGCCGCCTGGTTTGACTACAACTGGTAAGAGCTGTGTTAATGCAGGGCTCCACATTAACGGATGCCCGGTGGCCCCGGGCAACCCAAAAAAAAAGGGCAACCATTTCTTGGCCTTTGTTTGCCACAGTGGCAACCACGTTTTAACATGCAAAAAAATATGTACAGCAGCAAACAGCAAAATATACACCAAATAAATATGTTTTAATACTTGTGAGTGACATATGTAATGGCAAATTATTGATCAAGCATTGCAGTGGATTTTTCCTCCACACATATATGTGACATTTTATTGCTGTTACAATCTGAACGATGTTACTAATTACCAGTCGGAACCTACGTGATGCATGCTGCACGTGCGCGCGGTGTGTTTAACAAGTACTGACTCGGACAGGTGGCTGCTCGCACACAATCACAGCGGCTGCAAGACGCACCGTGAAGATGTCAAAAGCAGATGGAAGTCTGGCTGGGTCCAAGGCGAGCCCAGACTAATAACGCTGTCGCTAACCTTGCGTCAGCATCGACATCACAAATCGAGCTGCAAGATGATAATTCAATGAACAAGAACGCACAGAAACAAAGGACGAGGAAATTATTTGTCAAGTCATCGAGGTACCCCTGCGTCTTTGAACGGGACAGAAAACTAACGCTATACAGCAAAGCATGTAGCCTACAACAAGCATACACCTCGACCAGGACATCCTTCAAAAACGTTTTACCACCGCGTATATGCTGAGAAATGAGGAATGCTTTACATCCCTGCCTCGTCTGCCTGTCACATACGGGGTGAGAGAGAGAGGGACCGCGGCGGGCCAAGGCCGCTTCTGGGCCTTTTGGGGCCCTGTGCAACATCTTAGAGTGGGGGCCCCAAACCACTGTCATCATAGTATCCCTGAATGAACATGAGGAGGCGTAGGCTACTTCATTATCAATAACGCTTTTAATTAATAAATTAAGCGCAATATGAACAATAACTGTAAAAAAATATATATATGAAAATGAAAGTTCACAAATATTAGTTAAACAAATCCTTTCAGTGCAAATGCATTATGAAAACAAAAAATAAGATTTGTTTAGAAAACGAAATTACACAAATGTATTATTATTATTATTATTATTATTATTATTATTATTATCATTATTACTACTACTACACCCGGTGCGCACACTGAATAGGCCTATTATACTATATACTATAGACTATTATTAGGGTTGTGCGATGTCACCAAAATATCCATCGTGATTGTTTTACAGTGAAACATCGTTTTGAACGATGGCATCGTCATTTATGCCATCCTCTGCTGCAATGCACGTTAAAAGCAGGACAGCTGAGCTCTTCATGAGAATGACAGGCAGTCCTGCACAGAGCCAGGCCACTCAAGCAGTGAGCGGCAGCTACTGCTGTAACAGCTAGCAGTAGCCTAGCTGCTGCTGCTGCTGTATTTCTCTCTCAACTCTCTCCAGTCTCCTCAACTCTCTCTCTCATTAGGTTCAAAAGCCCACATGAATCTAACGTTATATCCGCCAGTAATTCTGTCACTTTTCTGCCAGCTAGTTAAATTCAACACACACACACACACACACACACACACACGTTGTTGGTCAGGATATGTAACGTTAACATTAGCCTATTTGTTTTGCGCCGTTCAATATTGCTAGTGCTGTATCAACTTTCACTTTGGAACCAGGCGAGTTAAATTCACAGTTGAAGACTTATACTCACTTTGGGTTGAAAACAGGAAAGAACGTGAAGTTTCTTCTTTGTCTTAAAAAGTTTTCACAACAACACAGCCGACACGCGCGGGGGACGCCCCGGCGACATTAAACAACCGCCCCCTGTTCAGAGAAGCAGTAGAGCGGAGGAGGAGGAGGGGGAGTGGAGGCTTTCCTGAACTGAACTGGGCGCGCTTGTTTAATGCCGCCGGCGCGTCCCCCGCGCGCCACGGTAAGGGGACTTGGCCTCTTTTATTATTAAAACGGCACACATTTATTTCGAACAGATAATTAATCACGATGATCCGATGTAGAAGGCTCAGAGGTCGATGGGGGGTCGGCCAATCACGATGGTCGATGCCATCGTCCATCGTGCCAACCCTATTATACTTACTTTTCTGTCACATCGTCATTATTAAGCCGGCTTATGACTGCATAGTATCTTAATTACTCAAAATATAAGGCGACTAAAAATGGCAACCGTATTTTTATTCGGGCAACCAAAAGCTCTTGCCAGGTTGCCACTCCGGCAACCACTTTTAAAAGTTAACGTGAGCCCTGTAATGTGAAGCAGGCTGTTGCTGAAAAAAGTAAAACCCATATCTGCTCAGTCAAATTTATTTTCATGTCAAGTTTATTCATGCTTTGAATCACAAAGTCAGAGGACTTTACAGAGAGCGAGCCTACCTAGATGCAATGTGGGAACTCAGTCTATCAGTCTGACGACTAATATAACTGCGACAGACAGAAAATATTTTGGGGTTTCTGCTGTAGAGACATCCCACTCCTTCCGCCGTTGTTCACAGTCAGACGATGTATCATATGCAGCTATTCATTATTATTATTATTATTATTATTATTAGCCGAAATGTCATCTGAACCTACAATCGATTAGCTCCAACTCCATTTTTGCGTCAATTGGATAACAACGTCAACAATAACCGCGGCGCACGGAAGTGGCAGTCCTGACGCAGACATCCACTATACAGCAGAAATGCGGGAATATCAGCCGTCAACAATCGACAATCAATCAGGAAACAAAGCGATACACGAACTACATTAGGCAACAAAACAGAGCGGAAGAAAACAAAATAGCATGTTGGAAAGACATAACAGGCCTAGAGAACAGGCCTAACCTACCAGAGCTGTTCCTCAGTGAAGACAAGGAAATACTCCCAAGAAAACCTTATTAGGACAAAATGGAAGAACCCTTGGTGGGTAAAGAGGGACAGGTCAGCAAAGCGTATAATAGGCGCCGGGACAAAACGGTAACATAGACAATGAGATAAGAAAACAAACGGGACACAAAGAAACAATCATGAGGCAGAAAGATGGGACTTGGGCCAGCAACCACTGACAGGTGAAATGAAATCGCCGACACGTGAAATCAGTCACTTTGTGCAACGTGTCTGGAAAAGACAGACACTCACAGCCCTACTAAAGCATAAGACAGACACTCACAGCCCTACTAAAGCATAAGACAGACACTCACAGCCCTACTAAAGCATAAGACAGACACTCACAGCCCTACTAAAGCATAAGACAGACACTCACAGCCCTACTAAAGCATAAGCCGCACACTTGAAGCAGAGCGATTCAGCCACATACACACTCAAACAGACAGCAGACTTGTGAATCGAATCGTTGACAGATGAATCGTTGAATCGTTTTATGTTTAAATTTCTGTTGACATTCAGATTTTAAAGCACTTTCTAAGTAAAAAAGGGACTTGATATTTATCTGACTGCTTGTATTAATTGATGAAAAAGTAGCCATGTGCAGTGATTAGGGCTGTCAATCGATTAAAATATTTAATCGCGATTAATCGCATGATTTCCATAGTTAACTCACGATTAATCAAAAATTAATCGCATTTTTTAATCTGTTCTAAATCTACCTTAAACCGAGGTAGGCTACCTTAAACCTGAGAGCTTTGTGCAAAGATGCACTGTTGTATTAATATGGGTAGCTATCATTAGTATGGGTAAGTATTTGGCCATTGGTAATATTGTTATTATTGCTACTAGTTACTGGGAATACACATCTCTCAGGCTGCACTGTGTGAAGTTAATTGGTGCTATCCTCTACATCTCTCCAGCCACAGACAGGAGAAGCTGCGTGCATGCTCTCTCCCCCCTCTCTCTTTCTCTCTCGGTATCTCTCTCTCTCACGTTCCCGTTCTCTGTCGGTCCCTCTCTCACTGCCTGTCTGTCTGTCTCGCTCGCTTTCTCTGCCTCTCTCTCTCCCTCTCTGTCTCCCCCCCCCCCCCCCCCCCCCCCCCCCCGTTCTCCGTCTGTCTGTCTCTCACTCTCTCTGCCACGGTGAGACGAGACAGACGGGGAGAGCTGACGCACTCCCTCTCTCTCTCACCCAAAATGCAGGACATCTTTCTCAATTTGAAGCTGAACTTGCCAATATACCCATTTTATTCCTCCTTTTCTGCTCACGGAGCTTTGTTTCTGCTTGATATCAACGTTAATGCTTCCTGATTTCCAAAACTACGGCGCGGACCAAGGCTCAAACATCACAGAACGTGCATGCGTTAATCGCGCGGTAAAAAAATGAGTGGCGTTAATAGGAACGATAGTTAACGCGCGATTAACGCGTTAACGCTGACAGCCCTAGCAGTAATATACAGAAAATTGAGGATTTGATACTTGGAGCTGCAATACTTTGAGCTGTATCGAGATGCATCGCGATGCATCCTGGAATCGAATCGAATCGTTGACAGATGAATCGTCATCGAATCGTGAGGCCAGTGAAGATTCACAGCCCTAATGTGTGTTGCTCTTTCAGTTTTACAGTGCGTTCAGCCCGGCGGCGAATTCGCAAATTTGATGCGGTGAGATTACATAAAAAATCATTGCAAGTGAGGAACATGATTTTTGCTTTCGGTGTGTACGCAACATTAGGCTTTCATCTACACGGGCCAGAGCTATAGTTCCCTGCAGTAGATGCAACAAAATATTCCTGTGACAGTAGAATGATCATCGCTTGTGATCGGGAACTGCAAGGAACGGAAATAAGAGCTTTTTCTCTCGAAAAAGGCATATTAGTTCTTGTCCTCTGTTATCCACTTATTTTAGATGAGATGAGATACACTTGTGTGACGTGAAAGGTGGTGTATAAAACGATATTATCAGAGTATGAGAGGTTTTCTATCCACCAGCCACAGTGGCAGATTTGGAAGGTTTAACAGTCACTTGAGCAACTTTGCTAGTCAAGCCTGACTTACCGGTAGATTCCATTGTACCTTTGAACAATGGCTAATGACTTGCCAAATTTCCTGGTAGAGTAGAGAAACCTAGGAGCCACAGTCACTGTTTTACAGTGTTTGAAGTGGTTGCTGGTCATTTCCTGCTTTTATTGTGATGATCTGTATTTGCTAATTTCCTAGTATCCATGAGATTGAGAGACGAGCCCTGCCCGAGTTCTTCAATGGAAAGAACAAGTCCAAGTCTCCAGAGATGTGAGTCTTACACACATGCATGCCTACATATTACACTGTGCCAGTATTCATACATGCCTACATATTACACTGTGCCAGTATTACAAGCTCTTCATGCATGCCTACATATTACACTGTACCAGTATTTGGGCCCATTGCTTTCTTGTCATCCAAATCCCATCTATCCCATGATTCACTGATCCAGTGTCCAACCGGACACTCGCCATCTCTTTCTACGGCTGAAACTCTATATAATGTTGATTTGTTATGTAGGCAGGTTACTGTACCTATCAGGCTAAATGTTAGTTTCCTGCCCTGCTAACCTTCTGGTGCTTCTTCCCGACTCTCCATCAGATACCTGGCCTACCGTAACTTCATGATCGACACGTATCGGCTAAACCCCCAGGAGTACCTCACCTCCACCTCCTGCCGCAGGAACCTGACCGGGGATGTCTGCGCTGTCATGAGGTGAACTGTGGGGTAGTGTTAATTTTGGCAGCTATTTTAGATTTAGTCTTAGTCTTTACACAAAAATGCTTATTAGTTTTAGTCACATTTTAGTCATTTCTATCCTTGATAGTTTTGGTCTTGTTTTAGTCGATGACAACGCAAAATGTTTTAGTCTAGTCGACAAAAAGTCATTACATTTGAGTCAACTTTTAGTCATTACTTTTAGTCCAATTTTTTTCTGTATTTAAACTAATTAAATTAGGCCAATACAGGTATTGGAAATTTGAATGAAGGTTGACAGGTTGTACCAAGTGTTGAAATTTATAAAGCAACATTTAACTCTTAACACTTTTAATTGTGTAATATCCGGATTTCTTACCAGTTTGATAGCTCTATCCTATGTGTTAATTTTGGCAGCTATTTTAGATTTATTTTTAGTCTTAGTCTTTAGACTAAAATGCGTATTAGGTTAGTTTATATTTTAGTATTTATTTAGTATTTAGTCACATTTTAGTAAATTTACTTTCGTTTAGTTTTCGTCACGGAAAAAAAGGGGTGTTGACTAAATGTTTTCATCATCGTCGATGAAATTAACACTGCTGCGGGACGGGGGTGGAATTCAACCGGTCACATGCCATTTAACACTTTGAGTGCCACGGCCCTTGGGCAAAAGGTGCTGTACTGTGCCACATAGGCCGCAATGCATTTTAATATAGCCATATCATTTTTTGTGTTCCTCTTATATGGACAACCAATAGCCTCAATGAAACTTTGAACCCTTCTGTTTCATTTTAAAAAAAAACTGTGTTTATAAACCGTTCCATTTTGGAAATACACCCCTCTGAAAAAGAGTGTTTTCGACCGAAAAGAGCATGTTGAAATTAGTTTCTGAGATAATCACATCTTTATGTTAGAAAGGCGACAGAATGAATTCTGCTTTGAGTTCGAGCCTGCTGCTTGCTGCCTGGGTGTGTGTGTGTCAATGGTTGTATGCTGTTAGTGCCCTGCGTGCCCACCCCCCTCCTCCCCCTCCTCCGTGGTGGGAGGAGACGAGTGTCTCTGCTCTGCGGTTTGCTCTGTTTCATCCCGCACTGAAAAGTCCGCTGCCTGCATCCCCCGCTCCTTCACAGCGTGTCCTCGGCTCCCAGCCGAGAACAATGTAACCCCTCAGAAAGACGCCGCTGTCGCCGTGTCGGCAACTAAATCATATGGATGGACCATCGCAGCGCACACGGATGGGGCTCAACCGTGGCAGCAGATGACTGCTGTTCACAGGCACAGCCAAGTAACGTTATGCTTCAAGCATATCAATGGCGATTTCCGTTTCCTCATGACTTCTTCTCTCTTTTCTCCTGGCCTCTGTCTAATCGGGAGGGCACTGTCGCCACCTAAGGGTTCTGTAAAATAGGCTAGACACATTCAACAGCTCCCATATTGTAAGAGGCGATGTAAGAGGCTTAGATCGACATTCCCCCGTCAAAATATGAATTTGGAGTTATTGACGCCATTTGGCGTCGCTGGCAGCGTACGGTAAATTTCTCTTGACGCCATATGGCGTCGCTGGCACTCAATGTGTTAAGAGGGCGCTGTTATCCAAAGGTCCTCACTATTAATTAGGAGTGTCACGATACCCTCAGTTCACGATACGATACACGATATTGGGTTGGGCAATAACGATACGATACGATATTTATTTTTTTGTGTTGGATATTATTAGTCTGTTCCCGAATGACTGTCTAAAGTTACCACTTTTATTCACATCAGTAATTTCTTTGAAGAGCGGTTTCTGCCTCCACGTAGGCTATCTACAGCAGCTCAATTCACCCTCTCAATAAACTCAATATAACCTGCATGTCTATTTCCAAAATCCGTAGGCGTTTTTAGACCATTTAGGCTCAATGAATAATAATGATCTCATGATGTGTTTGGTCGCACTGATGGAATAATTCCTATAGGCTAATAGGTGTTTTAAAAATAAAACAATAGGGTGATCTGGTTGTAAAAATAAAACATTTATATCAGAAAGACGTTGAAAGCAGTGATTGATAATCAATGAAATCTAATCTTTTTCTGCACATTGCATCATTGGGAGGTTGATTCTGGCACTCAATATTACGGGTGGGCAATATATCGATTTTATATCAATATTGTGATATGAGACTGTATATGGCAAGGCTGTCCAAACCTTTTTGAATGGGGGCCAGATTTGATCATGTGAAAATACCTGGGGGTAGCTCTCAGAGTGCACCAGATTGATCCTCAGGGAAACACTGTTGTGTGCATGTGTGAGCGAGCGAGCGTGTTATTGTTATAAATATACTTTATATATATTTTTAAGTTTAAATAAACCTTGCCTTTGGGTTAGTCACTCAATTTATTCTCTTGAACTTGATTCCTTCCTGGCCTATCTGAATTATGTTTTATTGATACAGTGAATAGAAGTTATGGCAAAGTAACATTGTTTAGTTTTGCAATCTCAAACTCAAAATCTATAGTAAGTGTTAGTTAAAGGTGTGTCGCTGATGTAATCGGTCACAGCTCGAAGTGGCGATGGGGTCTTGAAATGTATTGGAAGGGTCTTGAAAAAGTCTTGAATATAACCTCAGGATTGCTGCATATACCCTGTTTATAGATGAGGGGAGACATCTCGCCTGCCGCTTGGACCAGCGGGGTCTCCCTGTCCGTCATCATGTGCAGTGCAGGCAGAGAGGCAGACACACAGTCAGTGCGCCCTGCTGTCATCCACTGAAACACACGTTCCGCACGGGGGAAATGTGAATAAGTGTTGCGCCAACATCGCCAGCCAGGGGAATGCATTAGTCTATAAATAGCACATTATCTTGTCGGTTATTTAATGAGTGTCGGTTTAGTCCCCATTTCAAACAAAGCAATGAAAAAGAGAGAGAGAGAGAATGCAGATCAGTGCCGTCAGTGCAGCATGTTCTTTTTCTCACAATATAGTTTTTTCATCTCAACGACATATCGTCACGTTTTGATATCGTGAGATTTTGTCTGACAAAATATCGTGACACCCCTACTAGTCCCTGGAAGACTGTTTCCTCCAATCACCCAGCCAATCATATTCTAGCATTGCTATATGTCCCGCCTACAACTGAAGCTTGGCTGGAGTATGTGGTGCCAGTAGTGTAGGGCAGCCATATACCACAGCCCTACAGGAATGTGTGTGTGTGTGGAGGGGGGGTCTTAATCTGAGTGGAACAACCTGATTAAATGTAATTAAGGTAGACATATACCAGAAATCAGGATTATGGATTGTTTTGTCTGTGTGTTAATCTGTCATGCACAATATCTCAGACGTCGCTGATCAGATTTTGACAAAACCTCAGGAAATTGTGCGTCACATCGCTGCATTGTGGCATTTTTAATATTACACTGATTGTCCCAATGGCGTCCTGCTTGGGGGGATAATGTGTTTATTGTTGTTTTGTTCCTTATAGAGAGCCAACGTTTTATGAAATGTCTATGGGAAAATAAATCTCTGGTGCAGTGCTGAAGCAGGAAGTGACGTTCACTTTGGCTCTCTATTGTCTTGTCTGTATTATTTTTCTGACTCTTTTACCTCTCTCTCTCTAGGGTTCATGCATTTCTGGAGCAGTGGGGTTTGGTGAACTACCAGGTTGACTCTGAGAGTCGCCCGTTACCCATGGGCCCCCCACCCACCCCCCACTTCAACGTGCTGGCCGACACGCCCTCCGGCCTCATGCCACTACACCACCGACCTGCACCTGCACAGGTAAAGACGGATAAGATCATCAGGGAGAGAGGGAGACTCAAAAGACAAAGGGAAATAATAAGATTGTACCTAAATGTGATGTGCTACTTCTCTCTAGATCCCCCCCCCCCCAGCCCAGTAAACACCCATATAGTATTTTCATAACAAGCTTCATTTGTAAAGCCGATACAAAGTGCTTGACAGATATTAAAGTGATACTAAATCAAAGCCAACAGAGGTGTTGAGTAATGCCATGTGTTCTCTCCAGATCCCCCCTCCTCAGCAGATGCTCAACTTCCCAGAGAAAGGCAAAGAAAAGCCCACCGACCTGCAGAACTTTGGCCTGCGCACCGACATGTACAACAAGAAAAACACCAAGGTCAACGGTCTTCCTTTATACATTACCCCCGTTTCAAACACCAAGGTCAACAGTCTTCCTTTATACATTACCCCCGTTTCAAACACCAAGGTCAACAGTCTTCCTTTATACATTACCCCCGTTTCAAACACCAAGGTCAACAGTCTTCCTTTATACATTACCTGTTTCAAACACCAAGGTCAACAGTCTTCCTTTATACATTACCCCCGTTTCAAACACCAAGGTCAACAGTCTTCCTTCATACATTACCCGTTTCAAACACCAAGGTCAACAGTCTTCCTTCATACATTACCCCTGTTTCAAACACCAAGGTCAACAGTCTTCCTTTATACATTACCCCCGTTTCAAACACCAAGGTAACAGTCTTCCTTTATACATTACCTCCGTTTCAAACACCAAGGTCAACAGTCTTCCTTTATACATTACCCCCGTTTCAAACACCAAGGTCAACAGTCTTCCTTTATACATTACCCCCGTTTCAAACACCAAGGTCAACAGTCTTCCTTTATACATTACCCCCGTTTCAAACACCAAGGTCAACAGTCTTCCTTTATACATTACCCCCGTTTCAAACACCAAGGTCAACAGTCTTCCTTTATACATTACCCCCGTTTCAAACACCAAGGTCAACAGTCTTCCTTTATACATTACCCCCGTTTCAAACACCAAGGTCAACAGTCTTCCTTTATACATTACCCCCGTTTCAAACACCAAGGTCAACAGTCTTCCTTTATACATTACCCCTGTTTCAAACACCAAGGTCAACAGTCTTCCTTTATACATTACCCCCGTTTCAAACACCAAGGTCAACAGTCTTCCTTTATACATTACCCCCGTTTCAAACACCAAGGTCAACGGTCTTCCTTTATACATTACCCCCGTTTCAAACACCAAGGTCAACAGTCTTCCTTTATACATTACCCCCGTTTCAAACACCAAGGTCAACAGTCTTCGTTTATACATTACCCCCGTTTCAAACACCAAGGTCAACAGTCTTCCTTTATACATTACCCCCGTTTCAAACACCAAGGTCAACAGTCTTCCTTTATACATTACCCCCGTTTCAAACACCAAGGTCAACAGTCTTCCTTTATACATTACCGCAGTTTCAAACACCAAGGTCAACAGTCTTCCTTTATACATTACCGCAGTTTCAAACACCAAGGTCAACAGTCTTCCTTCATACATTACCCCCGTTTCAAACACCAAGGTCAACAGTCTTCCTTTATACATTACCCCCGTTTCAAACACCAAGGTCAACAGTCTTCCTTTATACATTACCCCCGTTTCAAACACCAAGGTCAACAGTCTTCCTTTATACATTACCCCCGTTTCAAACACCAAGGTCAACAGTCTTCCTTTATACATTACCCCCGTTTCAAACACCAAGGTCAACAGTCTTCCTTTATACATTACCCCTGTTTCAAACACCAAGGTCAACAGTCTTCCTTTATACATTACCCCCGTTTCAAACACCAAGGTCAACAGTCTTCCTTTATACATTACCCCCGTTTCAAACACCAAGATCAACAGTCTTCCTTTATACATTACCGCAGTTTCAAACACCAAGGTCAGCACAGTCTTCCTTTATACATTACCCCCGTTTCAAACACCAAGGTCAACAGTCTTCCTTCATACATACAGAGGCAGGAAGGCCGGCCAGAAGTACGTTGCAGTAGTCCAGGCGGGAGATGATAAGTGACTGGACCAGGAGTTGCGTCGCTTCCCTCGTGAGAAAGGGACAGATTTTGCGGATGTTGTAGAGGGAGAACCTACAGGAGCGTGCTGTCGCAGCAATGTAGGCCGAGCAAGACAGCTGGTTGTCAAGGATCACCCCAAGGTTTTTAGCTGTTTGGGAGGGAAGGACAGTGGTGTTGTCAATGGAGATGGAGAGATCTGCGAGAGGGCAGTCTTTCCCTGGGAGGAAGAGTAGCTCTGTCTTACCAAGATTGAGCTTGAGGTGGTGGGCAGATGACTGAACAATAGAGGTCAAAGGGAATACCCACACACCAGATATAACAGAGGAGGTCCAGAGGCTGAGATCAAGCAAATAGACTTTATTTTCACATGGTGCAAAACAAAACAGTGCAAAAAAGAAAAGGTGGATTTAAAAGACAGCAAAAGGCAGCAAACGTTTCAGTCGAGGACTATCATCAGTGCTACTAACATTCAGGTCTAACAAGGACAGGCAGGCACAACATGTTGCTCAGGTGCTTTCATTGCTGTGCCTGTGGGCCAGACAAAGTCAGGTCATTTGCATATTACTGAACAAACATTAATGTCCCCAGTTACAAATAGACTTGTCATGAACTTGACTGTTTTTGGTTCCCTACAGGCTAAAGGGGCGACCTCCACGAGGGACTGGACTGAGCAGGAGACTCTTCTGCTGCTGGAGGTGAGTTGTGGGCCAGCAGAAGCCAATTAACACGACTGCTGTGGATTGTGGTTATGCTTAGTTTATGGAGTGAAGAAACTGTTTGTTCCTTCAGCCAGCTGTCCGAAATACTGATGCAATACTCTGCCCCTCCCTCCAGGCCCTGGAGATGTACAAAGATGACTGGAACAAGGTGTCGGAGCACGTGGGCTCGCGGACCCAAGACGAGTGCATCCTGCACTTCCTGCGGCTGCCCATCGAGGATCCCTACCTGGAGAGCACGGAGTCCACCCTGGGCCCGCTGGCCTACCAGCCCGTCCCCTTCAGCCAGTCTGGCAACCCCGTCATGAGCACCGTGGCCTTCCTGGCCTCCGTGGTCGACCCCAGAGTGGCGTCTGCCGCTGCCAAGGCGGCCCTGGGTGAGGACAGAGGGGGAGACGGGGGTTTCTCTTGAATTTATAGAACTGTTTGGGAGGATTTTTTTTTTTTTTTTTTACTTTTGGTTACATGTTCATCCTTGTTATGTTTGTTTCTTACGGCAGCGTAGAGCTGCCACAGTGGGGCGGAAAAATCTGCTCAGTATCTCATAATGAGCAACTTTTCTCATTATAACGAGATCTTTTTCTCAGAAGATATTTTCATGTTATGACATCTTTTCTCATTATTATGACATACCAACTTATCTCATTATAACGAGAAACTTCTCTCGTTAGTTAATATCTCATAACGAGAAAAGTTGATATGTCATAATGACATGTTATCTCATAATAATGTGAAAAGTTTCTCATTATAATGAGATAAGTTTCTATGTCATAACAAGAAAAGATGTCATAACGTGAAAATACGGCATCTTGTTATGATGTCATAATGAGATGCTGAGCAGAACCCCCCCCCCCCCCTCACCCACTGCGGCAGCTCTATGCTGCCGCGGGTCCTAACATGTTGCAGTACTACCCCCCCTTTTTGGGGGGCGGGGATGTGTTCAATAATAAAAATTAAGACCACACAGTCCTCCTTGCTAAAATGTGTAACAAGATACTGTGTAACACACACATTGGTGTAACCAACCAATATGTGTGTTACTGTATGATGCTATTGTGACTTAGTAGTTAATGCTACTGTAAATGTAAGAAAGAAAATGTAAAGTCACAGGTTCAATTCCTAGAACAGCTAGGTAGGGCCATACAATTAGAGCTACAATTATAATTGCTAATCAATATTATTAAGCTTGAGGAACAAAATTAATTTATTGCACTTTTGAACATATGAACATCTTGACTATTTTCGCCAAACATTAACACACCGGGTTAGGGATAGCTCTAAATTCAAAGTTTCAGTGTGGCAGACGTGCCAATATTCTACAATTATTTGTGACGGAGAAAATTTAAGTTACAGTAGCTTTATTCACATAATTTTTCATAACAAAAATGTAAATTTTTGTAAAAAACAAAATAAAAACAAAAATATACAAATCGACACAATTGTGTTGCAGTACGGCCATGCATCATGTCCTTTTACTAAACATGCTGAAGTCCTACTTGCTCACTCATTGTGAGTCACTCTGGGTAAGTGCGCCCAGCTCAGTGTCAAGATTGTAAAAGTAGACCGCATTGTGTCCCCCTCCTGCAGAGGAGTTCTCGCGCGTGCGTGAGGAGGTGCCGGCGGAGCTGGTGGAGGCACACGTTAAGAAGGTGCAGGAGGCGGCCAGGAGCACGGGCAAGGTGGACCCCGCCTACGGCCTGGAGAGCAGCGGCATCGCCGGGACGGCCCCCGAGGAGCCAGAGAAGACCGGTGAGTCTTGGGTTAAAACGTATAGATGTTGGCGAAGTGGGTTTGAGACTGGATGGTCGCCTGTTAAAGTCCTCAGATTAATACTCTGGAGTACCACAGGTTTGAAAGGCTGTAATTGTATGAATATGAAACGGGGCTTAACCAATTCTGAATCAGAATCATTTTTATTTGACAGGGAATTGGATTCAAAAGTGGGGTATGCACTCCACCACAACCTGTGAAAATTGGGTCCGACACCCTCACGTGTTTGTGTGCAGCCACTGGGGGGCAGCAGATGACAGCAATATAGTCTTCTAGCCGACGGGCAGGGCGAGGCTTATTTCTCCTCTTGCTGTTGATTGAATCTGTGTGAACATGAATAAAGCTGACTGCCTGTCCTCACCTTGCCGAGAGATGACCCAGCCCCATGACATTTAAAGGCTACATACCTGCTGGTTTGTCAGCAGGCGGGCCGTACAACATTATTGGGGTGTGTGTGTACGCATGCTACCATGGTAACCAGTGGATTAAAACAGCAGTGGCAGATGGGGCGAGGGGAGGGGCTCAAAACTGGGTCATCGCACACGACCATGCCACTCTATTTCTCCCCGTTTTCTCTTTCGCTGTTTGTCTCACCTTCTCTTTCACACACTCCTAAAAACATCTATTATACCCGAATGAACGTGTTGAGCCAGTCACAATCAGTAACTTTTTCACCTTACTATAACGGCTTTTTAGTCATTGAGGATGGTAGAGTGACTTGTAACAGGGAGAATGTCACCTCTATTGGTCACACACCGCCCTCCAAAGGCCTCTCGTGGGACTAAGCGACCTGCGTCCCGGAGGCAAGATGCGCTGTGCAGCGGAAGCGTTGTGTTCATGAAAACAAGGAAGTAACTCGGTGCGGATTTGCTATGAAAATGACGTTTCATGTAACTATGGATTATTATTTCATCACGTTGTGAGTACCCAATATCACATGTACGGTACATAGAGCTTTCTGCCGCGGTGTTTTGTTGACTTTGAACGGCAATATCGATACCGATGCTATTGCACCCAGAGGGCACAGTTTCTCCAATAGCAAAACTTGGAAAAGTTGCTGAATGGGGCTTTAAATGCATTCTGCGCCCACCCTAAAGCACTCGGCCACACACATCCTGCAATCAATATTCAACCACTGAGCACACGCACAGCTGCACCCAGGACATGGGCTTTAACACTCAGCATATACATGTCGTCGCCCAGTCATGTACACACACACACACACACACACACTTCACTTAACACCCCTCCCTGAGGGGCTATTCACTTAAAAAGCTTTTGACTTTAATTCCCTACCTCAAACACTCATTTTGATGGCGTTTACTTCTGAGAATCCATAAATATAACTACTTTTAAATGGGAGAATCCATCCAATGCATTGCAAGTGTTGAATGTATTGGATCTAGTCCGCTTGTGTGTTGGTTATGCATGCATGTGCTAAACCTGGCGTTGTCTCTCCTTGATTTTGCTGGTGA